>NC_143514.1:79478540-79786040 GCF_031878675.1 Megascapheus bottae
GGTTAGCACTTAGCCATTTGAACCACAGCGATACTTTCAGCTCTTTCTGTTTATGTGGTACTGCAGGGTTTCATGAATGCTAGGCAGGTACTCTATCATTAAGCCACATGCCCAGTTCCAAAGAAAGTTTTGGTTGTTTTTTTTTGGCCAGTCCTGTGGCTTGAAATTCAGGGCCTGAGCACCGTCCTTGGGCTTTCTGAAGACTAGAGCTCTACCACTTGAGCCATAGCACCACTTTTGGCTGTGTATGTGTGTGTGGTACTGAGGAATCTATACCTCTAGGCCAGTTTCCCAGCCCCTGAATAAATGCTTTAAATCACTTTACCAAATCTGTCAAATTCATATGTGATAACCAGTCACTTTCTTTATTTCTTTAGGGCACAAGGCTTGAACTCAGGGCCTGTGCACTATCTCTGAGGTCTTCACTCAATGTTGTAGTGCTCTACCAGTTTCAACCACTGTGCCACTTCCTAACCAGTAACTTTGAATCTTATTTCACACTTAAGAATGTGCTCAGATTACTTGGTGGTTGTGGTTCATGCCTCTAATCCCAGTTTTGGGGAGGCAGAGGAAGGAGGATTATATTTCAAGACCAGTCTGGGCTATAATCAGAAAACTCTGTCTCAGAACCCTAGAGTGTGTGTGTCCAGTCGAATTTAGACAGCATAGTATATGAAAGTTAGTCCATAACTGTTCATCAGTTGACACCTAAATTAATGTTTTAACTTAATTTCTCTAGTGTGATAATGTTATGTATAAATTATACAAAGTAAACCTTGGTTATTTCAAAAAAAGTTCTTATAAACGAAACCTTTGAAGGTGAGGGTATATGTGTTGTGTCCCCTTGAAGGCTGCAGGCATTGTTGTGGCTTGCATTCTGCACTGAGCAGCTGCTGCTTGCTGCTAGACAGCTGGAATGTCAGTTCTTACTTTAGACTAATCCACAGAGGCGAATCTGGCAAACAAGAAATGAGGTCGTTACCACTGTTGTAGAGTGAGATTATAATAGAGATGTTACATGCAGTATTTAGTTTTCAGACTTTACTTGTCCAGGCATCCCATTGTGCAGGTATTACAAAACTGGTGGCGTGTAATTTCCAGTTGGCTGTGGGAATGTCAGCAATGCAGAGTATACTTGTAAGGTAGGGAATGGAAATGTGGCAGGGTTCAGTGTGTGTGGTTGCTGTTTGCATTGCCACATACAGCTTTGCTGAAAAGTAGTGTTTCAGCACTCTTCTGTACTGTAGAAATATAGTTAAGGTTTTGAAGTTTGCATTTCTGAATTATTCTAGCAACTCTCAGACTTACTGGAAGACTTTTTTCTCCTTCTATCCTCTTCCTTCTCTGTTTTTAGATAGTGGAGAACTCATTTTGTTTGTTCCCTGTATTGACTAGAAGATGCGCCCCCCCCCCCCCCCGCAATAGTCACCGACACTGTCATGGCTCCACATTTGGCTTTGTGCTGATCTTTCCTACTTGGACTGGATCCTCAGCCTCCTGAGTAGCTAGGATTTATAGTCATGAAACCCACTGGTGCTCGATTACTGGAAGATATTTTGAAAGAAAAATTGTGGGCTATCTCGCAGGCCTGAAGTAGAATGACCTTTGAAGTTTGAGCAGTTGGAGGGTATGTTGGTATTGCGATCAGGATTGGTATAGGCTGATTGTTGCAGAGCCCATGGGTTTTGTCATGTGCTTTACTTTAGTATTTCACAGCTGATTCTGAGTGTCTGGTTTCTCCTTTTCAGTGTTGTTTATGTTCTTCTCCCTAAATTTATTTACTACTTTTTCTTTGCTCTATTGGTTCACTTATTCCCTCCTTCCCTCCCTCCCTCCCTCCCTCCCTCCCTCCCTCCCTCCCTCCCTCCCTCCCTCCCTGCTTCCCTCCCTCCCTCCTTCTCTCCCTCTGCCCCTGTCCCTCCCACCTTCTGTTCCCTCCCCCCTTCCCCAGGTCCTCAGGGCCTGGGTACTGTCCCTAAGCTTCTTTTGCTCAAAGCTAGCACTCTACCATTTGAGCCACAGCACTACTTTTGACTTTTTCTGTTTATGTGGTACTGAGGAATTGGACCCGGACTTTATGCATACTGGGCAGGCACTCTACCACTAAGCCTCATTCTCAGCCCTCATACATTCTCTCTCTCCCTTTCTCTCTCTCTCTCTCTTTCTCTTTCTGTGTGTGTGTGTGTGTGTGTGTGTGTGTGTGTGTGTGTGTGTGTGTGCGCGTGTGCGTGTGCGTGTGCGTGTGCCAGCATTGGGGCTTGAACTCAGGGCCTTACTCTCTCACTTGACTTTCACTAAGGCTGGCACTCTACCACTTGAACCGCCCTTCTACTTAAAGCTAGCTACTTAGCTTTTCTGCCTGGGCTAGCTCTGAACCAAGAGCATCAGATCTCAATTTTATGAGCAGCTAGCTAGAATTTGCAAGTGTTAGCCATAAGCACCCAGCTTTCAGTGCATTTATACTTGGCTAAAAGCCTTTGTTTTTAGTTCCCTTCCATAAATTTTTGGTGAACAACTAATGTATTTCTAGTAAATAAAATTGAAAAATTTCTGATGAATGTTGAAAATTAAATGCACCAAAACCATTGACATTTGTTGTTTAGTGAGCGTGTGTAATCTGCTGTTTACAGTTTTATATCCACTTTTTAAAAACTTTTTTGTTGTTATTATAAAGGTGATATACAGAGGGGTTACAGTAACCTAAGTCAGGTTAAGAGTCTATTTCTTTTTGGACAGTGTCATCTTTTCATTTGCTGACTCTCAGTTTTCCCCTCCAATCCTCACCCTGTACACCCCCCCGCTTTTTTTTTTTTTGCCAATACTAGGGCTTGAACTCAGGTCCTGGGCACTATTATTCAGCACTTTTGCTCAAGGCTAGCCCTCTACCACTTGAGCCACAACACCACTTCTGGCTTTTTCTGTGTATGTAGTACCAAGTAATTGAACCTAGGGCCTCATGTATTCTAGGCAAGCATTCTAACACTATGCCACACCTGGCCCCCCCCCTGTTGTTGTTGTTATGGAACTCAAGCTCAGGGTCTGGGTCTTTCCCTGAGCTCTTTTGTTGAAGGATAGCATTCTGCTACTTGGAGCCACAACTCCACTTCCATTTGTTGAGGGGTTAATGAGAGATAAGAGTCTCATGGGAGCACTGTACCTCTAGGCCAAACTCCTGGCCTCTACCACTATTTTTTAAATTATGGAAGTTTTCAAGGAACTCACCCTTAGTAAATCTTACTATTTAATGGCTCAGTTAAGAAGTATAGATATTATATGGCAAAATTGATTTTTCTTATATATATTTCAGTATGTTTTATGCATTAATAATTTTTTTTCTTCTAAGGTAGTCTTGTATTGCCTAGACTGACCTCAGATTTCCGTGCTCAAGATAGGTGGGACTTTAGTCAGCTTAAGTTTTTGTTTCGTTTTGTTTTAAATTTCCTACGGCTGTCTCTTGCCCAGGTTAGCCTTGAACTCAAAAATGTGTTGCAGCAGGATTACAGGTATGAACCAGTGTGCCTGACTCAGCTTTAACTTTATAAGTGATAGTACATTGCAGAAAATTGGGCTATTATCAGTCTCCTATATTTTTTTAGGAGCAGCCATGAATTTCCTCTCATGTCCTAAAATCAAATTCCTACTAAAGTGGAAAGAAAAAGGGAGACTAATAGTATAGTCAACCTTCTACCTTTTGTCAGCAGCCAATTCACAGCAAGAGAAATGGCAATGTCCTACTGCTACTTAAGAAAGCATAGGGGTGGCATTAGATTGAAACTTAGGGCTGTAAAGTCTCTTCAGGGAGGGTGCTGTGAACTTTAGCTTGTCTCATCTCCACTTGCCTCTAGGGATTGATTCTTAATCCTAGTATATAAAATAAATAGTTTATGCTATATAATCAAGCTATTCCAGTCATTTAATATCAAAGGCTCTCTTCTACTTTTAAATTCACTTTTTAGTATCATCCGTTTCTAGTTTTTCCTATTTAAAAAGAAATCAGAATGTTTCCCCCAAATCAGTATTTTGGATGCTATTAATGAGTAATTTAAGTATTTTGTCCCATTTAAAGGAAGTAGAGCTGTGTCTCAAAGTGGTACAGTGCTAGCCTTGAGCAAAAGCTCAGGGCCGGGAGTTTGGCCTAGTTGTAGAATGCTTGCCTAGCATGCACGAAGACCCGGGTTCGATTCCTCAGTAACTACATACATAGAAAAAGTTGGATGTGGTACTGAGGCTCAAGTGGTAGAGCTCTGGCCTTGAGAAAGTCCAAGGACAGTGCTCAGGCCCTGAGCTCAAGCCCAGGACTGGCAAAAAAAAAACAAACAAACCCGGAAAACACAAAAGTCTTCATCTCCCCCCCCCCTCATTCCCCCAAGTCCTCATTCATTTTGTTTCAGCAGGTGTTCATGATGTGATATTTTTTGCAAAGTACAGATTTACAAAGAGAACATGCTAAAGAAATCTCTAGTTAAGTGTTATGTCTGTCTAGAGCAGCTGCTCTCATTGATTGAAGTGTGTTGAATATACAACTTGCAATGGCTTAAAGAAGAAAGAAGATGTCTTGCTTTCTTTTAGGAATCAAAGTATTTAGATACTTTAAATACTAATGTAGCTCTCAAATCTCTGCTACTTTTAATTTTGAAAGTGAAAGATGAGTCAGGCATTGGTGACTCATATCCATAATCCTAGTTATTCAGGAGGTTGAGATCTGAACATCACAGTGTGAAGGGAGCTCAGGCAAGAAAGCCAGTGAGCCTTTTATCTCCAGTAAACCTCAAAAAGCAAAACAAACAGCAAACAAACTCCAGAAGTTCTAGAGTGCCTTAAGTGCAAAGGCTCAGGGACAGTACCCAGGCCCTGACTTCAGGTCTCACACATAAGAAGGAACAGATGAATGTCAGATTACCAGACAAGATCTCCCTTCAAATATTTTTTATCTGGAGAGTGTTGTGTATATTACCAGCAAAATGGCTGTACATAATGATATATGTATATAAATATAGATAGATATTGTATATATATATTGTGTATATATAGAGAGAGAGAGAGGGAGGGAGAGGGAAGCAGGGAGTATAGATAATTAGAACTCCTGGGGCTGTTAGTGTAGCCTGGCGGTAGAGTGCTTGCCTAGCCTGCATGAAGCCCTGGATTTGATTCCTTGCTACCACATATATAGAAAAGGCCAGAAGTGGTGTTATGGCTCAAGTGGTAGAGCACTGGCCTTGAGAAGCTCAAGGTCAATGCCCAGACCCTGAGTTCAAACCCCAGGACTGGGAACAAAGGAAAAACAAAGAAAGAAAGAAAGAGGGGGGGGAGGGAGAGAGAGAAATCCTTCTTTCTGTATGTGGCATTTTCTCTTAAGTATCTATGATTCTGAGTGAGCTAAAAATATTTATTGAATAAGGTTTCAATATTCAGTCACAAGAAATATGACTAACAGTTATAATTTTTTAAAATATACTTTGCTAAAAAATAACACAAAATTCTTAAGCCAAACAATAGTAACAAATGAAAATAATGGTATAGAAGAGCCTATGGGTCAAATTAGAGTTGAACAAGTTTCTTTTCTTTTTTTTTTTTTTTTTTTTGCCAGTCCTGGCCTTGAGCTTAGGGCCTGAGCACTGTCCTTGGACTTTCTCAAGGCTAGAGCTCTACCACTTGAGCCTCAGCACCACTTCCGGCTTTTTTCTATGTATGTGGTACCAAGGAATCAAACCTGGGTCTTCATGCATGCTAGGCAAGCACTTTAACCACTAGGCCAAACTCCCTGCCCAGAACAAGTTTCTTTTGCCCTTAGTTTATATAAAGTAAAGCAAAAATAAACTTGAAGCCCCCTAGAACTGTGACTTTGTGCAAGCTATATTGCAGATCCCCCCCAAGTCAGGCCCTGAGCACTGTCCTTTGGCTTTCTTAAGGCTAGAGCTCTGCCACTTGAGCTACAGCACCATTTCTGGCTTTTCCTATGCTTGTGGTATCAAGGAATTAAACCTGGGTCTTTATGCATTCTAGGCAAGCACTCTACCACTAAGCTAAACTCCTGGCCCCATACTGCATATTTTTTTTTAGAAGACCTTTAGGGAACAATCAAAAAAACAAAATCTGAGTTCTAATTCTTGGTCCCTTATGTATTTAATTTTTCGGCTCAGTCCTGGACCTTGAACTCAGGTCTTGAGCACTGTCCTTGGGCTTTCCTCAAGGCTACAGCTCTACTACTTGAGCGACAGCATCACTTCCAGCTTTTTGTTTTTTCTTTCTTTTTTTTTTTTTTTTTTTTTTTACCAGTCCTGAGCCTTGAACTCAGGGCCTGGGCACTCTCCTTGGACACTTTTTGCTCAAGGCTAGTGCTCTGCCACTTGAGCCACAGCACCATTTCCAGCTTTTTCTGGGTATGTGGTACCAAGGAATCGAACTTGGGTCTTTGTGAATGGTAGGCAAACACTCTACCACTAGGCCAAACTCCTGGCCTGATCCCTCATTTTATGGGAAGAAATTATACTCATTTAAATAAAACTACACATTAGCAATAGGCAGTGAGTGGAGAAATTCCAGCAGAACAAGGAAGACTGTAATATTCAGTAGTGGCAGACAGAGTACAGGTTGGCTTGGAACTTAGGGGATGGTCAAGACTGTATAGGATTTGGCAGAGGAAGAGTTCCCAGGAAGCTCCTGACTGGGCAGAACTGATGTGACCATGGGAAAGGGGAGTCAAAGCCAGATGAAGAAGGGCAGATAAAGGGCAGATACGTTGACTTTGTGTGGATGTGTGAATGCCTTGTCATCTGGTGGTTATAGTTTAGGAGCAGCAAATTCTGGTACTTGCTTCATTTTTTGGATGTTGTTTTGGTTTCTTTCCTTTCTCTTTTCTTTTTGTTGGGCATGGGGTTTAGACTGCGCCTGGGCACTGTCCCTGAACTCTTCAGCTCAAGGCTACCTCCTTACCCTTGAGCCACAGCCATTTTTCCGAGTGGTTAATTGGAGATAAGAGTCTCAGGGACTTTTTAGGACTTTTTAGAGCGAGGGCTGGCTTTGAACTGAGATCCTAAGATCTCAGCCTTCTCAGTAGCTAGGATTACAAGCGTGAGCCACCACACCTGGGTGTGTGTGTGTGTGTGTGTGTGTGTGTGTGTGTGTGTGTGTGTGTGTGTGTCTGTCTGTCTGTCTGTCTGTGTGTCTGTGTCTTGTCTGTCTTTTGAGGGACTTGGAACTCTGGGCCTGGGTGTTACCTCTGAGCTCTTCAGCTCAAGGCTACCACTGAGCCACAGTGCCCCTTCTGGTTTTTTTCGGGCTGGCTTTGAACCAAGATCCTCAGATTTCAGCCTCATGAGTAGCTAGGATTACAGGTCTGAGCCACCATGACTGGCTGTTTTGGTTTCTTTAAAGGTGCTCCTTTGCATGTTCTTTGTGTGTTTCTTTTTTTGTTTTTTCTCTTTTCTTCTTCTTCTTCTCCTTCTTCTTCTTCTTCTTCTTCTTCTTCTTCTTCTTCTTCTCCTTCTCCTTCTCCTTCTCCTTCTCCTTCTCCTTCTCCTTCTCCTTCTTCTTCTTCTTGTTCTTGTTCTTGTTCTTCTTCCTCTCTCTCTCTCTCTCTCTCTCTCTCTCTCTCTCTCTCTCTCTCTCTCTCTCTCTCTCCCCCCTCCCTCCCTCCCTCCCTCCCCCTCCCTCCCTCCCACACTCCCTCCCTCCCTTCCTTGTCCTGGGGCTTGAACTCAGGGCTTGAGCACTGTCCTTGGGCTTTCTCAAGGCTAGTGCACTACCACTTGAGCCACAGCACCACTTCCGGCTTTTTTCTTTGTATGTAGTACTGAGGAATCGAACCCCGGTCTTTGTGCATGCTACCACTAGGCAAAACTCCCAGTCCCCTTTCTGTATGTCTTAAAACTGCTTTGTGGTAGTTTAGGTGATTAATTACTCAAGAAGAAAAATCTGGCCTCATGCCTGTAATGCTAGCTACACAGGAGGCAGAGGTTGGGGGGGCACATTATGGTTTGAAGCCAGTTGGTGCAGCAAAAATAAGAGATTGAAACATGGTTCAAGTGGTAGAGCACCATTTGAGCAAGGGCAAGGTCCTGAGTTTAATCTTCTGTTACCCAACCCCTTCCCAGAAAAAGTCTTGTATTGTTTGCTCAAACTCTTAAATCTAAGTTAAATAGAACATCTCTCTTTAAAGTAGTTGAGGTTATTATGTGTAAAAGTTGTCATTTGCTATGTATACAAATCAATACAATGTACTTGGTCTATTTTCAATAAATTTCATGTAATCTTGACTGCAAATGTATAAGGAAATCAATATTCCATTAATAAGCAAAAATAATTGGCAGAAAATGCTAATACTCTGTTCTGGTAATTTTTAAAAATCCATAATAATAGAGCATCTGTTTGTCCAACCTGACCATAAAAGTTACTTTCCCATACTGTATTTATGAGGTAAATATTTGAATGTGAGGGAATATTTATATTAGGCTTTATAGGCATCCATATCTTGGATAGCTTCCTTATAAGTACACAAAAATAATTGGAAAAGGGCAATTTTAACTTGATACTTGAGCTGTAGAGTAGCTGCTTTCATAGAATTGAGAACTGCAGGCTACAATTAACTGTCATTAATTTTTTGAGTAGAAATATATTCCAGTATTGTACAGTCAGGAGCCAGGCTTGAGTGAGTTTAAATAGATGAAATCTAAATTATACTGACAGTCCATTAAACAGTAGCAGAAAACCTGTAAAGAAAATGGATTTACTGTGATAAGAGTTTATAATAAAATCATTTTTCCAAACAAGAATCGTATCCCAGGCATTGCAAATTCTCTTGTGTATTTGCACTGAGCACTGTGGATTGGTTTGAAGCAGTTATTGTAAAATCTGGGCTCCCAGGGTGTTGTTTTCTGCAAAGGAGCAAACAGTGTTGCTTGAAATCTGCCCTGCAGTGTATGACACCAGATCACATGAGCAATTTGTTTGTTGTCAGCCATTTGCAGGGAGAAGACTCCATATTAGCTTGTCCTGTCATGGATGACTTTTTTCCCCCTGTGAACACTGCACACTTTTTGTATCAATTTCTTAAATGTACATTATTTTAGCCATGTTCCATTTTTAGTGGAGTTTAGCATCTGTCAACATTATTTGTAACTACCCTCTACCTTAATAGGGATTTTATAACAGAATTGTTTAGTTTTGTTTTTGCCAGTCCCTGGGCTTGAACTTAGGGCCTGAGCACTGTCCTTGGGCTTTCTCAAGGCTAGTGCACTACCACTTGAACCACAGCACCACTTCCGGCTTTTTCTATGGTTCCAAGGAATTGAGCACAGGTCTTTTTTTTTTTTTATATAGTCTTTTTTTTTTATTGTAATTAGTAAAAGGGTTACATGATATTTGCCAGATAGAAGGTGCATTAATTCACATACATTGATACCCTTTCACATGTCTTGGTACCCATTTCCCTCCCCCCATGCACAGGTCTTTGTGCAAACACTCTACTCCTAGACCAAACTCCCCGTCCCTGTTTAGTTTTTATTTTGGATAGTAGTCATTGAACTTTGGAAAGGGGTTGTTATTTGAGTTTTTAGGAAGTTAGATACAATGGCAGAGGTGCTGGTGGAAGAAAGAACAGGCAAGCTCTCTGGTATTGTAAGTGCTTTACATTTCTAGAGAAATGACTTTCACCTGTGTTTGGTAAGGCACAGCCTCATGCATGCTAGGCAGAAAGGCCCAATTACCTGTATGTGCCTTATGGCACATAAACTCCATGTAAACATGCTGTCAGCTGCAAGAGAGGTCCACCTCACTTAACTGGAGTCTGGATGTTAAACTGATTAGAATCATTTTCATGATGGGGATTTAGTATAGATTATAAGGGAAGCTTTCAAAGGAATATCTTATAGTAAATTGTTCATAATTTTTTTTGGGGATGTGTGTGTGGGAGCTTGGCCAGTGCACCCAGACTCTTGCTAATGCACACATTTTGGTATAACTAGGAAGATTTCTGGTGCTGGCAGAATGATCCTGCCTTTTTTGTTGCTATTGCTTTGTTTTGTTTCATTGGGTTTTCAAGGCCATATAATACAGGATTGATTTGGAAAGGGGTCATGCTGCAGCACTTGATCCAAAACACTGCCTTCACTTTTTTATTTAAGTAGTTATACAAAGGAGTTGCCATTTAACAAAGCAGTTTATGAATGCATTATATCTTGATTAATGTCACCTCTTTAAAAATTCTTGCCCACCCCTTCCCTACCCATCAGCTTAAGGTTTTTTTTTTTTTTTTTTGGCCTATCCTGAGCCTTGAACTCAGGACGTGAGCACTATCCTTTGAGCTTTCTTAAGGCTAGAGCTCTACCACTTCAGCCACAGCACATTTCTGGCTTTTTTCCCCTATGTATATGGTACTGTCAGGAATCAGACCCAGGTCTTCATGCATACTAGGCAAGCACTCTACCATTAGGCCAAACTCCTGACCCCTGGGGCTTTAGTTTTTAAAGTGAGGAAGATAATTATCTAAGACCAATCTTTAAACTTTTGATGCATTGGAACATTCCCATTCTTCCTCTCCAGCCATTTCTTCTCAAAATATAATTTTCCTTGTTAGCCAACAAGGGTAAAGACATACTAGTTGGCTCTTAAGTTCTGTGGTTAGACAAAAGCTCGTATATGCTTAGAAATCCACAGAATTGTGTTATTACGGATTTTATCAAGGAAATAGCAAATAATATATTGTTACCTGAGATTTTTTTTTTACCCCACGGAAATTAATAATCTTTAAGATGATATAGTTAATTTTGGTGTCAGTTGTTATACGATGAAGAGCTTAGTTTAACCCAGAAAAGGGCTCCCTGTTGCTTACTTACTGCCATACTGTTTTTCTAATGTTTGTTTCTCTTACCTGTTTTGCTCTCCACAATAATCAGACAATGCTAGTACTACTCTGGTTCTAGGGTTTGTACTCAGGGACTTGCACTACCTTTGCTTGCTTGTTAATGGCTGGGATTCTACTTCTTGAGCTGTGCCTCCAGCCCACGTTGTTGTTTTGTGTGTGTGTGTGGGGGGGGGGTCATTGAGTTTGAACTTGGCTGGCCTGGTCACTGTCCCTGATCTCTTCAGCTCAAGGCTACTGCCCTACTCTTCAGCCAAGCCCCACTTCCCGGTTTCTAGAGGTCTTTTTGTGCCCAGGCTGGCTTTGAACCTTGATCCTCAGATCTCAGTCTCCGAGTAACTAGGATTACAGGGGTGAGCCACCATGCCCAGCCTAGCTTTTTTTTTTTAATGTCAGTCCTGGGGCTTGAACTCACGGCTTGGACGCTGATCCTGAGCTTTTTATGTTGAAGGCTAGCTCTCTACTATTTAATGTACATCTCCATGTCTGGCTTTTTGGTATTTAATTGGAGATAAGAGTCTCATGGACTTTCTTACTCAGGTTCGCTTCAAACTGCGATCCTCAGATATTAGGCTCCCAAGTAACAGGGATTATAGGCATGAGCCATCAGTGCCTGGCTCCAACTTTGCACCTTGCTAGCTAAGTGGAGATGAAGTTGCTCAGAATTTTCTACCAGGGATGGCTTAGAACCTTGATCCTGTATTTGTCAGCCTCCTGAGTAGCTGAGTAGCTATAATTACATGTGTAAACTACAAATAACCCACTGGCCAACTCCTCGCTCCTTCCTTCCTTCCTTCTTTCCTTCCTTCCTTCCTTCCTTCCTTCCTTCCTCCCTCCCTCCCTCCCTCCCTCCCTCCCTCCCTCCCTCCTTCCCTTCCAGATTGAACTAAGGGCTGCATCCTGTCCTTGGGCACTCTCAAGGCTTGCTCTCTACCACTTGAGCCATACCTCCACTTCCAGATACCAAGGAATCTAATAGGGCTTCCTACATGCTAGGCAAGCACTCTTATCACTAGGCCAAACTCGCAGCCCCCAATTGGTTTTTCAGATGACATGTTTCATATGGATTAAGGATACAGCTGTATTCTGGGTAGGATCTCATGTAACTCTATCTTTAATATATTTGATCCTCATATGGTTCTTGAGTATTTACTATGTAGAATGTAGAATGTAGTGTACTGTGTAGCATACTGTTGTCTCTGGGATTGAGGAATGGGCTTTGCCTACTTTGCAGATGGAAAAGTAGAGACGTGAGAGTTTGCTGGCAGCCATGCACTATGCCAATGCCCTTTGGATTAGAATTTGGGTGTCAAGATTTCAGTGTTGTCAGCATGTGCACACACTCATCCCTGGATAGCCAGGAACCTTCTGAATTAGCTACAGAGATACTTGTGGCCTTTTTGTTTATGAAATATTAGACTGACCTGTTATGGTGTGAAGAAACACAAGGGCAGAAGAGTAATGTGTAGGAGAAATGGGAAGAAGAGGGGTCCCTGGGATGGACTTCCATTGTACTGCTGTGCTACCCAACAGTGTCTCTGGCAAGTCTTTGTGGGAAAGGCTTTATTGCGGTATGCTTTTTTAAGTAGAGGGTTTCCTATTAGAAATTCTGTTAGAGTGACATTGCTGTGTTATACAAAAAGACAAGATATTTCAAAGTTTAATAGGTAGAAATACTTTGATGGAGAAAATTTCTTCATGGTACAGAGCAGTGGCTGAATATTGCCTGTGTTTTGTGACCAAAGCTTTAATGCTAGAGTTCTCAGTGCTGTGCTAAATTAGGGGGTGAAGAAAGAGTCTACTTACTTTTGTTTCTGGAGGAGGTTATCAGGAAAGAAGCTGACAGGTTCTTTGTGTCATCCTGGCAAACTGCCTGAGGTGACAGGCTGTGATTTTTACTCTCCAGTGAAACGTGCTCTATTTACATAAACACAAACCAGCTGATTTACTAAGGGTTGAAAAACCATAGACTTTCCTTTACCTTGAGAATTTGCCTCCAAATTTCCGCTGATCTCTTTCTTCAGCTTTGTGAGGAGGACCCTGCTGTTTGCAAATGTCCCAATGGGTTCTTGGGCACAAAACTGCTTTGAGATTATGAGAAATACAGAACCATTGCCCAAATTTTAGTGATTTTGTTCATCTTGTTCACGAAGATTTAAGATCACTTAATCATGCAATCCATTCCTATCCATGGTGTTAGAAAATAAATCTCAGTATATATCCATGGTTTCGTTTCTAGGCATTTCTAGTAAAGAGGAAAATTAGTTATGTGTTGTTTGGAATAATTGATACCGATGGTAATGGCCTCATTCATTTTTCTGGCCCATTTCAGGCGTGCTGATTTTAAGATTAAAAAATGTATATTTGCCCTATAGCAGCTATTTGCTCAATATGGTAAATATGTGTTTTCACATGGGTAATTTTGAAAATGTACATTATACATCATGGATTACATCAGCTTTGCTCAGATCTTTCAGAGCTGCTAGCTGTCTCATAAAGAAAAAGCTTGCTTTGTTTAGCTACAATAACAACAACAAAAGGTGTCTCTATGCTTGTGTTGGCTGTGGGGAGGATCAGTGGTCCAGCTGACTAATATCAGTTCCATAATCAGCTTTTAGACTAGCCATTCAGTCATAAATTGCATAAATTCTTGCCAAATCATTTTGGCTTTAGACACACAGCTGGGCGTACATTCCAATTGAGATTTTAACATTGCTCTCAACTTACGTTCATAGCTATCCCTTTCCAAAGAAGCCATTTTATTTATTTATTTAATTTTATTTTGGGGGTCATGAGGCATGAACTCAGCCTGAGCTCTGTCCTTGAGCTCTTCAGCTCAAGTAAGCCATTTTATTTTTGTGTTAGCAGTAAATATTTATATAAATTATTTTCTTAGTTGCTTGATTAATCAGACAAGGGGAAAATAATTCTGATATGACCATTTGGCCTTAACTAACCTTGTTTTCACAAATAGTATGAATAATAAAAAGCAGAATTTTCTTTCTGTGAACTTGAATTGCAAATTATTTCTTAGAATGTATCCTCTCTGTTGTATTACCCTAAATTTTGTAAGATATTTTATTGATTGATTGATTGATTGCCAGTTCTGGAGCTTGTGTTCAGAGCCTGAGCACTGTCCTTGGACTTTCTCAAGGCTAGAGCTTTACCACTTGAGCCACAGCACCACTTCCAGCTTTTTCTATGTATATGGTATTGAGGAAATTAACCTAGGTCTTCATGCATGCTAGATGAGCACTCCACCACTAGGCCATACTTCTGACCATGTAGGTTATTTGTAAAGAAAAAATTGACTCCAATAACTTTTTGAGGGAACAGAGAGGGCTTGGTCATAGGGCTTGAACTCTTGGCTTAGGCACTGTTCCTGAGGTCTTCAGCTCAAGGCTAGTGCTCTACTCTGAGCCACAGCACCATTTCTGGTAATAATTTTTACAGTAATTTTTCATTTCAAAAATGAATAGAAGCTGGGTGGCACATGGCTGTAATCCTAGCTACTTAGAAGGCTGCGATCTGAGGATTGTGGTTCAAAGCCAACCAGAGCAGGAAATTTAGTAAGACTCTTTAACCTCCAAAAACCTGAGAGTGGAGATGTGACTCAAGCAATAAAGCTTAAGCCTGGAAAGATAAAGTTAAGGGACAGTAACCAGGCCCTGAGCTTAAGGTCTAGTGCGGTCACAAAGTTTTTCTAAATGAATTGGGCATATTAGTCCTATTTAAAACAGTGCAGTCTCCCCACTTCCCCTGCTTTGCATGATAAATTTGACATAATGTGTAAACTTTTTAGTTCCTATCACCTCTGATCCTTCCAGTTTTATCAGTTAATTTTGTATTGCACATTTCTTCTTTTTTCTTGTATGTTGCATAATACTGCTAGTAATCACTTGACGCAGCCACTTATTCTGCAATACCAGCCTGGGTTGATTGGGATCTCATGGTTTGAGGTTGGTTTGGACTGCTATGGTCTTGTGTATTTGTGTGTGCACAGGTGCGTATGTGTATGTGTGTGTCTAAGCATGCCAATTGTAGGGCTTAAACACAGGGTCTAAGCACTGGTCCTTGAGCTTTTATCACTCAAGGCTGGCACTCTGCCACTTGAGCCACAGCTCCACTTTTGTTTTGTTTGTTGTTGTTGTTGTTGTTTTCCTGGTTAATTGAGATAGGGTCTTATGGGCTTTCCTGCCTGGACTGGCTTGAAACTGTAAATCTGGAGTTGCTTTGATCCTCAGGTCTCTGCAGCTTGAGTAGATAGGGTTACATTGTGAGTCAGTAGCCCTTATCTTGTGATGGTCATTTTAAAGCCGATAGCTTTGTGTCAAGGGTTGTGCATTAGTGATTGGTGTGGGGATCAGTAGATGTGAGGATCTGGTCTGACCTCCTTCATCAGCCAGCATTCCTGATACCAGGAAGGCTTTTGGGAAGAAATGTAGGTCACTGCCCTTGCCTTACCTGCATGCTCCTGTCTTCTCTTAACAGTTATACCCTAGTATAAGTGTTGTATGGCTGATTGTTTTCCTGAGTGTAAAAGAACATGGGGTTTCTCATCCTTTTTCTGGAAAGTTTTTCATATACAGGTTAATAGTTTATGTCTTAGGCTTTGTGCATTCGCAGTAAAAATGATTCTGGTTAATATGGAAAAAATACATAAAACATTTCTCCAGGTAAATAGGATAAATTGCAGGGCACAGTGGCTCACACCTGTGATCCTAGCTACTCAGGAGGCAGAGATCTGAGGATCAAAGTTTAAAGCCAGCCCTGGCACAAAAGGATCTGAGATACTCATCTCCAGTTAATCACTAAGAAATGGAAACTAGGGCGTGGCTCAAGGGTAGGGTAGGGCGGTAGCCTTGAGCTGAAGAGCTCAGGGACAGCACGCAGTTCAAGCCCCCTGAGCCACCCAAAAAAAAAGAAAAGAAAAAAGAAAACATAAAGCTATATCTGCTCCTCCTTATCAAAGCATTTATTATTTAACTTAGTTATGTCTTATTTTTACCTACACTAATGCCAGACATTAATCCTTGATGGATATAAAGCATATAGGAGTCCATTTCTGTGAACCCCTATGGCTGATGGTAATGTGGCCAGTGCAAATCATCTATCTGACTGCCAATAACTAAGCAAATGGTATGTGACTTGCTAATGTTTTATGAAAGAGGGAGGTGTTGCAGTTTCTTTGCAAAGAGAATAAATTCTCAAAACTTATTCCCTCTGTTGTGAACATATGATTAATTATAAATACCATATGATCAGGAACTGGTGGTGTGAAAGGTAGGGCTTGGCAGACAGCAGAGGAGGTGGGGTTTTGGAGAATGTGGCCTAGGGGAGGGGGAAGTAGGGTGTATAGTTATGAACCAAGTTTCTTGTCACTTGTTAGTACCGAGAAAGTGCCCCTTGTCTCTCCCTTCCCTCTCCCCAAACCTACTACCTATCCCAAACAATGAGATCCCATATATATGTTCTGAGAAAACGAGACCATGTAGGGACCGGGAGTTTGGCCTAGTGGTAGAAGTGCTTGCCTAGCATGCACTAAGAACCGGGTTCGATTCTTCATTACCACATAAGAGAAAAGAGCTGGAAGTAGTGCTGTGGGCTCAAGTGGTAGAGCTCTAACCTGATTGGAGGGGGGAGAGAGAATGTGCATGTAGCCTATAACTGTGGTCAGTTTGAATGAGATTAGTATATAACGATATCTAATCATTTGAAATATTAGAAATGGGTACAACAGAGAATCAGAAATTAAGAACATTGGGCTGGGAATGTAGTTTAGTGGTAGAGTGCTTACCTAGCGTGTACGAAACTGTGGGTTTGATTCCTCAGTATCATATACACAGAAAAAGCTAGAAGTGGTGTTGTGGCTCAAGTGGTAGAGTGCTCAGGGACAGTACCCAGACCCTGAGTTCAAGCTCCAGGATTGCCCATACCTTGTAGGGGGGAGAGATTAAGAACATTGGGTCATTAAAAATTGTGAAAGTTAGCTAGGTGCTGGTGGCTCATACCTGTTCCTTGCTACTCAGAAGGCTGAGACCTGAGGATTGTGGTTTGAAGCCACCCAGGGCAGGAAAGGCTGTAAGGCTCTTATCTCCAACAGGCTTCCAGAAAAGGCCAAATATGGCACTGTGATTCAAAGTGGTGTGCTAGCCTTGAACAAAAAAAGCTCACAGACAGAGGCCAGGCTCTGAGTTCAAGCTTCACAACCAACCAAAAAAAAATCATGCAAGTTGGAGTTACAGGTGTGGGTGTGTGGGTGTGTTGATTTCTTCTGTTTTACTCAGGCTATGAAGGAAAGTGCTTGTGATTGAAGATGACTGGCCTGTTAAATAGACGTTGCTTGAATGTAGAAGCGGCATTATTGAACATCTGGGCCTTGGAACAGGACAGAAAGCTCAGTCAGTGATACACTCTTGAGTGGCTGTTATGTGTGGAGTCAGGGAGTAAAGAGCTGTTGAGTTTAAACCACAGAAGTCAAATGGGAAATTCTGATGCCTAGTTGACTTTCATATTTCTTCTTTTTCTGACATGAGTTTTGAGTAGAAAGGTCTTGAGTTCCTGTAGAAGTTTCCTGGAAGAATATGCCTTTTAGTAAGGGTTTTGTCCATGGTCAAAACTTCAGTGGGTTTGCTAGTACTTAAGAGAGAGCTGGATTGTCCACTGGAGGTGTGACAAATTGTTGCTCCATTTTTCTTCTTTGGGTCTTAATATATGTGACACAAGAAGTCAGAGAGGAATTTGCCGATGTTGTCAAAAACATAAGTTATTTTTAAGACACTCATGCAGAAGGATCAGGAGAAAGGATAATACAACTGGTATTTTCAGTGTGGGCATTGAGATCACTCCTTGACTTGATTTGACAGTGAATTCCTTTATTTCTTAGTAACAGACTTTTCTGTCCTAAGATTTATGACAACTTTCAGTTGTAATATTGAGAGTCTTTACCTTTCCATAGACACTGCTTTCCTTAAGATCATTACTTTTTTTTTAAGTGTCTTAACATGCAGTAAAAAGAAGCAATTTTTAGATTCCTGCTGTTGAGAGTGTGAAACAGTTGAATTACTCAACCACCTAAATAGCAAATGCAATTTAAAAAGTGTTCCTCTTCCTTGAAAAAAAAATGTAATTTGGTTTATTTCATCCCATTTCTGATTGGCTGCTTGTTTTGTTGGTTTTGTCTTTTACAATTAAAAAATAAAATGTTTGTAGATTAATATTTAGCAGAAAAAAAACCAGAAAGGAGTAGATGCATTTTCATTCTGTAGATAGTAAGGTGCTTGTTATATAATAGCATGGTCAAACCAGTCTATCATTGCTGTATGTGAAAGCAGAGAGCATCTACCTTGAAAAAACAACATTTTGTTACATAGATCCAGATAATTTTATTTACTACCTCCTGTCTCATACTCCTAAAAATCTAAGTTTTTAGATGTATATCACTGTGCCCAACTTGATGTGTGGTGGTGGGTGTGTATATGTGTGTCGGTGACTACGCATGTGTGCATATGTATTGGGGTTTGAATTTAGGGCCAACTAGGCAGGTGCTTGAGCCAACCCCCCATCTTGATTTGTAATTTTAACTAAGTAATTCAATTTGCCCGATTTCTTCATCTGAACATGGATAGTCTTATGGGGATCCTACCCTCCTTTTTCCTCCAGGTTCTTTAAAATTCCCAAAAAGCTGTTTGCTATTAGTTTGATTTTATTTATAATTTAATACCACCTTTGACATGATTTCTTAAAAGATATATGATATGTAATTATAGTCACTTTATTTATGCGGTGGCTTTATGGGCCTTGTCTTTTTCCCTTAAGAGTAAATGCCATTGTTTTAAATTTTCTTTTTCTTTTAAAGACTGTGTGTATATCGAGAGTCGGAGGCCAAATACACCGTATTTCATCTGTAGCATCCAAGACTTCAAACTGGTAAGCATTTTTAATCTGCTGTTTGTTCTGCTCTGAACCTTCTTTGTTTCTAGCTCCTTTGGCTGACTCTTATGTGTCTGGTTCTGCTCTGCTGGTGTGAGGCATCAGTGCTGAAATAAGGCACTGATAAGGTTAATAATCCTAGTGTTATGATACTCTGGCAATGCTTTGTGTTGTAAACAGTGTTTCTGAAATAGTCATTCCTTCAGAGATTGCTCTGTGCTTTGAAGTAGCTTGTTTCTTCTCAGCCCTTGTTAAGAATCTGAAGTAAATTTATGAACTAATAAGAAGGAAATAGGAGAGCCAGTGACTAGTTTCCTGAGGAAAACTGTAATTTTCTTTGCTGCACCTCAACTCAAGCCTTTTCATAGGATCTTTAGACATAGCAGTTAGGAGGAGGAAGTCTGGTATGGACATGGCATACTTTCTCACTGAGAATGTCTTCCAGGTCTGTATGGATGCTGCCCAGTATCAGACCTGGTTTTTGACCAGTGGTTCCCACACTTGGGTTTTGGGGATCTCAGGATGTTTGTAAAGATTTTGCACACATAAATATTCTCAGTCTTCGATACATAAATATGCCACACACACATCTAAACAGTTATTTTACGAGCATATTAATATACTGTTGTGATTAAAAATTAAGGGAGCCGGGTACTGGTGGCTCATGTTGATAATCCTAGCTACTCAGGAGGCTGATTTTTGACAGTTTTCCATTTAAGGCAGCTTGGGTTAAGTTAAACCCTATCTCAAAAACAAACAAAATTCCAAAGAAAAAGGCTAGGGATTATGCCCAAGTGGTACAGCACTTGGGTAGCATATATAAGGCCCCGAGTTCAATTCCTAGTACTATAAAAGGAAAAATAAAAACAAAAGTTCTTACATATTTTCTATAAGTAACTGATTATGTAAAATTCTATAGTATAATCCACAGATCATTTGAAAGCTTTCAATCTTAGAATGAAATCCTTTTATTTGAAAAGATTGTGAACCACTATAGCTTAGTCTAGAAAAATCCTCATTTTAGCTTTTTAGGGAATGTGTTTCAGTATCTGTGCATACCCTCATTTCAAAATTCTTTGCTGTGTAACTATTGGTGTTCACATGCATTTTATATGATGTTTTAGAATTAAAGAAAAGAAATATGGTACACGAGACTTTGCTGTGCATTTGCTTCTTAGTTTTATTCTTAGTAGGCTGCTTAAACCTTTCTTGGCTGTTTTGTAAGGCAGCCCTTCAGTTTACTCAAATGTTTTATGCTTGGTTTTCATGCCAAATGAGGTTGTAGCTTTTTTTGGAGGGTTTTGTTCTTTACTGTGATTTTTTTTAAATAGATACTGCACTGATAATGAAAATTTGGGAGGTGGCTTTGTTTTGCAAAAAGTTTTATTTTGGTAGTGGCTGCTGCTACTGCTTGTTATCTGTGTGTGTTTGACTTTTACTAACGAAAATGGCCACTGCCTCATGGAAAATAGATAGCTATGAAATAAAATTGCAGAGATTTTTCTTTTACCTATTAGATTGTGAGCCCCTTTGTACATTTTTTTTCCTTCACATTAGCAGGTGCCTTCATGTTTGAACAGCGTCTTTTATGAAATGCTGATTGCAGTGTGGTAGTTGCTGTTCTGGGTAAAGGTTCCTGCTGAGTTACAGTAATTGCTTTGGGTATTAACAGCAATAAAAGCAGAAGCTTCTGTTGTCAGTATTGGTCTGATACAACACATTAAAGCATTTGCAAAAACAAGTGGGAAGTAGGGTACGATATGTTTGTAAAACTCACATACTGCTACTTCTTATGTGTTTGAGGTTCGGTGTGAAGCATGTTAGTAACAGTAGTTGTTGTGTAAGCATAATAGAGATGATGAAATATTTTCTCCTAAAGAAATGTAGTTTTTCCTAGCTTTCTGTTTTTCTTAGTTCTGTGTAGTTATGAAAAGATAACTGAATGGATGAGAATAATCAAGATTTTTCCCCCTTCCAGTTTACCTGCACTAAAAGGAAAAAGAGATGAGCAGAATGAAATATTTATCTACAAGATTTTAAAAAGAAGAGATAGGAGTTGCTTTTGCCCATAGCAAAATGTGGTAAACTGGAACACTAAAAAATGAAACAAAAAAATGAATAGCTTTGGAATATTGACAAAATTACATTTTATCTTTTTAGCTATAACAACACAAAAAGTTGGTTTAGGGTTATAACTTGAGAGATGTGTTTCTTCACTTACATAAAAAATAAGCATTTCTTGGGGCCTGGAGTTTGGCCTAGTGGTAGAGTGCTTGCCTAGCATGCACGAAGACCTGGGTTCTATTCCTTGGTACTACGTACATAGAGGGGGAAAAAAGCCAGAAGTGGTGCTGAAGCTCAAGTGGTGGAGCTTCTAGCCTTGAGAAAGTCCAATGACAGTGCTCAGGCCCTGAGCTCAAGCCCAGGACTGGTTAAAAGATAAATAAATAAAATAAGCATTTATCACTTTACTATTATGGGTAAATTTGAGTGCAAGGGTATATTTTGAAACTTAAAAAAAATCTGTGAATATTCTTTATAGTACATATTACAGTAGCAAGGGTCTAAGGAAAGATGAACAGTGTTAGAGACAGTAAAAGCTTAATGACTTCAGATGTAGGAATGAGGAAACATTTTCTTCCAGTCATGGGGATAAATTGGCATTATGCCTGTTTATTGAACTTTGAGGGTTCTGGGTAGCATTTCATGAACTAGTTTCCATTGAGATAAGAAGAATCTTTGAATTTTCTTTGGGATCTTAGTTGTCTTCTGGGTCCTGCTACTACATTCACCTAGAATCTGGGTCCATACTATAGAGCTTAGCTGTCTTTATGTCCTGATTTATGTCTTTGGTCCTGTCAGACTAGTTAGACAGCTTCTCTTTCCAATTTGGATGATAGGTTATGGAGTCATTGTGTCTGCATGGCTCCTGTTTTAATGTTTAAGCATAAGAACGCAGGACACTTCGCTCCCACTGACAGGGATATTTATAGTGTAGACATTCACAGGAGTGAAAGCAGGATGGAGGCTGTGACAGTATAGGATAAGTAAGTTCCTAACCTTGCTGAGGCTTGTAAATGTAGCATTTTCAAGGGAAATGAATTATATTTTATTAGGAAGCATTTCTTTTCACAGGAAGTACTTATTTGATTGGCTTATTTCTAAACTAGGAGATTTGGTTTTGGTTTCAATGTATTGACCAAGGTTATTTATGGAAGTAATCAAAATTGGGGCTGAAGTGAGTGGGGCGAGACATGGACAGAATATGCTTAGATAAAAGTAGGAATTGGGAGCAACAATTAAGTAAGCCTGTGTTGTACCTTAGTTTTTTTTTTAACCTGTCTGAAATATAATAAAAGTACCTGGTAAAATTCTTTATTTAGCTCGTTAGAACAGTAATAGAATGGAATGGCAATCTGTGATCTTTTGTTGCCTGGTCAGAAAAGATTAATTGGACCAAATTTCTTTTATAATTTAGATTTGCGAAACTGAGAAACTGGGGAAGTTAGCAAAGTTGGGGCAGGCCTGGGCAAGCTGAGAAGCTTGGGGGCTCTGGAAAGCCGTGAGACCTCCAACTGATTCCCCCCTGACTTCCCTTGTGGCTTGCTGTATGCTTGCTTCTCTCCACAGCTTTCTTACATTATCTTCTTGCTCCCTTTTGGTGTGACTGGGCTAGATTGAGGGTTCTTCAATAATGGCTTCTGGAGACTGAAAGAGTCTTGCTGCCCCCACTCCCTCAAAAATTTTCTAGGTCAACATGTGAGTTAGTTTGCTTTGAGGGTTTTCTTCCTCTCAGACTCATCAAGAAATACTTTATGCCAGAATGTAAATAGGATTTGTCTTTAGGAGACTGCAAAAAGTACTAAATATTGTTCTTTTAGTTATCTGAGATTCGATTATACAGCTTGTAGAATTACTATATGTCAGGCCTTTTATTTGATTTTTGGAGAATACTATGAATAGGATTGATAGGGAGGACATTTGTTGTTGTTGTAAAAGCAAGAAATTTTCCTTTAACAAGAAACCAACGTATTAGCACAATATGCTTCTAGAAATAAAAATGGACTTAGATAATGCCAGCAAAGAATATCACAATGAGTAATTTTGACTCCATTAGACCATTCCTTGTAGTACGTCTATTTAGCTCTGTATTCATTAGTCAGTAATCAAAGCCATTATTTTAATCTGCCTGAGAATACCAAATGCATTCCTAAATTTCATCATGCTATTGAAGGAAGTTAGTTTTGGTTTTTTAGTGTTAAACTTGAATAAGTTTCTAGGAAGGATGGGTAATTATTACAAATAACAATTTTCTATGCTGTTGATTTATTAAAAATAGGCAGCCAGGGTTGGGAGTTTGGCCTCGTGGTAGAGTAAGCACGAAGACCTTGGTTCAGTTCCTTGGTATCACATACATAGAAAAAGCCAGAAGTGTTGCTGTGGCTCAAGTGGTAGAGCTCTAGCCTTGAAAAAGCCCAAGAACAATGCTCAGGCCCTGAGTTCAAGCCCCGGGACTGGCCCCTCCTCCCCCCCCCCCCCCCCCCAAAAAAAAAGGCAGTCAGGAACTGGTGGCCAATGCCTGTAATACTACTTAGGAGGATAAAATTTGAAGATTGCAGTTTAAAACCAGCCTGGGCAGGAAAAATCTGTGAGACCCTTATCTCTCCAACTAACTACCAGAAAACTAGAAGTGGTGCATTGGCTGGAAATAGTAGAGTGCTAGTTTTGAGCTGGAGGGAGTGGAGGATGAAAGAATTGGAACAGAAATCTCCAGAACAGTAACCAGGCCCTGAGTTCATGTTCCACAACTGACATAAACAAACAAATAAATAAACGTAGAGTGGAGACTCCTTAGATTTTTTTTTTTACATTCTGATAAGATGTGTCCTGTTTTCTAAATATCACTCACTCTCTCTCTCTTTTTTCTTTTTTACAATTATTGTTACAAAAATGATGTACAGAGAGGTTACAGTTATATAACTCAGGTAATGAGTACTTTTTGGGGGGGCAGTGTCACCTCTTCCTTTGCTCTCTCCAAGTTTTTCCTTGCCATGCCCACCCACAAGTTGTATAGTTCATTTTCTACATAGTGTCTAGTGAGTACCACCACTGTATTTGTTTACTCTTTGTCCCTCCATTTCTGTGCCCCACTTACTCTCCCCAAGATAGATAAACGAACAAGCAAGGGAAGAAAAAAACAAAACAAAACAAAGAAAATCCCTCATTCTTGTGGCTAATTGTGAGTGTGGAGAAGCTAAGATGATACCTCACTAGCTAACCTTGGGAAAGACACATCTGATTCTGCCATGAATATGAGTGTGGTCAAATTATTCTATACTACCATTATGGTATGATTGAATACCATATTCCTTTCTACATTTCATGGACATAGGCGATCAAGTAGGGGGAAACATATTGGAATTTCTCTTACTCCAAAGATGATTGATTGTCATCTTATCAGCTTTTACCTGGTATACATTCCCTGATAGTACAACAGAAAGAGGGGCTACGGAGCGATTGTCTTCAGCATAGGTTCACTTGCCCCCTCCCCGCATCTTTACTTTCTCACAAGCGGATTGAAAGCAATATAAAGCTGGTTTTATTGTCATTTTTGTCAGAGATGTAGGCAAAACTGTGTCTCTAAATAGAGACTTCATTGACATGCACTGTGGGCTCATGCAGTGAATTGACCATATTTATGCATTGACTGCTCTAATGTTCATTGGAGTGTGGCTCTTGTGACCACGCAGCACACGAAATGTGGTTTGTGCACCTTCAGAAAATGGTTATTCATTTTAATAGCAGAAAATCTTGTACTAAAGCCTTTTGTCAGTATGATGAGATCACGGAAGGACTCTGTATTAATTTGGACATAAGTAGTTCACAATTTGGGATATGTCATCCTGACACTAAGATGAGGGGTGGTAGACTGCATAGGTTGAGAGTTGGGATTTTGATCTCTGTTTGACCACAGTTCCGGTACCCTGCGTACTGTCTTTTAGGACTTTGGGTAGACACTTAACCTCATTGGTGTAGCCCACAAGTTTTGCAGCAGACCTTCCCCATAGAATGTCAATGATTGTGTTGTTGATGTGCACTTGCTTTTCTAGATTCATTTGTGCTGTGTGAAAAGAGATAGCTTTTGTGTTTTGTTCATTGATAAATCCTGTGTGCCCAGCACATAATTTTGAAGTGACTGAAAGTAATATTTCAGTGGAAAAAGTTCACAAGATAAGTTTGCAAAAAACATTAGCAGTTGTTGTTTGATAAAATGACTTTCATTGACTACAAATAATTAGCTTTGTGTTTGTCTGTTCACTTGCATTTGAACCTCTCCATAGCCGACAGTATGCTGTATTTTATGTGTTTAAATAATAAAACTGTTTCTTTTGAAGTACTTCTTTTCTTTTTTAAAAATAGAGCTTAGGGAGTTTAAAGGAATATCACTCAAGTCATAACATTTTTGAGGTGTCATTGTATACTGGTTTGAATTTCCTATATGGCTGACTTTTACCAAAGACATCTCAGGAAAGGCTGTCCTTTTGACAAATGCCTGTGGGTATGGTGATTCTATTTTGTATGAACAGAAGATGTGGTTCGCCCTAGTTTCTGAAGGCCTTCAAGGTGTGCCTCTCAGAACAGAAAGTCTGCCATCTTTCTTCTCTTTACTGATTTGTATGTGTTCTATAAGAAGAGTTGTGCCATCCAATTACAGCTTTGTGACTTGTATGTAGTGTGAATGATCACGAACAAGCCTTAAAGTATGTACGAAATGTTTCTACATTTTAGAGTGTAGACTTCACACAACTGAAATAATTGTTTCAAAGAAATGGTCTTTTCTGTTTAGTGCTCCTACCTGTCAGAAATGAGTGTGTCAGCATGATTGTATCCCCCCTCCGCCCTCCCACCCCCCCCACCCCCGTCCTAGCTTGAGCTCAGGGACTGAGCACTGTTCTTGGATTTTGCTCAAGGCTAGAAGCTGTACCACTTGAGCCACAGAACTACTTCCAGCTTTTTTTTTAATGTATGTGGTACTGAGGATTTGAACCCAGATCTTTGTGCATGCTAGGCAAGCACTCTACCACTAGGCCAGACTCCTGGCCCCGTCCATGATTGTATTCTTAAACAGTCATTTGTTTAAGTCTTTGTTTTATTTTGAGACAGCAAATAATAATTGTGCATATTGATAGGCTACAATATACAGTTCCCAGGGCAAGACATGATATTTATTACTGAATTGGGGCCAGTGTTCTTCTTGAAGCTACCACTTTTTTCTTTGGATAAAATAAAGGTCAGCCTTGCTTATGTCAGTGTTGTAAGAAAAAGTACATAGAACATTCTGTTTTCAATTTCATACTGCTGTGAGCAAGGACTAGATGCCCCTCATATATGTAAATTTGAAGTTTATAATCTTATTTAATTCAGGAAGAGATGAGGTAGAGATAGAGAGGGTGAAGTTGTTGCTGGATAGCCATACCCCTACCTCCTTTCCTCAATTATGGAACAGTGATGGGAGAAGAGTTTTTAGTTCTCACATCCCTTCTGCATGATGTGGATGGGGGATTAGAAGTGCACAGAGACATTCGGGAAGTGGGACTCACAGTGAGATGCTGGGAGTGAACAGTCTCGAGCATCTCATTTAGCCATTTCCTCTGTTATTTAGCAGCCTGATTTCAGTCTTGCCTGGCAGGTAGGATAGGCCACTGGGACCTAATGTTTTAATGAGGCATAATTATTGTGAAGTCTGGTAATTCATTTTCTTCTAATTCAATTGGATTTTAGGACTCTAAGAAATCCTTGAAGAAATATTGTTTATATGTACTTGTATAAAATACTTATCTAAAAAGGTAATTATTAAACTCATTTGTGAATTTTTTTCAGTGTAGAAAACTAGGTATTCTAATTTATTTTCGAGGAGCTTAAAGTTGAGATAATGCTATATTTTCAGGGATCTGTGGGAAAATGTTGGTAAACTTATGTTCAAACTTGATTCCTTAGAACTGGAAATTTGTAATCTGTGCATATATTATGTGTGTATCAAGAACCAACTTGAAATTCTGAGAAAGACCTAATAAAAGTGCTGAGAAAAAATTAGGGAATTGAGTTATTGTCAACATTTTCTGGTAAGAATATTAATTTGCTTTGAAAAGGCTTGTTTTTAAAAATGCTTAAGGTATTTTGACAGTCACTTGAACTACTCAGATATTTAAAGTAATCTCACTAGGTATTTTCTTTTTAACTTGAAACTCTTCATCTGAATAAATGAAGATTTGAATTGGAGGTTGGAATTCTGGTTAATTGAACTGTGTATATAAGAGATCAACCAGAGATTTGTTTTTGTTTTCATGTTATGTTGAGAAATATGGATTGTACTACACATTGGAAGATACAGTTAAATTTGACAAGCTGGCAGGGGAGGAGGGAGGAGGAGGTCTGACTGCCATCTCTGTTGTCACTGAGCTGGCAGGAATCTGGTGTCCTCTAGATGGTAACTTGGAGAAAATGATCATGATAAAGGTGTTCCTAGTATTAGCTTATTTTTTGTCATTTTTGTCTTGGGATGAGTATTAAAAGAGTTACACAAAAATGAGTAGTCGATGGATTTTATTGAAAGCTTGTTAGAGAATGTTTCTCAAAGAGAATTATATGTAATAAGACATCTTAGCAAGGACTTAATATTAAGTTTTCAAATCTGTAATTTTAAAACAACTTGAAGAACAGAGGTTCTTATCTTTAAAAAAGTAGGTTATGCAGTTTAAAGTCCATTTAGTGCTACATGAAATGGAATTGGTTAGGTTTTTTTTTTTTTTTTAAATGTTACGTGTTCACTATGAATTTGAAAGGGAACATGTTTGACCATTAGTCAGAGTATCTGTCCTGATACTTAACAAGGACCGTGCTGGCTTTCAGAAGTTACTGCCCAGTCTTTTTCTACTGGTCTTAAATGGTATTAAAGTTTTTCAAAAAGTGGTACATACTAACCTGTTTCTGCCCCTGCAAGAAGGAAATGACTGTCTTGAACTCAATTCTCTGTGTCAATTCATTATCCTCACCTTCTGGGCATTTTTAGGAAATTAAACTTATTTGAATGCAGTCTTTTTTTTTAAATCTCTTTTAAAGCTTCCACTTATCTTTCCCACTGTTTTACAAAATTAAATTAAGGCCTTCTAGAAAGTGATAGGGTCTTTCTTGGGCTCCCTAAACGCAAAAAAACAAAAAACAAAACAAAACAAAAAAACACCCCAAAAGCAAAAATCACTTATACAGTATGTCCACAGCTTGTTTTTAGCATCTTCCATTAGAAACTCTTCTGAAAGCTCAGTTTGTCCACTGTTGTGTTTATCTGTCTCCACTGATTTAAAAAAAATTATTATTAAAAGTAAAGCATGCAAATGTTGCTGTGCCTTGGCATTTTGTCACATCTTACCTTGGTTATTTTGAGGGGCACACACCACACTCTTTGTGACAGGACTTAGGTTAAAACATGAGCCAGGAGGCTCCTATGTGTATTGCATTGGAATTAGGAGGCAGCTTTGACTAATCCAGCCCTAAAACAAATGATCTGAGATGTCAAACTGTCTGCTAAAGGAGTTTTGCAGAGACCTGCTCGTGTGCTGAGTGCCCCTAATAACCAGGGCATGAGGGGGCATTGGGCACGTTAACTTAAAACTGTTTTCTTTTTTAGGTCCACAACTCCCAGGCCTGTTGCAGATCTCCAACTCCTGCTTTGTGTGAGCCCCCAGCATGCTCTCTGCCGGTGGCGTCACAGCCACCGCAACACCTTTCTGAAGCCGGGAGAGGGCCTGTAGGGGTAAGGAGAATCCCGTTTTTAAAAGCTGTCAGTATTTTATATCCCATAGGGTATAAAATAGGAACATTACCTCCCTCCCCAGAGCCCCTTTAAAAATGTGCTGTATCTCATGTGTTTTTAATAGTAACAAGTACATGCACAGAGGAAGCAAGATACGGGACTTGCCTTACCCCTCTAGGACAGTTTCAGAAGTGAGCAGGGTTTGGGGATGAGCAGGTATTTGGGCACCAGCAGAGAGCATGCTGGGCTGCTGCAAGGAGCAGGAGCTGGCAATCAGCAGCGAGTATGGATGTTGGCAACTGAAATGGGGGACGAAGGGGGTAAGTTTGAGTCCAAGTGTTGAGTGTACATTTCCCCCAGTCTCATCAGGACTCATGGCCCACAAAGTTAAACCTTTTCAGATTCTGCTCTCCTGGGACATTCTGTAGAAGACTGCTCAGAAACGGTGAGCTTTTTATTGTAATGGTAGTTACAGAACAAACACCACTTGAAAAGGCTGAGGTTGGGGTTTATTTAGGTCCTTCTCCTAGCTGTACCCTGGCAATTTCTTGTTACTTCATGGTAATGCAGATGTGAGGTGCAGCACAATGTAATGGTTGTAGTGCTCTACCAGTAAGACACAGGAGCCTGCCCTGTATGGGCAATCCCCAGGGATTCTTCCTAAATATGTAGTGAGTGCCACTCCCCCAACCCCCTGCAAAGCAGTGTGTACACTTAGGAGGACTTAATGGTAACTTTTCTAAAAGACAGGAGTTTTGAACTGGGTTACCAGTCTGAAGTGCAATCTGACTATAGGGCTAATGTTTATACTAAGGGTAGTGCACTCACACACACACTAGCGCACATATTTTAGTATTACATTAGACTTTAGCATTACAGAACAAGATAGTGACAATGTGTGATGAATTCTTCAGTTGTAGTGTACAATGTTAGTATCTTGGCACTAAGAAAGAACTAGCTGTAGCACTTGGGGAAGACTGTGGAGGGTAGAGGATTGAGGTGTGCTAGGTATGTGTTTGACCCCTTAGTTGATAGGCAGAGTGAGGAGCCTTTTAGTTGGGACACCAATCATGCCTGGAATAGTTAGGCAGTGTACCAGGGTAGGCTGAAAACTGTGAGAAAGTGACTTGCAGATGTCAGTGACGAGCACAGGTTAGCGCGATCTGGGAAGTCTAATTTACAGGTTAGCCAAAACTTACGTGATGTGAAGAAGAGAGATTTTTTTTATAGGTTTTTAAAATTTAGGTGAGCTGTCTTGCAAGCCACTGTTTCCGGAGATTCTTTGGGCAGCAGTGTGCATAGTGGACTTGAGAAAGCTCTAATTGAGAAACTACAGCTGGAATCCCGATGTAGGATGGAGAGGGCTAAGGCAGTAGGTCTATTAATACCCCATTACTACAGGACTAGGGGTCTGGGTCAAGTGAGGGCAAACTTGCCTAGCAAGTTTGAAGCCCTGAGTGAATTCAATTCCTAGTACCTTAAAAGGAAAAAAAAAAAAGCATCAATACTAAGAATAATAGTTAAGCCAGTTGCTGGTGGCTCACACCTGTAATTCTAGCTACTGAGATCTGAGGGTTGAGGTTCAAACCTAGCCTGGTCAGGGAATTCCCTAAGATTCTCATCTCCAGTTAACCACCAGAAAACTGGAAGTGGTGCTGTGGCTCAAAGCGGTAGAGTGCTAGCCTTGAGTGGAAAAAGTTATTGGAGACAGTGCCTAAACTGTCCAAATTGAAAAAGAAAACAAACAAATAATAGGGGCCGAGAATTTGGCCTAGTGGTAGAGTGCTTGCCTAGCATGCACGAAGACCTGGGTTCGATTCCTTGGTACCACACACATAGAAAAAGCTGGAAGTGGTGCTGTGGTTCAAGTGGCAGAATGCTAGCCTTGAGAAAAGCCCACAGACAGTGCTCAGGTCCTGAGTTCAAGCCCCACAACTAGCAAAAAAAAATAATAGTTATAACAACCAAATCATTTTCCCATATTTGCCATAATTACCTAGTAATTAGACTCTTAAAATTAGGTTGCCAGCTGGGCTCGGTGGCTCATGCATATAATCCTAGCTAATCAGGAGATCTGAGGATCAAGGTTCAAAACCAGCCTGGTCACTAAAGACTGAGACTCTTTTCTCCATTAATCACTAGAAAATGAGAAGTAGGGCTGTGGCTCAAGGGGGTAGGGCAGTATACTTGAGCTGAATAGCTCAAGGACAGTGCCCAGGCTCAGAGTTCAAGCCCCATGACCCACCAAAAAAAAAAAATGTTTACCACTAAGAAAGCTTTAAGTTTCCTAAAACAATAGTTCATGATAGAGGATAGAACCCAAAACAGTAGGTAGAAGTCTAGTCTTTTGGGTGCTATATTCTTATCCAGGGATAAGTGAGCAGAACCAGGCTGGTACTTCAGCCCTCATTCCCTTCTCCTATATGTATTTTATGTAGTAGATTTATCTTTCAGGCTAATATTTCCTTTTCCCCTCCCCTCCCCCTCCTTCCTTCTTTTTGTGCTTTAACTCAAGGCCTGAGCACTGTCCTTGAGCTTTTTTTGCTCTGCCACTTGAGCTATAGCACCGATTCTGACTTTTTCAGTGTATGCTAGGCAAGCATTCTACCACTAAGCCACATTTCCTAGCCCTAGGATGATATTTTCTTGATTGATTGTCTTATCAATACAATGAAGGGTTAGATTGTGTTATTTAGCATTGATACTAAGCAGGATTTAAAATTTTGCTTACAATACTGATTTTTTCTTTAGCATTACAGATGACCAGTACTTACGTATTTATTTTTGAGCAATAACAGTATTATGCCTACTGAGGATTTAAATAAATTCATGATTGGTGGAACAATCAGATACTGTTCTGAGTAGGTTATAGGAGATTCTGTAGTGAGATGATGCATCTTCCCTTGGTCAGATTATGCTGCATAATGCAAAATGTATTGATTGTTCTTTAATGATGCTTTGTGCTGCCAAAGTCATTTGTGCTGGATATGACTTGGATCTACTTGGCAGAGCTCCCTTCTGTTCTGTGGAACTCTCAGACATTCTAATACAGTACAGTGGGAGAGCTGCTGGGAGGAAAAACAGATTACAGGCTTGCAGACAATATCATTAACAGTTCTTGCCATGATACCATATGTCTTCTCTAATAGACTATTTTTGTTAATTTAGTTCTTATAGGATAACATTACATCACAGTTTAACTTTCTTTGCAGATTTGGGTGTATGTGATCCTGTGGTACTACACTTACGCTGATAAATTTGTTTATCTATTTGGGCTATGTATATGTGGGTGTGTGTTCTGGAGAGGCAACATTTTTGACTTCAAGAATCTTGATTTTGTTTTGTTTGGTCATGGGGCTTGAACTTTGGGCCTGAGCACTGTCCTTGAGCTCCAGCTCAAGGCTATGCCCTACCCCTGGGCCTGTCCATTGTCCCAGAGTTCTTCAACTCAAGGATACTGTCCTACCTCTTGAGCCACAGCGCCACTTCCCATTTTCTCTAGTCTCTCAGTCTTTAGTGCCCGGGCTGGTTTTGAACCTTGATCCTCGATCTCAGCCTTCTGAGTAGCAAGGATTACAGGTGTGAGCCACCATGCCTGGCTCTTTTTTTTTTTTTTTCTTTTGGTCCAGTCCTGGGGACTGAACTCAGGGCCTGAATGCTGACTGTCTTTGGGCTTTCCTCAAGGCTAGTGCTCTGCCACTTGAGTGACAGTACCACTTCCAGCTTATGTATGTGGTACCGAAGAATCAAACCCAGGTCTTTGTGCATACTAGGCAAATACTCTACCACCAGGCCAAACTCCCCCCACCCCCTTTTTGAGCAGATAGTACTGTGCTCACCTGTGGGGAGTAGAGAGAGGTAAAGGAAGGCAAAAATAACATTGCCAGATGATCCTTAGACTGGTTGAAATTTGAGATGATTCTAGCCCCTTGCTGGCTTAAATTAAATGGCAGCATGGTAGAAGCTGTTCCTAGCAGGGATGGGATTGCCATTGATGAGGACACATTATGTCCAATATCATGGATGTAATGATATGGCTGTGCATGCTTGCTTATGTGCTCCTGCACCATATCTGACCTCTTCCTCTAGGAAATCAAAACTAGTTAGTGCAATGACACATCCAGCCACAGCAGTACTTCCAGCTTTTTTCTATGTATGTGATACTGAGGAATCGAACCCTGGTCTTTGTGCGTGTTAGGCAAGCACAAAGCAGTAGGCCAAACTCGCAGCTACTTCTGTCTTTTTCTGTTTATGTGGTACTGGGGATTTGAACCCAGGCTTTCATGTATGCTAGGCAAGCATTCTACCACTGAGCCATAGTCCCAGTCCCCTTAGCCATATGCTTTTGTGTATTTTAAACCCCTGCTACGTGGCTAACTGGCATAATTATTATTGTAGTAGGCATAATTGTAGTAGTAGTTTGGCTTGAGCTATTTTTCTTGTATTAGTTTTGTTTTCGGTTTGCTTTCCTTTAGTGAACTTTTTTTTTTTTTTGGTATTGTTGGAGTGATGGATGTATAGATGAGTTAGTTACATTCATCGGGTAGTGGATACCTTACATTTTGAACACTGATACCTCTTCCCATGTTTTTCTCCCACTTTCCCTCTCCTCATCCTCTCCCAATCATCTTGTTTTTTCCTTTCCCTTCCCTATTTCATATAAGCACATAAACATATATACCAGGTACCAAAGTCAGATATAACAACAACATGAGACAAACCATAAAGGGGGAAAAAAGAGAACATAATTTAATTTACATAGTGCATTGAGCCTTTTCACTTTGAAAAATCATACCACTATCCTCAAAGAGTTCTTAGAAAAATTAATCCATTTAATGATCATAATTTAATAAATGATCATAGTACAGCTCATGCTTTACTTAACAATTGGGACAGATCACATCAATGCATCACTAGGCAATCAGTGCAGCAAAACAAAGCAACAAAATGTTTTACCAGCAGCTGCTCTTGAGTTCCCTCTCTATTCATCTTAATAGTGTCTATATGCATCTGAAAAATGGCAGCTTATAATACTTGCTCTTTTTTTTTTTTTCCCCCCCCCAGGAAAAAGTTGGGCCCAGGGCTGGCAGTTTGGCCTAGTGGTAGAGTGCTTGCCTACCATGCACGAAGACCTGGGCTGGATTCCCCAGTACTACATACATAGAAAAAGCTGGAAGTGGTGCTGTTGTTGGTCACGTGGTAGAGTGCTTCCATTGATGAAAGCCTTAGGATAGTGTTCAGGCCCAGAGTTTAAGCCCCAGGAGTGGCCCCCCCCCCAAAAAAAAATTGAGCCTTGCATTTCCCTAGAGTAAAATTATTGCCCCCATCTAAGATTTACCTGCTCTGGTACATCATCAGGGATTCAGTCTCTGAGTCCCCTATTTGGTGAGGAGCTCTGTTTCCTTTATTTTAGGTAGTTGTCTTTTTACAACCCCATATGGCCAAGAACACTTTTCTTTTTTTGTGAGTCATGAGGCTTGAACTCTGTGCATGGGCGCTATCCCTGAGCTCCTCAGTTGAACTACTGCCCTACCCCTAGAGCCACAGCCCCACTTCCTGTTTTCTAGTGATTAGGGAGATAAGAGTTACAAGTTCTTTAGTGTTGAGGCTGGCTTTGAGCTGTGATCCTCAGATCTCAGCCTCCAGAGTAGTAGCTAGGATTACAGGCGTGAGTCACTGATCACTTTGTTTTTTGAAAGTTGGATAAAGGTTTATTATATAGACAGGTTTTATAGTAAGACAGCACTTCAGCCCATCTCTTTCATCATTTTCCAAGAATGCTTTGCTTAATAACTGCTTTAAGCTTGTGACTACATGTCGATTACATGTAAAAAAATGTAGTTTTTCCTTGCGTTTTTTTTTTTTTTTTTGCCAGTCCTGGTCCTTGAGCCCAGGGCCTGACCACTGTCCTTGGGCTATCTCAAAGCTAGCACTTGAGCCACAGCATCACTTCCGGCTTTTTTCTGTATATGTGGTACCAAGGAATCAAACCCAGGTCTTCGTGCATGCTAGGCAAGCACTCTAACACTAGGCCAAACTCCTGGCCCCTTTATGCATAATTTTAAACATTAGTACCTTTTATACTTGGAAATTTGGTACCATTTAATAATTAAACATGGGCATTTATTATAAAATGCTATTTTAAAAGTGTATTATCAACTTGTTGCTTAGAAAGATGTGAGGTCTGGAGTCAGCATGTGCCTTTAATCCCAATGATAGGGACACCTAACCCCGGGTTCTAAAGGAAGATTATCTCAAAACAGATACAAAGAACTCTAATCAGACTCTCAGATTAGCAATGTAGTATGGCTTCTCATTATGCACCATGGCTTTCTGGGTTGTCAACAAGCGTGCCAAAATAACCTTGGAGAAAAGAGCCTAAGACTTCCTTCCTGTCTTTTATATATGATTGCAGTGATAGAAGTTAAGGTGACTGAATTCTCAAAAGAATTTCTAATATAAGTGCTGGGATTTAATCCAGCTAGCTTAAATGGAAGATGATTAATTTAGCTATTGAATTTTAATGTAGCAAACTGTGAAAATTCTAAAAATATAAAACTGATGTATGATGTAAAGGCCAATAGACACTAGCATTACAGAACACATATACTGTTTCCAGATGCACTTGTTTCACCTGGAGCAATGGTCGTCATATCTGCTCTTCTGTAAAGGCTGGTTCCAAGCTCATTTGTCCTTCTTTTTCCATCATACAGCTCTATTCCAAAAGGTGCATTAAGACACATTTTCAAAGCACAGATTTCCGCAATCCCAGTATTTTTCCCAGTAGTTCTGGGGCTTGAGCTCAGGGCCTGAGCACTGTCCCTGGATTTTCTTAAGGCTAGGCCTCTACCAATTTGAGCCACAGCACCACTTCTGGCTTTTTGCTACGTATGTGGTACAGAGGAGTCGAACCCAGGTCTTCATGCATGGTAGGCAAGCACTATACCACTAAGCCAAACTCCCGGCCCCAAACTTTTAAGCATTTTTATTTATTTATTTTTGGCCAGTCCTGGGCTTAAGCTCATGGTTTGAACACTGTCCTTGAACTTTCTCAAGGCTAGAGCTCTACCACTTGAGCCACAGCATTACTTCTGGCTTTTTCTGTGTATGTGGTACCAAGGAATTGAACCCTGGTCTTCGTGCATACTAGGCAAGCACTCTAACACTAGGCCAATCTCCCCCCCCCCCTTTTTTAATAACTCTAGGATTTGAGCAGACTCTTGGTACTACAGATCTGTAGTAGATTAAATGATTATTTGTAAATTATATTGAGCTGTGTCTTCTAGAATTACTTTTAATAATGTAATTATTGTGGATATAAGTCTGCAGAAACAAGCCTATAGTACTTAACTTTTTAGCATCACCCCAAGCTTTTGGATATCTTAGGGGTGTGTGTGTATGTGTGTGTGTGTGTACATGTGTACATGTATACGTGTGTACTGAGGCTTGAACTCAGGACCTCACATTCTCACGGGGCTATATTATGCCTAAGGCTAAATACCATCGCTTGAACCACAGCTCCACTACTGGCATTTTGGTGGTTAATTGTAGGTCCAAGAGTCTCACAGACTTTTCTGCCTTTGCTACCTTTGAATTGTGATCCTCAGGTCTCTGCTTCCTTAGTAGTAGTATTACTGGTATGAGAATCAGCAGAACTTTACAATTTTCATGTCACTTGTCTATAATAGGTCATTTTGGGTCCCAATTATATTGTGTGTGTATGTGTGTATGTATGTATGAATGAATGAATGATGATCTTGCTGGCCTTGAACTCTTCATCCTCATATGAGTTTGTTAAAAGATTAAGATACATTTAAGTTCATAAGTTTCTATGCTTAATTTTTCGTGGTACTGGGATTGAACCCAGTGGCTTGAGCATGAAACTCTACCACTGAGCTGCTGCCTATAAAATTGTCTTTCCTTTTCGAAGGAAGTAACTACTGGGTGTTTTTCCACTTGGCCTTTTACCTTCCATGAAAAGGGAGATGAGTGTGAAGTCCAGAGACTATTATTCATGGTTGGAGGATGACACAAATGTAGTTCGTTACTCATTTTCAATAAGTTTACTTTCTGAATTATCTTTAAGTCTCCGTATAAAGGGATTTCTTCTCAACATGTCAATCTGTGTACAGTGAACGTATCTTGATCAGCAATCCCCCTCCACCTGTTCTGACTGTGCCTGTCACCTCATGTTTCCCAAGCCCATTTGCATAAACTTACGTTGAGCATTAAGACCATATTCACCTGCCCTTTTCCTCTCAATTAGTCTTTCCCTCTCCCCTTCACCTCTGCTCCCCATTGACAAGACATGTTTCAGCTAGCTGATATTTTATTGAACCTGTCTGTTAATTATTCACTTTCTCCCTGAATTGTTAGAATTCATAGGGGTTTTTGTAACTCATGAACCATCTATTACATGCTGTGCAATACATTTTTCCAGGTAACACAGCATGAGTATTTTATGTTTTGCTTTTTGCTTCCTTTTATGTTTGCCTGTGATGCTGACTTTGACACTTTTGAGTCTTTAATAGAGAGAGACTGGTTGCCACAAAGCAGGACCACAGGAGACTGGTGCCTTTTAGCTGTACTACGTATGGCTACATTGCCTTGGGGCCCTGAGACCGTATAGAGTTTGAGTGGAAAGGCAGAATAACCTAAAACAGCAGCATTTGAGACTGAGGAGACTGGATCCCAGGAATCTGAGGATGATGTTCCAGAGCACAGTCTCAAAAGCCAGATTAGCATGAGAAATATCCACCCACTTCCCCTAGTCCTTGAGGGTGGGAGAAACAATAAAGCAAGAGCTGACGGGTGGGGTTTTAGGATAGTGTAATGGATGTGCAGTGCGTGTTGTCAGGGGTGACAATGGAAGGATTTGTACTTCAATCATGAAGTACATTGGCTTATTGTCAGTCTAGATTTTTTTTGAATATTTTTCTTGTCCTAAAATATGCAGAAATATCCTTACTAGTTATCACTAAAATTAATATTTGCTTACTTATTTCTAAAACTTGAGGAATCGTCTTAGAATTGGTAAACTGATGGCTTTTGTTTGCCCTTCGTTAGTAGTTTTATCTTGGCTGTGTTAAAATACTACTCCCATATGTCTAGAGATCTAGACATCTACCATCCTAATAGATACACTGGTTTTAAGATTTGAAGTAAATTTATTAACAAATGAGATGGAGCTGCACAAAATAATCTGGTGCGTTTTTTGAATTGTTTATAAGGAAGACAGGTGGTAAGTGGTAATTGACAGATTCATGGTTTGGTCCACAGTAGCTGAAGTGCTGCTATGGTTCTGTGGCTTAAGTGGGGAAGTCACCTAGATGGAAGGAAGCTGGGGTCTTTAGAAGCAGAAACAGAAGCAGAATGACAGTGGTGCTGGGCTGTTGAAGAATAGTGTGGCAGGAAAGGCACTGTGATTAAATTTCTGATGTTGTCACTGAGCTGTAAGGTTGAAGATAACACTTCTGCTGAAAACAGGAATCAATACCTGTTCCTGATGCGCTAAATTATTAAAAAGAGCCTCCTTACAACCATTCCATTATCTAGGATTTGCCTCAGCTGGTGATTTGTCAGGCAGAGGGAGATTTGTGAGGTATTTTGTATTAAAATTAGTTAGTAGGCTGGTGAGTCCCTTTGGATAATTCCCTTCCATTTTACAGTCCTCTTGAATTCTGTAGTGATTTGTTTTCGCCTGAATGGCTTTGTTTTTTTGTTTCTTTTTTTTTTTTTTTGAGGGGGGCTACATTAGGCACATGGAAGTTTTTTTCACCTTGCTTGTCTGCTTTCTTTGGTGGCTGTGGGTGCCTGGTTAACAGCTTGTTTAGTGACACCTCGGCACACATCAAATGCATTTGGCATGTTTCATTAACTTGGCAATATGATGAGCTTATGTTAATCATATTCTTTCTCTAGCAAGGGAAGAATGTAAAGCAGGTTTTTGTCTTGTAGCATGGCAGGAGTGGAAAAGTTAATTTGTTAGATGGCTGATAGGATTTCTGTAGACTGAAAAAGAAAAAGCAGAATGTGGGTAGCTCAGTGACAGAACTCTTGCTTAGCATGCCAGAGGCCTTGGGTTGTAGGGTGGAGAAAGTGGCCCTATTTGGGGATTGCTAGGGAAATAAATTAGCCTTGTGCCGCTTTGGTGCTGGTGTCTGCACTGTACCAGGCTGGCTAGGGTGAGGGAAGGGAGAGAGGAATATGTGTACACACTCACTGCTTTCCTCCTGGCTGGGAGATTAGGTCAGAGGTTCTGTGGAGTCAGAATTGGATTTGTTAGTTGGACCAATATACTTGCATCTGTGGCATGGCTTTGGAACCTTTTTCTGTCCTCGTGGGAGCAGCCCTATTTCTGAAAGCCTTTTTCATTCTGCTCAGGAAAAGTATGGCCAAATGGGCAAGGCAGGACCATGAGACAGAGAACAGTGCGAATCACATTGGGCCTCCCAGCCCACTGCTCAGATGTTACACCCTTTTCTCTAGCATAAAGGGAGAAGGCCAGATGGGAAGACAGAGGTTGTTTAGCTGATGGTTAAGAAAGTCCCCAAAGTGCTGTGTGAAGTGGATCGGATCTGGTGAGCACCTCACTGGGAGGCACTTTGCACCGGAGAAGACTGCCTCTGGTGGAGCTCCCATGAGAGTGGATGGAGGGAGAAGTGCTGCTCCCAGGCTGCAACCCTGGCTCCCAATGATGCGCCTGCGCCTGCGCCTGCGAGAGCCCTAGGAGTGCCACTTGTCACATGGTACACATAGCTGGAGGCTCTGTACATTTTCTCATAGACCTTTATTTTCTCTTCTGTGCTTCCTTTTTACCAAGCCCCCCCACCTCTTTTTTGTGCACAGCTGATATTTGAACCTGGCTTTGCACTTGCTAGGCTGGTGTTTTACCACTTGCGGTGTACTCCACTTTGGTGTTTTGCTTTTTGCTGGTTAATTGGAGATAGAATCTAATGATTTTTTTTTTTTTTTGCCAGTCCTGGGCTTTGAATTCAGGGTCTAGGCACTGTCCTTGTGCTTTCCCAAGGCTAGATCTCTACCACTTGAACCACAGCACCACTTCCGGCTTTTTTCTATGTATGTGGTACTGAGGAATCGAACCAGCGTCTTCGTGGATGCTAGGCAAGCACTCTACCACCAGGCCAAACTCCTGGCCCTCTACTGAAATTTTTTAACCCATGTTGGGTTTGAACCATGATCCACTAGATCTCTGCTTCCTGAGTAGGTAAGATTACAAGCAGGAGCCCCTGGCACACCCAGCAGGTCTGTTTTGTGTGTGTATTGTTTTTTTTGTTGTTGTTGTTTTTTTTAATGTGAGTTATTTGCTTTCTGTTTCTACTACCAGGTTGTTTTTGGAATTAGAGTACATTAGAATTAGAATTCTGGTGGAAAGATTAAAGGCTGGTTGCCTGCACACTTCATAATCCTTGTTGAGACAGTCTAGAAATACCTTTGTTTCAACATAGTAATTTGCAATGTACTTCTATCTGTGCACTTTGACTTTTCTTTTATTAAGCTGTCTTGGAAGCAGTTAGAATTTTTTTTTACCCCCAGTGAGTCATGAGGCTTGAACTCGGGACCTGGATGCTGTCCCTGAGCAATTCAGTTAAATGCTACCACACTACCCTCAGAGCCACAGCCCCACTTCTCTTTTCTAGTGATTAATTACAGATAAAAGTCTCACTGTCTTTAGTGTCCTGGATGGGTTTGAACAGTGATTCTCAGATCCCTCCTCCTGAGTAGCTAGGATTACAGGTGTGTCACCGTGCCTGGCAAGCAGTTAAAATTCTTGAGTCTATTGCTTTATCTGAAAAACACATATTGTTCATTAACATTTTGTGGTAGAAGACAGAGCAGCAGAGACCTAGACCTTTGCTGCTCTCATTTCCTGGAATTAAGAGACACTTTGCGCTTTCTTAAGGGAATATGATTACTCAGGAAGGCAGTTGAGCAGATAAGAAAATTCTACACAGACCCCCTTAAACTCTTAAAAGGATTGGTCACATTAGCAAGAATCCAGTGAAGGGCCAGGAGTTTGGCCTAGAGGTTAAAGTGCTTGCCTAGTATGCATGAAGATCCGGGTTCGACTCCTCGATACCACATACATAGAAAAAAAAAAGCCAGAAGTTGTGCTGAGGCTCAAGTGGTAGACCGCTAGCCTTGAGAAAGTCCAAGGACAGTGCTCAGGCCCTGAGCTCAAGCCCAGGACTGGCCAAAAAAAAAAAAAAAAGAATCCAGTGAAGTATATATTTAAAAGGTGAATGGAGGCTGCATACAAGTGGCTCACACCTGTACTCAAGAGGCTGAGATCTGAGGATCCTGGTTTGAAACAGCTAAGGCAGGACAGGCTAACCCAGTAGAATTGCTTGAGCCCACAAGTTTGAGTCAACCTGACCTATATAATAAGATCTCATTTCAGAAACAAGTTGGAAGCCAAGCACCAGCAGCTCAGTCCTATAATCCTATTCAGGAGGTTGATATGTCAGGATCATAGTTCAAAGCCAGCATGGGCAGGAAAGTCCATGAGACTCATCCTCCATGACCCACCAAAAAGCAGGGAGTAAAACTGTTGCTTTAGTGGTAGAGCACTAGCCTTGAACAAAAAGTTCAGGGATACTACCCAGGCCCTGAGTTTAAGCCCCAGTATCCCCCACCCCAACATATATACAAAGGATGTATGTATGTATGTATGTATGTATGTATGTATGTATGTATGTATGCATGTATGCATGCATGCATGCGTAAGTTCAGATTTGGTGGTATCATAGAACAAATTATGCCTTCACTGTAGCCGTTAACATTGCTTTTGTCATTACTGGTTCACTATGCTGTTATATTCTTCTACCCAGTGGCATATATACTTTCTAGATCATTTGCATTGTGTGTTACATATGATTGTGATGAGGTAATTTCCCTTCTCTGAGAGGTAGATTGCTCTTGTCAGAAAGGTGCCCAGCTGGTTTCCTTTATTCAGTTCTGTACTGGCTGTTACTAACATAAGCTATTTAATCTTTGAGGATACTAGTTTCCATAGCTGTCAAGTGGAAAGATTGACAATGTATTGAAAAATTTGCAAGAGCAAATACTGTAGATGGATCAGTCACCAGCTATATATATATATATATATATATATATATATATATATATATATATGAAACCCTAAGTCACAGATAAGCATCCCTTTCTTCATCTAATAAGGTGTTTTCCAGGGCAGTAGAATGACCACAGTCCTCAGTCCAGTCTCCTGCTTACTGTCTGCTCTACTGTCCTAAGTGCAGGTTCCTTGAATGCGATGTGTGTGATCACAGGTGCTGTGTGTTGAAGTATACTGTGGCCCAAACCATAGAAACAAATGGCTGTTATTAGTCCACTTTGGGATATGTATAGAATTAGAGCCCAGGGACTGAAGAATGTGAGACTCTTATTTTCACTTAACCTCTAGAAAATGGGAAATGGGGCTGTGACTCCAGGGATAGGGTGGTAGCCTGCCTTTCTCTCCCCTCACCTCACCTCCCTCCCACCCCTCTCTCTCCTTCCTTCCTTCCTTCCTTCCTTCCTTCCTTCCTTCCTTCCTTCCTTCCTTCCTTCCTTCCTTCCTTCCTTCCTTCCTTCCTTTGGCTTGAACTCAGGGCCTGTACATTTTCCTTGAACCTTTTTGCTCAAGGCTAGCACAGTGCCACTTCTGGCTTTTTCTGTGTATGTGGTTTCAAGGAATCAAACCCAGGGCTTTGTGCATATTAGGCAAGTACTCTAACACTAAGCCACACTCTTGGTCTCTCGTTTCTTTTTCTTTTTTTTTTTTGGTGCCACTTCTGAGGTTTGAACTCAGGGCCTGAGTGCTGTCCATCAGGCTTTTTTCCTCAATGCTGGCACTCTGCTACATGAGCCATGATTCTACTTCAGCTTTTTGGCAGTTATTTGGAGATAAGAATCTCCTGGACTTTTCCTACCTGATCCTCAGATCTCAACATCTTGAGTAGCTAGGGTTATAGGCATGAGCCACTGGCGCCTGGCTCAGAAACTTTTTAGTAAGTTAAATTTCATAGCATTTTATTTGTTTTATTCAAGTATTGCTAATTAATATGTCAGGGGATCCTGGTCCCTCCCCAGAGCCAGGCAGCTGACGGCAGGCAGGCACACACAGACAAGAGTTGGGTAGATCTTTTCGTGAGCATTGCCAGTAGCCCTCCTTATCACTTTGGTTTGTATAAGCCTTTCTCCATCTTTGAAGGATGCTCTGCAGTTGATTTTGGCTGTGTTTCATTAATAGTGGAGCTTTGTTATCATGGAAAGTGGTAGTTGAATAGGCACTGAGCAGTCTACCACAAGTGAATATGTCTGAAACCAATCAGCACAGAGCCAAATCCATAAACACAATGCATGCAATCTGTTAGTAATGACACCAGGGAATATAGCCATATCTGGGGAAAGGGAAAAAAAATGCATAGAGAACCAAAAGCAGAGTAGAATTAGGTTAGAGATCAGATAATTATTGCTTGACGAATTTGTTATGTCAGTATGTTCTGTGTGTGTGTGTGGTGGCGTGCGTGCGTGCGTGTGCATGTGTGTGTAATTTGATGAATTATCAGAATTTGTGGTTCATTTACAGTTCTTGAACTCACTAAGTTCCTTCTAGATTAAGATGTGGAAAGATGACTTGATAAAGGTTCTTTTTTAAGCTAGGTGCCAGTGGTTCACACCTGTAATCCTAGCAACTCAGGAGGTCAAGATCTGAGAATGGCCATTCAGAGCCAACCCCCGCAGAAAAGTCCGTGAGATTCTCCACTTAACTACCAAAAAGCCATAAATGGAGCTATGGATCAAGTGGTAGAGCACTAACCTTGTGGAAAAAAACTTGGGCCAGCATTGGTGGCTCACCCTGTAATCCTAGTTACTCAGGAGGCTGAGCTATGAGGATTGCAGTTCAGAGCCAATCCGTGCACTAAAGTCCCTGAGACTCTTACCTCCAATTAACTACCAGAAAACTGGAAGTGGCACTGTATCTCAGAGTGGTAGAGCACTAGCCTTGAGTTGAAGAGCTCAGGGACCTCGCCCAGCCCAGATTTCAGACCCCAGTATTGACACCAAGACAACAACAACACCACCCATACACATCTGCCCCCTCCCCCCCCCCCTTTTTTTTTTTTGTGCATCATGGGCTTGAACTCTGGGTTTGGGCACTGTCCTGAGCTCTTCAGCTAGAAGCTTCCGCCCTACCCCTTGAGTCACAGCCCCACTTCCCATTTTTTGGTGGTTAATTGGAGATAACAGTCTTAGGTTCTTTAGTGCCCCGACTGGCTGTGGTCCGTGGTCTCCAAATCTCAGCCTCCTAAATAGCTGGGATTATGGTCATGACCCACGGTGGCCAGTCCCCCCGCCCCCCACACACACCCTCCTTTTTTTTTTTTTTTTTTTTGTTAGTTCTGGGGCTTGAACTCAGGGCCTATGCACGGTCCTTGGGCTTTCTCAATGCTAGAGCTCTACCACTTGAGGCACAGCACCACTTCCAGCCTTTTCTATATATGTGGTACCAAGGAATCAAACCTGGGTCTTTGTGCATGCTAGGCAAGCACTCTACCACTATGCCAAACTCCTGGACTCCTGGCCCCAGCACACACACTCTTTTTATGGTTTGAATCTGTCATGAACTTCTTGAAATCTTCTATGTAAATGTATATAGAGAGAAAATTGGAGAGAATTTGAAAGATGTTTGTAAAGAGTAAGTGGTACTGGGCATGGTCATGCTTGTCTCTAATTTCAGCTACTCTGGATGTGGGTTGGGGGGCGGGGCGCTAGACCTGGACGCTAGACCTGGAGGCTAAGATCTAAGGATCAAGGTTCAAAGCCAGTCTGGGCAGGAAAGACTATGAGACCCAGTTAACCACCAGAAAATTGTAATTGATAAAGTGGCTCAAAGTGGTAGAGCACTAATTTTGAGCTAATGAGCTCAGTGACAGAGCCCAGACCCTGAGTTTGAGCCCCGTGACTAACCAAAAAAAAGGGGGGATAGATAGTGGATTAGGTGGCTGGCCCAAGTAGTAGAGTACTTTGCCTGGTAATTTCAAGTGCCCTGATTCACTCTTCAGAACCATGTCAAAATGGGACAGAAAAGAAAAGAAACAGACTAAAAATCTTCACTCTGGACATTACACTTGAACACTGTCATATTTTTCCTACTATACAAATTTTTGTTTGATTTCAATGTATTAAATCAAGTTTTAATCATTATACTGTATATCATTTAGTACTTGGAGCTTTCCAAGGATGCTATTAAAAGAACAAAACAATAGCTGCATCTTTCAGAGAGGATCTCAGCTCCTACTTCAGTACATATAAATATTTGGGGAGGCGCAGAACAAAAGAAGGTTCTGAGCAGCTGTGGAAGGACCTTGTTGGCCAGCAGTCTTGTATGGCAGAGAGGCATGCGTGATGGGAACTGTCAGTGGGTGAGGATTTGGAGCTGGCTTAGCAGGTGTGGGGAATGGAAGCTGTGAAAGTAGTTGAAGGTAGAGAAACTGTCTGATAACTTCTGCATTGTGTGGGTAGCCTTGGTTGGTACAGGTCCTTTCAATTCCCATCATATGCATGAGTTTCATTCATCGTGACTGGGTTTAGCATGTGAGATGATGGTGTGGGCAGGCCCGTTAATTGGCATAAATAGACAATTTGGTATTGAAAACAAGTGCTTAAATTTTCATATAAGAGAATAAATCCTATTTTTAGCCAGTCTTGATTGATCATTTGACATTCCTCATTGGTGAGGGAACTCACCAATGTGATAGGTCACCAACAGTCCATTAATGGGTGGGATGTCAAAGTTTTGTTTTCAGACCCTTCCCCTCTCTTGCCTTCCCTCTTTAAGAACATACAATGCTTTCATTGATTTTACCTTGAAAAATCATCTTTGTACCACTAGATTGTTTAAAAAGAAAACCAACCCTGAATTTCCAACTTTTTCCAACTCTAGATGGCTTGATATTTATTTTCTTGTTGGTTAAAGGATGTTGAGATGAGGTGTAACAGGTAAGATAGTAAGGCCCGCAGGCCTTGTACCTCCACTTCTTCCTCTCCCCCCTCCCTCCCTCTCTCTCCTCCATTGGCAAGCCCACTGACATTGTTCCTTACAGGGCACACATACTTGGGAAGCTAGAACACAGTTTTTATCTGAAATTGCTAGATCATTTCAACATAGCTGAGTTTAGGATAGTTTGCTGAGTAATTGCTTGGATACGCTTCTTTCTCAGCAATTCTTGAGCTATTTCTAGAAAAAGCAACTGCTGTAGGATTTTGTGTGATCTCTGGCAGCTGCTCTGAGGCAGTGTGGCTGAGAATAGAGGAAGTCAATAAGCATCAATTGAAGTGGAGGAAATGCAGTCTAAGGACTAGATTCCAGGAGGCCATGTTGATAATCTATTTCCCTGGTGCCCAGAAGCATTGCCTTCCTGTTTACTAACTTGCACACATTAGGATTTAAGAAACTATGCCAAAAGGCATACTTTATATGCTTTGTCCCCCCTCACACACACATATGGTGGAAGTATCAACAGAATAGCTGTCTGAGTGGGCATGATCTGTAGAATGCAAATGAAGACATTTTCCTCTCTTGCCAGCCTTATAGTTCCATAAAATTTATTCCATCGGTTAGTTTACCTACCCAGATAGAATTTGAACCCTGTAAGGGAGAAACATTCTTAAGCATTTCTACCCTTTTCTGAGGGTACCTAGTATTTCTTAGTCATCCTCTCATGTTTTTCCCAGTTGAAATATCTTCATTTTTCTCTCTTTCCCTCCCTCCTCCCTCCCTCCCTCCCTTCCTTTTTTTGGGGGGGGGGTGGTCTTGGGGCTTGAACTCTGGGCCTGGGTGATGTCCCTGTGCTTTTCAACTCAAGTCTAGTGTTCTACCTCTTGAGCCACACACTACTTCTGTTTTTTTCTGGTGGTTAATTGGAGATGAGAGACTAACAGACTTTCTTGCCGAGGCTGGCTTTGAACCATGATCCTCATATCTCAGCCGCCTGAATAAGTAGGATTCTAGGCTTGAGCCACTGGTTTTTTTGAAAATATTTTTTTTTTGGTCAGTTGTGGGACTTGAATTCTAGGCTTAGGTGCTGTCCCTGAGCTCTTCAGCTCAAGGCTACCACTCTACCCCTTGGGCCACAATGCCACTTCCAGTTTCCTGATGATTAATTGGAGATAAGAATCTCAGGTCCTTTTGTGCCTGGGCTGGCTTTGAACCTTGATCCTCCGATCTCAGCCTCCTGAGCAGCTAGGATTACAGGTGTGAGCTACTGCGCTCGGCTAAGTCAGTGATTTCTTAAGCCATGTTTTGGGACAAGAAGGGTGAGTCTTAGGCTGTCTGCCTAGGCACATTTGAAAAACAAGAGGCAGGTATATTTCTGGGGTGGGGGGAGCAATACTAGAATATGCCAGATTAGATTAGAATTAGAGGATTTTTCAATGACTTATTTTAAAAAGTTTCTGCTGCTAATTAGTCTTTTAAAGTCTTTTCATTAATCCAGCTATCATTTATTAAGTGAATAATGTCTGCAGAACAGCCCATTGCACAGTAAGAGAGGATCAGAAATTCCTTTCATTCACCTGAAAGGCCGGCTCCAGGGCTACAAATCCCTGACACATTGTAGGAGTTTAAGTGGCCTGTTCACTCAGCAGTTCCAGGTGGGGAGGAGAGATGAGGTCCACATGGATCTGGTTGCAGAGGAGGGCTTGGAGAGGTGCACGGTAGGACTTGAATTAGGCAGGCTGTAAGGTGGAACTTTTGAATAACGGATTTTGATTGGAGAGCAGCAAAGCATTTTGGACAAAAGATGGAGGCAATATTCTTGTTGACTATTGAAATCTACCTTGGTTCGGTGACCATGAGTAATTGGAGATGGAACTGGAAGCTATGCTGAGCTCCAAACCAAGAAAGTTGGTTTCTTTCTTACTGACAAGTAATTGCACACGCCCTGCTAGGGTTGAGTAGTCCTTTAAGCTTTTCATACGCAAAGAATTTGGAATGGCTTTCTTCATCACAGGGTTTGAGCCTGTGCCATTGATTGTGAGTATGAGGTAGTGAAGTTTTGTTAATATTTCAATTTTTGTTTAAATTGTAGTTTATTGAGTTATTCTTAACTACAAGGATGTCCTTCTGTTGTGCCAAGATGGAGAAGGAATTGTCTATTATACATGAAGCAGCTATTCATCCTTTCTATAGAATCCTGTGACAGTTCCAGCTGCTTCCTTGTGTCTCTGCTGTTCTTTTTTTTTTTTTTACGGACATTTTCTAATTTGGTCTTGTTGTTGCTTTTGCTGTTGTTGGATGCTATTTTTTTCTTTTAACTAGAAATCACATAATTATGGAATGTATAAATCGGTGAGCACTGGTGAAATGTATGTTTATCTGTTTTGTACAGTGCATCTGCCATCTGGTCTCCAGCTGAAATCTGTCTTATGTGTGAAGTTGCCCTTTGCTTTGAGGGGGACTAGTCCCTTAGGTATCTTCCCGTTTTCCTGGATCCCTTGGAGCTTCTTTTGCTTAAGGGAAGCACTCTACCACTTGAACCATGCTACTTCCACCATTTTTGAGTAGTTTATTGGAGAGAAGAGTCTCAGAGTTTACTCCTCAGAGTATCTTCCAACCGCAACCTTCAGATTTTAGCCTTATAAGTAGCTAGGATTATAATTGTGAGGTACTGGTGCCTGGCTCCTAGGAATATTTTTAAGTTGATATACAATTCATTATCTCACAATTCTGTCATATATTGTAGCCATTTTGTTCATTAATATTACTCTTCTAGGTAATAAACCCGTTCCAGGTAGAGATAGGTTGAAGTACTTTTGATAAATTGTAATATTCCCTTTCAGTATATTTATATTCACATATGTTCTATATGTAGATGTGAAAATGCACACATGAATAATACACATGCCTAGGAGCTTCTGCGTACCGTACGTCATCACAAGCATAAGGTGGAAGCTTCTTCACTGATCGCTGTGCTCTTGTTCCCTCTCTTGACCTTGATATGGTAACCCATTACCTCTTGAATCTGAGCCCACAGGAGACCCATCTAGACACTAGCAGCCTTTGTCTCAGGTGAATCCTTCTTAGGAATTGTCTCTATTTCTTTCTGAATCTCATCTTCCATTCTCTTAAATTTATCAATCCACTGTTATTAAACAACAAATGGCCAAGTGATGTAATTTTAAAAATACTGGGGTCTGGAGTTTGGCCTAGTGGTGGAGTGCATGTCTAGCATGCACGAAGACCCAGGTTCCATTCCTCAGTAACACATACATAGAAAAAACAGGAAGTGGTGCTGTGTCTCAAGTGGTAGAGTGCTAGCCTTGAGAAAGCCCACGGACACTGCTCAGACCCTGAGTTTAAGCCTCATGCCTGTTTCCCCCCACACACATACAAAAGGCAGAAAGTTTAAAAATACTATTTTTACTTGATTATAAATGAATTTTACCACTTAGGAGTTCCCAGACTACTGGCGTGTCATGGTCACCAGCTTATAGAACGTACCCCACAGAATCAGGGTTGTTTGCCAGATCTTTCAGTTGTGTCCCAGCGGCCCTCTGGGTCTTCTCTGACTGAAATAATATTGGGTCTTTTATTGGCCTTGTAACTGACTGATTCAGCTTGATTTCAATCTGCTGAATCTGTGGGGGTAATTTCAAAGGTTTTTGTTGATTTGATCTAATCTGTAAATGCTTCCTAATATTCTCAAGTGTAGTTTGTGCCATGTTTCATTTTTAATGAAGAAATCACCTTCCGTGTATTCATTTATTACAACTGTCCTACTAGGGGAAGTGTGAGCTGTGTGTCCATGGTTTGTCCTCAGGAATCCTGCTCTTCAGAGGGTCAGTTCTGTGTCAGCTACCTCTTACTCCCTTCTTCTCATAGGTTCAGCTCTAATATTCTTTCTCTACCACTAGTCTCATTCTTACTAGGGCCTCCTGAACATAGATGACTGAACCACACCAATCTGTCACAGCTCTGGCCCCTCTTATCCATGCTGGATGCACTGACAGTTCCCTTCTATCCGTGTGTGAAGATCCTCATGTCGTTGTTGCCTGCAGCAATCATAAATCCTCATGTCTGTTAGAACCTATGCTTGCTTTTACTAGGAAATGATGTTTCAAGAATGCAATCTGAGACATTTGGATCTCCTTGCTGCCGAGTTGTTTATTATTTTAGACATTTTGATTTATATACTAATGTAAAAGTGTTTCTGTCATTTCAGTGAACCAAGCTGTAGAATATGTATTATGCTTTACTAGTCATAATGAATTTCTCATTTCAGCAGCACTCCCAAGTTTTTATTTACCTTAGCTGAATTCTGTCTGCTTTTTTGTTCACCCAGAGATTCTTGAATCTCAGGAACACAGAGGGTACAGGATTAGAGTATCTGATAATTATGTTCTTTACCTCTACTCGTACAATAGTTTTTGGATAGTCTAATTAACACTGCCACCAGTATTCTCATATTTCTGAGAGTGGTGAAGGGAGCAGAATTTTGTTCTCTCCCAGTGTTTTACATGTTAGTAGACGTGTTCATATTCATACTGTAGTCCCTCCTTCACCCTCATTTAATTTTAGTTCTTCCAGTTGCTGTGAATCATTCTTCACCAGCCATGCTCTTGTAAGTACCTTCAGAAGGGCTGGTGACTGTATGCCTGACTGAATATGTAAACAGGTTATTTATGTCCTGGCACCAAGGGCAGTTTTTCTGGCTCACACATCTTTTGTTTGTTGCCTTAAATGTACAGCTACATTTTTTTCATTCTGGTAGAAAGCACTACAAGTGAAGTGCAATTATAGCCCAGTGCAGAGACTCAGGTCTATAATCCTAGTTATTCAGGAGGCTGAGATCTGAGAATTACTGTTCATTAACAGCTCTCATTCCAATTAACCAGAAGAAAAACTGGGGAAAAAAAGAGGTGGGGGGGATGGGAGAGAGAAAGGAGAAGACAGAGGAGGGGCTCACACCAGTGCACCCTGAGCACGAGGGCAGGCAATGATAGAACACAGCTGTAATCTCAGCTTGTTTTAGAGGTTAAGGTAGGAACATGAGCTCAAGCCTGGTGCACCATATCATATCAAGAACCTCTTAGAAAAGGAAGAGAGAAGAGATCACATACATTACAAATGGGCAAGGACCAACCAATGCAACGAAGAGCCCCTGGGGTGAAAAAAACAAGAAGAATCGAGAGCTGAATAAACACTGAATTCAGAAGGAACCAAAATTTCATACATCAAGAGCCCATCATATACTTAGGTATGTTTATTCAGAAAAATAATATCAAAACATTCTGAAATTATAGGCCGTGAGTTGAGTTTGGCCTAGTGGTAGAGTGCTTGCCTAGCATGCACGAAGACCTGGATTCGATTTCTTGGTACCACATACATAGAAAAAAAGCTGGAAGTGGTGCTGAGGCTCAAGTGGTAGAGCTCTAGCCTTGAGAAAGTCCAAGGACAGTGCTCAAGCCCAGGACTGGCACAGTAAAAAATAAAAATAAAATTTTGAAATTACTAGACTCCCAAGTTTAAAAAAAAAAAAAAGCTGGAAATGGTGCTGTAGCTCAAGTAGTAGAGCTCTAGCCTTCAGAAAGTCCAAGGACAGTGCTTAGGCCCTGAGTTCAAGCCACGTGACTGGCAAAAAAAGTATCTACAAGAAAGGAATATGTGAATTCGAAAATCATTTAAAAAAATGTTTTAGGGGTATTGTATGCTGGTCCTAGGGCTTGGCCTCAGGCTGGCACTCTACCATTAATGTCATAGTTCTACTTCGAGCCTTTTCATGGTTAATTGGAGGTAAGAGTCTCATAGACTTTTCCGCCCAGGCTGGTTTTGAACCGCAGTCCCCATTTCTCAGCCTCCTGAGTAAGGATTTCAGTTGTGAGCCACTAGTAACTTGCTTTCACTGTGCTTTCTTTGTAGGAATATTTGTTATTCTGTTTTTTTGATGATGACATTATATGTTGGTCCATAATTGTTCTTTGGCTTGTTGACTGGATTGATCTAGAATCTGTGAAGCCAGGTTGACTTTTTGGGTCCTCCTGCATCAGACTTTCTAATCACTAGGATTACAGGCATGCACCACCAGACCAGTTTTCTTGCTTCTTCTTGTATAAATTTCATTTTCCTGAACTTATAGACATCAATGTGGTTTGGAACAATTTTTTCCCTTGAGTTCTCATTATTTTCGTGCCTTATTTATGTATTTTTAAGTCAGCAGGAAGGTGGTGGCCCATACCTGTACTCTCACCTTTGAGGGGGCTGAGGTCTAAGGATCACCGTTCAAAGCCAGCCTGGGTGGGAAAATCTGTAAGCCTCCTAGCTACAATTAACTAGCAAAATGCCAGAAGTAGAAGGGTAGCTCAAGTGAAAAAGCTGCATAAGAGCATGGAGCCCCGAGTTCAAGCTCCAGTATCTGCACCCCCCCCCCAAAAAAAAAGTAAAAGTGAGCTTGTTCTCTGTGATTTCTTGACTCTAATTTCCTTTCTCACTTCCATTTGAATCTTGATTTTCTTCTTCATGTATTCCTGTTTTGCTGAGTGTAGCTTCTCTTCTTGTTACCCGTAGTTCTCTGCAGTATTGACAGGGTTGTACTGGTGGCTGGAGTACTTGAGTACTTTTAAGTGTTACTTGGTTCAGATGTGCTCACTTCTGCTGGGGAAGCTTCCACAGGCTCCAACTGCCCTAAATCTATGGATCATCTCCTTGCCTGGTAGCTTTCAGGTTTTATTGGTCGTAGTCCCCCATGCTTCCTTCAGTTTTCTCTACCCAAGTACCCAATACCACAGGTCTTTCAGTTGTTATTTTATTCCTTCTTATCTTTTGCTTATATTTTGGGTTTGTAAAGATGCTTTATTTTTTAATTTTGTAGTGTGGTCAACAGGAATTAATTTTGACTCTTAAGTTGACCTTGTTTAAGTGGACTCAAGAATGCCCACAGATCTTGTTGCCAGTGTAGTCATCGCCTCAGAATACCTGGCATGGGTGTGTGTGTGTGTGTGTGTGTGTGTGTGTGTGTGTGTTTAATTGAAATAGCTTTTTAGTAAGCCTCAGGATCACATTCAGTTCTTAAATCTTGGCCTGCTGCCTTTTATGGCCACTAAGGAGAAATTAAGTACAAAAGACAGCTCCAGGAAATGGTGCCATGGCTCCAGGGGTAGGGCAGTAGCCTTGAGCTGAAGAGTTCAGGAACAGTGCCATGCCAAGAGTTCACAAGAGTTCAAACCCCAGGACTGATAAAAAACAAAACAAAAAATGAAACAAAACAAAAGATAACTCCAGGCAAAGGAACTTTTCATCAGCTCACAATAGCTGGCTTTTGTCCCCTACCCATTGAGTTTTCCCACATACCTAAAGGCCTACATAAAGGCACACATACTTAATTTTTTCTAAGGTATTTTCTAGGCCATGTTTAGGCTCATATAAGTAGTTTCCCAAGCCCTATTCTTTTAAATAGATACCCAGAGCAATCTGAGAAATGTTACCATTGATGGTGAGAATGGGCTTTTCTTCATTCCACCAACCTGTCCAGTGTGTCTTGAAGATGACTTTTCCTCGTAATAATGTATCCATTAACTTAAAAGTAGGTGAATTTTTCAGAAAAAATTTCCATTGAGCCAGAGGAACACCTAGGTGTTTGAGTAATTGAGGAAATGTATTGTGTATTCTGATACATAGTCAAACAAGGATAGCTTAAAATTTTACCTTTTTCAAACATGTGCAAGTGTCAGAATATGTATATTAACTATTGGTAAAATGTAATTGTACACTATTAAATGGGAAAAAACAATGTGTAACCATTGAATCACTATTATAGTAGGAAATACTTTACAATATTGATAATATCATATAAAATAAGATGAAAATGCTAAATATCCCAGAGTATAAGATGTACTCTTTATTTTTTAATGCAAGATTTTAAAAAAATCCACAGATGTATTATCAGGTTGTTCTCAGTGGGTAGGGATAATCTCAAGAAATGGGCCAGAACAATTGGATATACATTTGGAAAAGACCAACAAAACAAAACAAAACAAAAAAACCCTCCCTCATGACATTCGTAAAAACTAACATGATCAGTGGTCTAAATATAGCAGGCTAAAACTATAAAACTTGCAGATAGGAGCTAAATATAATGTCAAACCTTGTAATCTCAGCACCAAAGAGGTCGAAGCAAGAGATTCCAAAGGCTTCTATGAGAGCACTATCTAATAAAAATTAAGGCGGGGCAGGTAATATAGGGGTAGAACACTTGACTAGTGTAGACAAAGCCCTAGATTTGATCTCCAGTACAGTACACACACACACAAACGCACACAAATAAAATAAGCTTTTAGAACAAATCAAATTCTTTACTACCTTGGTAGAGATGATTTCTTAATAAAGTGCCAGAAACATAAGTGAAAAAAATTCTGTCATAGATATTAAGAAATTGGTAGGGGATTCTCAGATTGAGAAAATATTTGCAGCACATATGTGAAAAGGGAATTGAACCCCTAGTATATAAGGAAAAGCCAAACAAAATGTGTTACTTAATAGTGAGTCCAAATCAGCCATTAAAGAATGGATAGAGTGAATAGACATCTGGATGGTGGACAACACCTGAAAATGTACTTGCTCTTGAGAAAAGGCAAATGGAGTCCCAGGAAGGTTCTTCATGGAGTCCTCTTGGTGCCTTTACCACATAGTAAGGGCTCGGTAGGGAGACTTGAGAGTTTGACTCTTGGAAAAGACATTGGCCCATGCAACAACGCTCCTGAATTTTGATGGTGGGAGTAACAGTAGTAGGATTGTGGAAAGAATTTTACAGTTTCTTAAAAGGTTAGATATATAGCTATCCATTATTAATCTATGATAGAAATCATAAAAACAGATTTCTGTGAGTGGGATGGGGATTGACTGGGAAAGAATATAAGGAACCTGGGCCGGGAGTTTGGCCTAGTGGTTAAAGTGCTTGCCTAGCATGCACGAAGACCCGGGTTCAATTCCTTGGTACCACATACATAGAAAAAAGCCGGAAGTGGTGCTGAGGCTCAAGTGGTAGAGCTCTAGCCTTGAGAAAGTCCAAGGACAGTGCTCAGGCCCTGAGCTCAAGCCCAGGACTGGCAAAAAAAAAAAAAAAAAAAAAGAAAGAATATAAGGAACCTTCAGGCAGAGTAGAAATGCTTTGGGTTTTATTGTAAAGAGATATGTTACATACTTATACAAAAATGGCCTGAACAGTAAATTAAAAATTCTTTATTTCCCAGGTAAATTCAACTTAGTTTTTAATAAATATACTCCATATAATGCTATTTCATTAACTCTGAGTTTTTAGTTGCAGGACTGTTTTAATTTTATAATGTAATACACTGGAGTAGAACTAAGATCAAACATTTCCCACTTGATTTTACTGTCTGATGGGTTTCACTGAAGTGCGTGAGATAAGTTCTCATCTGAACCTGCTGGTTATGATGAATATGATTACAGGTCATTTGGCCTGGCTGGGAAATATTTTAAGCATTTTCATTATTATGAATTATTTCCTAGATCTTTAAGTTGTCTAACCATGGCTTGTAGTAATAAAGTTTTTTTCTTTTTTTTTTTTTAATTGTCTGGGTAACGTAAAGAGGGGCTACACTTACATTCACCAGGTGGAAGGTATATTACTTTTCACACATGTTTTTGTCCCCATTTCCCTCCTCCCACCCTCTAAAGGTCTTTTATTCCTTTTTCTCTTCCTCTCTTTCTTTCTCTCTTTCTCCTTCCCTCCTTTCCTCCCTCCCTCCCTCCTTCCTTCCTTCCTTCCTTCCTTCCTTCCTTCCTTCCTTCCTTCCTTCCTTCCTTCCTTCCTTCCTTCCTTCCTTCCTTCCTTCCTTCCTTCCTGGATCATAAGCCTTGAATTCGGCCTGGTTGCTGTCCCTGAGCTCTTTCAGCTCAAGGCTACCCTTGAGCCAAGCCCCACTTCCCATTTTCTAGAGATTAATTGGAGATAAGAGTCTCAGGTCTTTTTGTGCCCAGGCTGGCTTCGAACCTTGATCCTCAGATCTCAGCCTCATGAGTAGCTAGCAGGCATGAGCCACTGGGCTGGCTTTTATTTCTTATAAATATGCCTACATTATCCTTCATCAGAGAATCCCATGGTGAAATAGTGAACTCCACTGAGATTATCATATCACATTATTTGTGTGTGTGTGTGTGTGTGTGTTTTGCACACATTATTTTGCAAGTGTAAGAGGCTGGGTACATTGTTCAGTGGTTGAATGCAATCAAAAAGGGGTGAGGGAGGAAAAAGAAAACCAAGCTCTCTTCTGTATTTCCATTTTATTATTTATATTTTATTAGAAGAATGAACTTGAATATTCTAACTTGATAGGACATGGTCTTCCAGCCCAGTGTTAAATGGAAGGCTTATTTTTATAGTGAGTTCATGGTTTATGCACCATATAGTCTGAAGAGAGTTCATTCAAATATATTTTCAAGAAAATGGCATGACAGCGTTTATTCCATCAAGTAGAGCATGTTAGTTAGCAACTGTTTCATATCTTTTCTTAATTTGGGAAAGAACAGAGTAAATGTGGTTAGATTTTTAAAGGATAGTGCATTTTTTTCTGTATAAGGAGCTTATATTTTTATGAGCTAGTTTTGGACATACTGGGATTTGAATGAGAGTTTTATGCTTGCTAGACAGGCAGTTTATAGCTTCATTTTGGCGAGAGTTGAATATAACATGATATTTTTGCAAGCTCTCATTAAATATGATTATTTCAACTTTTGCTTCAATATATCACTTTCTATTCTGAATTTGTAGCCATATTAAAATATATCAAGGTATAGATTATATTTTGAAGTATCATCATTGGACTAAATAAAAATATACTAGACAGTGTTTGTAGCACTTTGGGGGACCAGAGATCAGAGGAGAGTGGGACTGGTTACCTCTCATGTAGTTACACCACGGCAATGAATTTGTGCATGATAGCTGTTGTATTATAGACCAAGAGATTTACACATGCTGTGTACAAATGGAGAACCTACAACTGAATACTGTATAAGTTATGGTTTATTTTTCATTATTTCTTATTCAACTAGCATTTTAGAGTTTGTTTGGTAATGAATCAGCCTCTTTTTTTTCCCCCCCCTGCCAGTCCTGGGAATGAGCTCAGGGCCTGAGCACTGTCCTTGGACTTTCTCAAGGCTAGAGCTCTAACACTTGAGCCTCAGCATCACTTCCAGCTTTTTTCTATGTATGTGGTGCTGAGGAATTGAACCCCGGTCTTTATGCATGCTAGGCATGCACTCTACCACTAGGCCAAACTCCCAGCCCCTGAATCAGCTTATCATGTGAGTTGCTGGGGGTTAGAAACTCATATTGATAGGATAACACTAAATAATTGTCCCCTTGCTCATGACCTATTAAGAAAAATAGATGGGTATATGAAGAGCTGGCTTTAGTGTAGAGGGGCATTATATTCACCAGGTTGATTGAGAAGGACTTTAAATTTGTGGCCTAAATTGTTTAGGCTGGGTTGCTTAGGGTAATTCATTTTGTTTTCTCTTGCGATTCATTCAACCACTCACTCAGTTCCTTTTAGGTGCATGTCTGTTATGGACAAGATGATATTTTATCTCCTGGGGATAGGTAGGAACAAAAAAGGTGACTTAAATAAATAGCTGTTACCTTGTGGGCACACAGTTGCATAGTGCAGTGGTTTTAAGCTGTGAGCTCCTAAATGTCCATTTGATGCATGCAGTAGTTTGGTGCGCATATTTCCCAGAGAGAAAAGTCTTAGGAAAGTAATTTTCCAGAGAGAAAATTCTAAGGTTAAGAATCATTCTGTTAGCCGAGTGAGGTGGCTCACGCTTGTAACCCTAACTACTCAGGAGGCTGAGATCTGAGGACCAAGGTTCAAAGCCAGCCTGGGTACAAAAGGACCCAAGACTCATCTCCAGTTAACCTCTAGAAAATGGGAAGTGGGGCTTGGCTCAAGGGTAGGGTGGTAACCTTGAGCTGAAGAGCTCAGGGACAGCATCCAGGCCTAGTTCAAGCCCCATGACCCACAAAATAAAAAAATAAAAATAAATAAAATTTTTTTCTAAAAGAATCATTGTGGGGGCCCGGGAGTTTGGCCTAGCGGTTAAAGTGCTTGCCTAGCATGCACAAGGACCCGGGTTCGATTCCTCGGTATCCCACATACACAACCAAGCCGGAAGTGGCAGAGACGAGACTGCAACAACCGACAGAGAGCGAAAGCAAGCAAGCGGAGCCCAACCGAGTGGTGGCCGGAGCGAGCGGGGCCGGAGCGAGCAGGGCCGGAGCGAGCAGGGCCGGAGCGAGCGGGGCCAGGAGCGTGAGGGAGCGAGCCTGACCGGAGCGAGCGGGGCCAGAAAGAGAAGGGGGCCAAAAAAAAAAAAAAAAAAAAGAATCATTGTGTTAAAGCTGAGTACTTGTAAGCCTAGTTATTCAGGAGGCTGAGAATCTGAGTATCACAGTTGGAAGGCAGCCGTGCAGAAAAGCCTGTGAGACTCATCTTAGATTAACTACCCCCAAAGGAAGACGTGGATCTGTGGCCCAAGTGGTAGAGCACTAGCCTTGAGCACAAAAGCTCAGGAATAGCACCTAGGCCCTGAGTTCAAGCCCCAGGACCAGCAACTCCTCTGTCCCTATTCTCCCTCCCACCCAAAAGACCCATTCTGTTAAAACCATGTTTGAAATGTAGTTGCCAGATTCTGGTTTATGTATAAACACAAAGAGGTGTAGCCTTTAAATTCCCAGGCAGTCTACTCCACTGTCTTCTCTTTGTGTGATCTGCTTAAATTTCTTGGCATTGTGTAATCTTACATCTCAGTGATTATTTACTGTCAGTAAGAATTGTTGGCAATTTCTCTTGTTAGCCTATCTAACAGAGCATTGATGGTGGAGCTGGCAAATGACTTCCTACAATCTTCTTTTAGTTATTTATGCCATCAGTTACTGAGTAGGATAATATTGTTGATAGGTAAGTAGTGGCTGCATTATTGAAGTTTCCTTTGCAAAAAGCTTTTTTTTTTTTTTGACACTGAAGATTATCTTGAGAAGTTATCTTGAGCCTTGTTTTAATGCTCACAGCTCGATGGTGTTAAGTGGGCAGCGTGGTATGTATATACAAATCTATGGACTTTGCCTAGCAGCACTAATCCAAGTAGGCTCATGAATAAAGGGGATACTTTGTGCTTGATGGCCACTTTGAATTTGGGGGTCCAAGCAAGGAAGCAAGGACATTAAGAGAGGTTTCTTTGTTCTTAAGCAACTGGGAAATTAATAGATTTTCCATACAGGAGGACTTCCCGATTTCTGTTAAACACTTGTCCAAAGCATGGGCTCTTCAGGGCCAGGGGCTTCACTTCTTTGTTAGCAGTCTCGATGAAAGCTCCCTTTTTACATGTACTTATTTTTTTTTTTTGAAAGGATCTTTGATTGTTTTGTGTTTTAACACAAGGGGCAGATGTCTAGCTCTGAGCTGGGCTTTGCTGTGTGTCCTGTCTTTTGAATGTTTCTTTCAACTTGGTCAGTTCTCTTTGTTAAAAGGCCAAACCCCATAGGGAGATGTTCTGGGAAAGAGGACCCCTTGATATTTGAAAGGTGAGAAATCCATTTAAACCACGCCATGCCTTCCAACAGCCCTGCTGTTGGGCTCTGCTTGTTTTAATGTCAGTGATAGATGCTCTGGCTTGTTGTGTGCAGTAATTGGATGTGAACCCTGTAATATAAGTGACATTTCATGGCAAATGCTAGGGCCCTGTGGACGGTATTCGGTTTCAGTGTTGCATGCCTTTAGGTTTAAAGGAAGAAGCCATAATGGAATTTAATTATCAGAGCATATATTCAAAGATTAGTTGAATGCATTTGTAATACCCTCTGTTATTAGGTAACTATTTCGTTATTGTGTACGACAAGAAGCCTGTGTGATTTATAATGCCAGCGTGTGCAGTGCACAACAGCAATGCTAATGAGGCCTTGTAAGGGGAACTGCCTTCAATACCGTGTCAGCAGTTTGCTGCCAGACATTCTTCTTGGAAAGACATAGTCTGTAATCAGAGAGTTTAGAAATAGCAGACATAGACAAAAGAATGTTATGGTTAAAGATAGGGCTCCTTGCTTTCTTTCGGGAGAGGTTTCAATTACACCTTATTAATGACTTCCTCCCTCTTTTGTGTGTAGGTTTGCAGCCTTGTGGTATATATCACAGTATGAGTAGAGGATTTGATAACTTCGTTTTCATGTTAGGGCTTACTTTGTAAGGCTTGAGTGGAGCATCATATGTTCAGTGAAGAGGCGCTTAGGTTTCACTAAGGGCTCTGTGCCTCTTTGCATTCAGAGCATTTTGGGGGAAGGCCATTATAGATGGTTAGGGGACTAAGGAGTATGTGACTTGGTACAAGCAGCCAATGACATGAACATGAATGGCTGCTTTAAATTTTTAGAAGATTGTGAGTTTTTTTGTTGTTGTTTTTGGGGTGTGTGTGTGTGTGTGTTGTTGTTGTTGTTGTTGTTTTTGTGCTAGTCCTGGGGATTAAATTTATTGTCTGGGTACTGTCTCTGAGCTTTTTTTGCTCAAGGCTATCATTCACCACCGCTCAACATTCAGCTTTTTTGGTAGTTAATTTTTAGAAGTTCTAAGTATAAAAGATTATTTACAAAGCTGTGTGGCAATGGCTTATGCCCATACCTGTACTCAGTAGACTGAGATCTGGGGTTGGCAATTGGAAGACAGCATAAGCAGGAAAGTTCGAGAGCTTCTTACCTCCACTAGACTACTCAGCAAAAGCCAGAAGTGGTGTTGTGGCTCAAGTGGTAGAATGCTAGCCATGAGCACAGAATCTCAGGGACATCACCCAGACCCTGAGTTCAAGCCCCAAGACTGGCACCAATGGAAAAAAAGAGGGGGGGAGGGGCTGGGAGTTGGCCTAGTGGTAGAGTGCTTACCTAGCATGTATGAAAGACTTGGTTCCTCGGTACCACATAAATAGAAAAGGCTAGAAGTGGTGCTGTGGCTCAGGACTGGCAAAAAAAAAAAAAAAAAGAAAAAGAAAAAAAAAGAAGAAGATTGTTTGGGGCTGAGATTTTGGCCTAGTGGTAGAGTTCTTGCCTAGCATGTACGAAGACCTGGGTTCGATTCCTTGGTACCACATACATAGAAAAAAAGCTGCAAATGGTACTGTGGCTCTGGTGGTAGAGCACTATCCTTGAGAAAGCCCAAGGACAGTGTTCAGGCCCTGAGTTCAAGCTCCAGACTGCCAAAAAAAAATAATAATTTGCTAGATTCTTGGCACTGGTACCTGTAATTTGATATAGGTTGATTCCTGTTCAATTTTGTTTATGAACAGTATGATGCATGCAAGTTTAAAATATGCTAAACACTGTATCATCTGCTGAAGGGCCAACTATAATAATTAAAAAGAAACAGTAGAAACAAACCTGGGGTTGTGACATCAACACAAACTTCCTGGGACTTAAAAGAAAATTGTATTTGAGCCAGGTGCTGGTGGATGGTAGTTTCTGAGGACGGTAGTTTGAAGTTAGCCTGGGCAGGAAATACATGAGACTCAATTCCAGTTAACCAGCAAGATCAGAAGTTGAGCTATGGCTCATGTAGTAGAGCACTAGCTTTAAATGAGAAAGCTTAGGGATAGTGCCCAGGCCCTGAATTCAGTCCTTAGTACTGGCACCAGAAAAAAGGAAAAAATAAGAATGCATGTTGTAGATTTCTTTATTAGTATGTAGCTTCCTTCTCTTTCATCAAATTCAAAACAAATACATGTCTGTATGGTGCTGCAGCATGTAAGTTATTCAGAATTTACTTAATTGGCTCCTGTTAATGGATATGGGCCTCTTCAGGGAATCAACTTGTTTTTATTGTGTCTATGTGCAAAAATAATTACAGTAAGAGGAAACAGGTGAATGGATACTTTTTTTTTCTTTTTCTTTTTCTTTTTTTTTTTTTGGTAGTCCTGAGGCCTGAACTCAGCAGGGCCTGGATACTGTCTCTGAGCCTCATTGTGCTCAAGGCTAGGGCTCTACTACTTGAGCTGCAGCACTACTTCTAGCTATTTGAGTAGTTTATTGTAGATAAGAGCCTCACAGGGACTTTTCTGCCTGGGCAGGATTCGAGCTGGGATCCCAGATCTCCGCCTCCTGAGTAGCTAAGATTACAGACAATATGTGATCAGTGTTGCTGTTTTCATCCATGAGGCCATTATACTAGCTTCTCTGTTCAAAAAAAGTAATAGATACTGGGTCTCCAGAACCAGAGCCCCAGCAAAATATCATCTTTAAAGTAGACTAAATTTCTGAAACTTAATTTCTTTTTTCTTTCTTTTTTTCTTGGGCCTTGAACTCAGGACCTGGGCACTGTTCTTGAGTTTTCTCAAGAGTAGACCTCTACTGCTTGAACCACAGCACCACTTCTGGCTTTTTTTTTTTTTTTTTTAATTTTTGTGGTACTGAGGAATCAATTCCGGGTCTTTGTGCATGCTAGGCAAGCAGTCTAGGCAAGTTTGACCCACTGGACCAAACTCCCAGCCCCTGAAACTGATTTTTTTTTTTTTTTTTTTTTTGGCGAATCCTGGGGCTTGAACTCAGGTCCTGGGCACTGTCCTTGGACACTTTTTGCTCAAGGCTAGCACTCTGCCACTTGAGCCACAGTCCTATTTCTAGCTTTTTCTGTGTATGTGGTTCTGGGGAATGAAACCCAGAGCTTTGTGCATGCTAGGTAAGCATGCTACCTAGGCCACGCTCCCTGCCCTGAAACTTATTATTTATCTGGCATGCATTTATTCTTGTAATAACATACCACTTTTCTACCCATCTTTTAAGTCTGGTTGTTTTTAGAAAGGTTTTCAGTACCCCCATGCCTGTGCTTGTATCTTTGTAATGGGCACTAGAATTTATACAATTGTCTTTACTCCTGCAGAAAAGTTGCTTTTTTTCTTTTTGGTCAGTTGTGGGGCTTGAACTCAGGGCCTGGGCGCTGTTTTTGAGTTTTTTCACTTAAGGCTAGCACTCTGCCTCTTTGAGCAATAGCTCCACTTCTGGTTTTTAGGTAGATAATTGGAGATAAGAGTCTCTTGGACTTTGGTGCCTGGGTTGGCTTTGAACTATAAATCCTCAGATTTCAGCCTACTGAGTAGCTGGGATTACAGGCATGAGCCACCAGCACCCTGCTGAACTTTTTTTCTTCAGAAAAAGTTGCCAAGTAATACTCCATTGTTCCTGATACTTGAGGGTGTATTTTTTTTTTCTCCTTTTTTGGTAGTACTGGGTTTTAACTCAGGGCCTTGCCCTTGCTAGACTGGTATTCTGTCCTCTTATATCCAGAAATATGGACCAAAAAAAGTGGCAGTATGACTGCTGAGATTGCCACTTCACATGCCTCAGGGTCTGGTCTATGATAACAACCCACCCTATGCTCTATGCAAAAACCTTTGTGTTACAGTACAGGATTTGTTATATGTGATAGTACCATTGGAAAAGATGAAAAGCTCACAGTTAAACCATGAAACAAAATCATTCTCCTCTTCCCCCCTTATCTAAGTGTGGTTTGAACTCAAGGCTTCACCCTTGCTAAGTGCTCCCTTTTTTGTTACTTTTCAGGTAGGATCTTAAGTTCTGAATGGGGCAAAATGGTCAAAATCATGAAAGTTAGGGAAAATAGGAAGAATGGTGCTAAAGATGACTTTCATTTAGTCCTTCTACCCCTGCCCTAAAGTTGGTGTGGGTGCAGCACACAGCTTGTTGACTTGGAGAGGTCCTGCTAACTGTGGTCTTGTCACCACAGCTATTGATTGAGTTGGAGGTCTCAAGAAATTTTTTCTGTCCAAGCTGGACTCAAACATCCCCCAACATGCTCACCTTCCAGGTGGCTAGGATTACAGGCCTACGCTGCTGTCTGCTTTCAGGGCCTTTTCTTACTTTCTGGGCATAATAAATAGTTTAGGGCTTCTTCTCAGAGGCAACCATTAACTAGTCTCTGTGTTCTTGTAGAATTACTTTGAATATATCCTTACATATGTCTGTTGGTTTTAGTTTTAAAAGTTTCAAATTTTGTTGAAGTCTAATGTATATTTATAAAAGAATATAAATTATAAACATGTGCATAGTGAGTTTCTGTGTAGTGAATCCATCTTTCTGCCTTCTTCTCTTACCAAGAAGTAAAAGGCCCTGTACACATTCCAGAAGACCACCCTCAAGACCATCCCAGCCCCCACCCTATAAATTCCAGCATAGAGGATTAGTTCCGCCTGCTTAGGACTGTATCTACAAAGGAAATTGTAGCATGTGTCTGGCTTTTAGCTGGTGTGTTTGTGACATTCTCCTGTTTTTGTATGTTTCAGTTAACTCACACTCATTGCTTCATAACATTGCATTGTGTGTAGCTATACCACAGCTCATTCTACTTCTGTTCTGATGTTTTGATACTTGGGTGGATTTTAACATGTCTTGTGCAGTAATTAAACATGCATATAGGTAAGGATATAGAATATTGAACAATACAGATAAATTTGAATTAGTTGTGAAATAAACTGTTCATTTGCAAGCTATGTGTCATATGTACACAAACTGCACCATGTCTACTCTCCATTTATTCTATTATTCATTTATTAGAAAGTGGAAATTCTCCAATGTCCACTCTCCATTCTCCATTGACAAGAAAACACTGGTACACCACTGTGTTACAGAAGACTGAAGTTAACTAGAACATCTTTACTGAACATAGTAGTGTACTAAATTAGAAACAAATGACAAAGAGTATCTAGAAATCCACAAATGAGTGGAATGAAACAGTGTACTTTTGAATAGCCTACAAGGCAAATTTGAAATTACAGTGGAAATGAGGGATTTTTTTGCAGCAGATGATTAATGAAAATATATTACATGAATTTATTGAAAGTCATGTTTAGAAATAAATTTTTAGCCTGAAATACATATGTAAATAAGTCAGGAAACTCACAAATAAATAAATTTAGTAGTCTGTATATCACTGCCTAGCAGTGTTGTGTTTTATTGTATACAGAATATCTAGTGTTCATACTTAATGTTATTTTTATGCCTTTTCAGTCAAACATTTCATAATGAAATTTTTTAAATGAAAAATAAAAAGTTTAGTCGGGTACCAGTGGCTCATGCCTGTCATCCTAGCTACTCAGAAGCTGTGATCTGAGGATCACAGTTCAAAGCCAGCCCTAGCAGGAAAGTCTGTGAAACTCTTATCTCCAATTAACCACCAGAAGTCTGAAAGTGGCACGGTGGTTCAAGTGGTAAGGGCTAGTGAGCTGAAGAGCTCAGGGACAATGCCCAGGCCCCACAGTTCAAGCCTTATTACCAACCAAAAAAGAAAAGCAAATTAAAAGGAAAATGCAATGTGCTCAGTGGCAGAGCATTTGCCTAGCATGTGTGAAACCTTAGGTTTGATCTTCAGCTCTGCAAAACCAGAACAAAACAACAAAGAAGATGGAAGAAGGGAGGAAGGAAAGGAGAGAAGGATCTTCAAGCGTTTGTATCAACAAGTTTAGGCTTAGCTAAGAGCAAATAAGACAGGCCTCTTGGGCTGCTTTATTATTTCTTTTTTTTCTTTTTTTTTTTTTTTTTGCCAGTCCTGGGCTTGAGCTCAGGGCCTGAGCACTGTCCTTGGACTTTCTCAAGGCTAGAGCTCTACCACTTGAGCCTCAGCACCACTTCCGGCTTTTTTCTATGTATGTGGTACCGAGGAATCGAACCCGGGTCTTCATGCATGCTAGGCAAGCACTTTAACCACTAGGCCAAACTCCCGGCCCATGCTTTATTATTTCTTTAGATGGAGCAGTTGGGATAGGAATTTATCAGTCAGATCTTGCCATCCTGGAGAGATTTTGAGAAAAAAACTAATGTTGAAGAGAATAATACCCAAAGAAATTACATAGCAGCATAAATAAATGCTATTCACCTAGGGTTGTATGATGATTAAAAGGCAGACTTTATTGCTTGTGACTTCTATTTTTCAAACACTTTAACCAATGGCTGAAGGTAGGGGAAGAGATAGGCTGAGGGCCCATTCCTGTTTTGGAATGTAAGCCGTCCCAGTCTAGTCCTCAGTCCTCCCTGCCTGAACACAGTCCTCAGCTCTAGTCCAGCAGTGACTCCATACATCTTGGCTACATGATTTGAGGAAAAGATACCTCAGATTTGTTTGAAATAATTTTGTTGCATTTATTCCTCATTGATATCAGAATTTTATCTATATTTTGAGCTGTATTATATCTCAGCTTAGAAGCTTAATTATTTGATTTTACAGAGTGTAGGATTCACTTCTATAGCAGTTTGTAACAGCAGTGTTATAGCTAACTCAGAGATGGTTTTGTCCATAGCAGCTTTGTGTGTTATAATGGAGAAAGAAGTTTAAGATATTATTTCTCAAGTAATTTCTGGCTCAAAAGCCTTTACAACATAGCAGATGTTGAGTTTTAACAATTTTCTTCTTTTTTTCTCTTTTCTTTTCTTTTTGTTTGGTCAGTCATAGAGCTTGAACCCAGGGCCTTGGGTGCTGTCCCTGAGCTTGAGCTCTTTTACTCAAGGTTACCACTTTGAGCCATAGCCCCACTTCTAGTTTTTCAATGGTTAATTGGAGTAGGAGTCTCATGGGGACTTTCTGCCCAGACTGTTTTGAACTACAACTCTCGGCCTCCTGAGGTGCTAAGATTATAGGCTTGAACACAGGCACCCTGCTAAGAGTAGTGTTTTATGGTAATAGAAATAAAAGTTCCCTATTTGATTGTATGGTGTTACACAACTTGTATCCATTTGTCACACCTAATCAGAACTATTAATGAATTTGTATTGTGCTTAAATTATATATTGCTAATAAAAAAAAGAAATAAGACCCAGGGCTAGGAGTTTGGCCTAGTGGCAGAGTGCTTGCCTAGTATGCATGAAGACCCAGGTTCAATTCCTCAGTACCATATGCACAGAAAAAAAGCCAGAAGTGGTGCTTGTGGTGGCTCAAGTGATCTTGAGAAAGCCTAAGATCAATGCTCATGCCTTAGCTGAAGTCTAAGACTGGCAAAATAAATAAAATAAAATGCAAAATTTTAGCATTGTTTTGAAAAAAGGCGGCAGATTTTATTGTAGAAGGCCTTAATTTAAAAAAAACAAAAACAAAAACATGAGCCTTTTTATTTGTAGATATTTGTTCTTGAACACAATAGAGAATCTGACCATTTAGGTACATTGTGTTTCTAGTCAAATGCTCTTTGATATTCAGCCCCTACCCCCCCCCCTCTCTCTTTCTTTCTCCCCCTCCTTCCCCTCCTTCCCTCTCCCCTTTCCCCTTTTCTCTTTCCACTCTCTCCCCCTCCTTCCCTCCCTCTGTCCCCCACCATTTGCTCAGTTCACACTTGACTGATTACACTGATGGATTGCTTGGGATTAACTAAGCCTTCTCATTTACTGCTTTCCATTTCTTTCCTGTCCAGCAGGCCAGTATCCCTTTGTTGTCTGCCAAGATAACTGAGATAAGCTATCTGGGTATGTTTGTATTAGGAAAACTGGCTGTAGGTGAAACATTTATAAACAGACTAACTGGTATTAAAGGTTATAATCTTGTTATTGGTTTAAAAAGAGCTGAAAAAATAAGGCATTTAAGACTAGACATTAATTTATGTAATGGGAAATGTTTCATTGTTCTGATGAATTTTCATCTTGGGGTGTGTGTGTGTTGGAGCAGAGATCCCTCAGGTCTCAGTCCTGTTAGTAGTTAGGGTTACAAGAATGAGCTGTGTGTGTGTGTGTGTGTGTGTGTGTGTGTGTGTGTGTGTGTGTGTGTGTGTGTGTGTTTGGAGCAGAGATCCCTCAGGTCTCAGCCCTGTTAGTAGTTAGGGTTACAAGAATGAGCTGTGTGTGTGTGTGTGTGTGTGTGTGTGTGTGTGTGTGTGTGTGTGTGTGTGTGTGTGTGTGTGTGTGTGTGTGTGTGTGTGTGTGTGTGTGTGTGTGTGTGTGTGTGTGTTTTGGAGCAGAGATCCCTCAGGTCTCAGCCCTGTTAGTAGTTAGGGTTACAAGAATGAGCTGTGTGTGTGTGTGTGTGTGTGTGTGTGTGTGTGTGTGTGTTTTGGAGCAGAGATCCCTCAGGTCTCAGCCCTGTTAGTAGTTAGGGTTACAAGAATGAGCCACCAGGCCAGTAAAGTGGCTTATGCCTTTAATCTTAGCTACCTAGAAGGCTGAGATCTGAGGATTACTGTGCCAGCCCCAGGCACAAAAGGACCTGAGACTCTTATCTCCAATTAATCACTAGAAAATGGGAAATGGGGCTGTGGCTGCAGGGGTAGGGCGTTACCCTTGAGCTGAAGAGCTCAGATACAGTGCCCAGGCCCAGAATTCAAGCCCCTTGACCCCACCCCACCCCACCCCCCCCCAAAAAAAAGAATTAGCCACCAAGGCTGGGAATGTGGTTTAGTGGTAGAGTACTTACCTAGAATATAAGGAAGTCCTGGTTTTGATTAGTACCACATAAACAGAAAAGGCCAGAAGTAGTGCTGTGGCAGAAGTGGTAGAGTGCTAATCTTGAACATAGAGAGGCTCAGAGATAGAGACCAGAGATAGAGGCTTAAGCTTGAGCCACCATACCCAAAACATACTTTTTTATGTGCAATTAATATATACATCAATAAAAAAATTCCCCCTCTGGCTTTTTTTAATTAAAGATTTTATTAACTTTGATTTTTACACCATATTTCAAATGTCATGTTTAACAAACAAGTATTCAAAAAGGGAATCTCTATATACAATCACAGGGACATAGATTTTAGAACATAATTAAAATTAAGCTGAGGGTTTGTATGTCATAGATACATATTAATATATGGAATAAAACATTATGTCTATGGAGTATATAGCCCATCATAGATTTTTATGTCTATGTAGTTATGATTAAAAATCTATTCCTAATAGCCAGGTACAGCGGCTCACACCTCTAGGAGGCTGAGATCTGAGGATCAAGGTTCAAAGCCAGCCCTGGCACAAATGGACCTGAGACTCTTTTTTTTTTTTTTTTTTTTTGCCAGTCCTGGACTTGAGCTCAGGGCCTGATCACTGTCCTTAGACTTTCTCAAGGCTAGAGCCTCAGCACTTCTGGCTTTTTTCTATGTATGTGGTACCGAGGAATCGAACCCAGGTCTTTCATGCATGCTAGGCAAGTACTTTAACCACTAGGCCAAACTCCCAGCCCCAAGGGACCTGAGACTCTTATGTCCAGTTAACCACTAGAAAACGGGAAGTGGGGCTTGACTCAAGGGCAAGGCGGTAGCCTCGAGCTGAAGAGTTCAGGGACAATGTCCCAGGCTGAGTTCATGCCCCACAACCCACCAAAAAAAAAAAAGAGAGAGAGAGAACTTGAGACTCTTATCTCCAGTTAATCACTAGATAACAGGTAGTGATGCTGTGGCGCCAGAGCTCAGGAACAGTGCCTAGGCCCAGACTTCAAGTCCTAAGACCCATTGAAAAAAAAAAAAAAGGCAGGAAGGAAGGAAGAAAGAAAGGAGAAAAAGAAAAACAAAAATACCTGATCATATTTAAAAAAAAAAAAAAAATGAAAACCTGGGGCTGGAGTTTGGTCTAGTGGTAGAGTGCTTGGCTAGCATGCATAATGACCTGAATTCAATTCCTCGGTACCACATACATAGAAAAAGCTGGAAGTGGTGCTGTGGCTCAAGTTGGAGGGTTCTAGCCTTGAGAAAAAACCCAAGGACAGTGCCCAAGCCCAGGACTAGGGAGTGGGGGGAGAAAGAAAGAAAACCTTGACAGGTGCCAATGGCTCACACCCATAAAAATACAAGAAAGATGAAAACTCACGGAAACATTGAAAAGTTTCCCATTATATAAACCAATCACCATTATATAAGCTATCTAAGCCATTCAGGGGTTGAAATCTGAAGGATCATTGTTCAAAGCCAGTCTAGGTAGGAAAGTCCGAGAGACTCATATTTCCCATTAACCACCAAAAAGCCTAAAGTAGAGCTGTCATGCAAGTGATAGAACAAGCACTGTCCTTGAGCTGAGTTCAAGCTCCAGGAACAGTACCAAAACTACGACAACAAAAAAACTTGTTGGCTAGTCCTGGGGCTTGAACCGTGATCTCTAGGCCTGGCACTATCCCTGAACTTCCTGTTTGTTTGTTTGTTTTAAACTAGTCCTAGGCTTGAGCTCAGAGCCTGAACACTGTTCTTGGTTTTTTTTTTTTCCTCAAGGCTAGAACCCTGTCACTTGAGCCACGGTACCATAAATAACAGTAATAACAACAGTAGCAAATGCTATATATATATATATATGTCTGTGTGTGTGTATATATGTATATGTACATATAGCAAAAGACAGGAAGATTGAGAGACATAAGTATCATCCTGTAAAGATCAAAGATAATTCAGACTCAGCACAAGCAAATTATATCTACAGATAAGCCAGAGTATCAGCAGTGGCTAAGCTAGTACTGTATTACCGAGCCCCAACATACCAATTTTTTTGGTTTGGGGGGTCGGTTATAGGGCTTGTACTCTGGGCTGGGTGCTGTCCCTGAACTCTTCAGCTCCACAGTGCCACTTCTGGTTTTCTGGTGGTTAATTGAAGGTAAGAGTCTCACGGACTTCCATGCCAAGGCTGGTTTTGAACCTTAGTCCTCAGGTCTCAGCCTCCTGAATAGCTAGGATTGTAGTCATGAGCCACTAAAAGGCCAACATATTAATCATTGACTCTTGTTATAGATACTTATTTCTGTCATCCCAAGTCAGAGTATGGAAGCCACTTTAGACTGTTTGTCTCCAAAGCATTAGAGAGGGTGATGCATGTAGTCAGTCATTGGCTGCAGGTAAAGGTAGACTCGATATGATTAGATGCCATTTTAGAATGGATGGGCAGCATTATTCCTTAGACAGTTCTCTATGTATAGATAATGTCCTGTCAATTAAAATTTAATGTGAGCATTTATTATACAGTAAACCTCTAATGTCTTATTTAGCTCTTAACATTTCCATTGTTGTGCTCTAAAAACAATACAAAATATATCTTTAGAAGTTGCTTTTTAAAGGCAGGGTACTGGTGGCTCACACCTGTAATCATAGCTACTCCGAAGGCTGAGATCTGAGGATGAAAGCCAACCCTGGTAGGCTCCCTTTTCTCCAATTAACCACCAGAAATCTGGACATGCACTTTGACTCAAAGTGGTAGAGCACTAGCCTTGCGCAAAAGAACTTAGGCACAGTTCCAAGGCACTGAGTTCAAGTTCCATGATCCGCCGCCCCCCCAAAAAGTTCCATTTTGAGCTACACATTACAAATATATCAACTATTTCCCCTAAATAGCCCTATGTTTGTTTTTTTTAGATCCGATTGTCTGTGTTGGCTTATGAAGCAAGATGTTTGATCTAGTGTCACCTGGCTCTGAAACCAGATATTTTATTTTTATTTTTGTGTATGGTGGGGCTTGAACTCTGGGCCTGGGTACTGCCCCTGAGCTCAAGGCTACTGCCCTACCCCTTTAGCCACAGCCCCACTTCCAGTTTTGTTCTAGTTGTTAATTGGAGATGAGAGTCTCATGGTCTTTAGTATTGCGCTAGCTTTCAACTGCAATCCCCAGATTTCAGCTTCCTGAGTAGCTGTGCTTACAGGTGTGAGCCCAGCTAGATCTTTTGAATTTTAAACATAAGCAATGAAGGATTTCTTGAAGTCCTTGAAGTCTTTTTGATCTATCACATTACTACTCTTTATATAACTCAGTATGTGCGTGCGTGCGTGCGTGCGTGCGTGCGTGTGTGTGTGTGTGTGGAACTCAGGTCTTCATGCTGATGGAACTCAGAGAGAACATAGTTGCTCTTCAAGCCTAGTTTCCCATTGACCTTTGTCCTGTTTGCTCTGCTTAGTAGTTACCTTTGCAAGTTATTTATAGCTTTGTTTAATTTCAGTTCTAACTTGTAAATGTGTTAATCCTCAAACCTGTTGCCTAATACCAAAAGCCCTGTCGGTAGCAGGCCTCCTTCCACTGCCTTCTGGGGACTTGGTCCTTTTCCAAGCCTGGATGAAAGGAATAGGGGGTCTTGCTTCATTTCTTCCATAAATTTACATGGAGTTTTCATTTAAAAAGAAACCAAAAGGGGTTGGGAGCATGGCCTAGTGGTAGCATGATCATCTAGCATACAGAAAGCCCTGGGTTTGATTCCCTAGAACCACATACACAGAAAAAGCCAGAAGTGGTACTGTGGCACAAGTGGCAGAGTGCTAGCCTTGAGCAAACACTGTCCAAAGACATTGTGCAGGTCCCAACCCAAGCCCCAAGACTGGCAACAAACAAACAAAACAAAGAAACCCAAGTCAGGGTGTGGTCTTCCTGAATTTAACCTTAAGCCTTTCCTTCCACCTTTACAAGTTCCATGTTATGGAAACTTCCTGCAAGCAGAGAGATAGTATACTCCTGTTTGGTGGCTTCTCTAGCTAGACCTGTGTGTCCCAATGTATGCAGCATCACTTCTGCATGATAGTGAAATGGTGGGCCATGTTTGCTTCTTAGTGGGCTCTTTCCTCTCCTTCTGTTCAGCATCCTGTCATTTATCCCCACTGACTGTTAGGCCATCCTGTTACTCTCTAATAAATACAAGAAGTGTTGCTTAGGAACATTGGAGGTGCCTTCAGAAGTCCCTCCCCTGTAGCTGAGGCTTGGGCCCCAATTTCCTACAGGGCTAATTTTTCCCCTTGTTATTGTATGGAACTAACTTAATTTTGAATCAAAGAAAAGCAAATCCTATATATGAACTCTTTATACTACTATATTCATCTATACTTTTTTGCGGGGGAGGAGGGCTGGGGTAGGGCCAGAGAGTCCTTTGTGAGCTCGAACTCAGAGACTAGGTGCTGTCCCTGAGCTCAAGACTAGCAGTCTACCCATTTAAGTCACAGCTGTACTTCTGTATTACTTTTCTGGCAGTTAGAGATAAGGAGCCTCGGCTGGCCGGGAGTTTGGCCTAGTGGTAGAGTGCTTGCCTAGCATGCACAAAGACCCAGGGTTCAATTCCTTGGTACCATATACATAGAAAAGCTGGAAGTGGTGCTGTGGCTCAAGTGGCAGAGTGCCAGCCTTGAAGGAAAACTCCCCCAAGGACAGTGCTCAGGCCCTGAGTTCAAGCGCCAGGACTGGCCAAAAAAATAAAAAGTCTCACAGACTTTCCTGGGCTGGCATGGAACCTGGATCCTCAAATCTCAGCCTCCTGTGTAGCCACCAGTGCCCTGCACAAATTACAACATTGAAAAGAAACCAAAATTAATTACTGGCTTCAATTAGTACTTCAGTGGACATTGTTACGGTCTTTTCACCGTACTGGAGATTCAGTTCAGGTAAGGCAGATACTCTACCCTTTGATTTGCAACCCCAACTCAACATCCGTTCAATTTATATTATTAAACTTTACAGTCTAATGAGTTAGGACACACAAGTGAGGGCAGAGGGAACTTGAAGTTATTCGTCCTAATGACATAACTTAGTAAGTTGTGTAGTCAAGTCTAATGACTACTCTTCAAAGTTCATGTTGAATCAGATAACCCAAGGTTAATTTCTGGCTTTAATTTTCTGTGATTTTGGGGCAAAGTCTATGACATACAAGGAATAGGAATCCAATGAGAATTTCCAGTGGTTAATGTTTGAGCCATCCCCAGTGCTGGAGTGGCTTTCGGAGCTGGGGAAGGTGGGAAGTCTTTCGTACTGAGATCCCAGAATCATCTGTTCTATTCCTTACTTTTCAAAGGACTAGTGTGCCTGAATTAGTAGTTTCAGACAGAAATATGATATTCTGTTATGTAATTTCAGTTTAAAACCACACACTTGTATTCCTTTATAGTTGCTGAATCTTTAAATTCTTTGCATACATTGTATCTGTGGCAGCTGGAAATTCTTTTAAAACTTCTGGTTAGCCTGGCTCTACCTTTGTCTTGTTGCAAAGATTTTAGTCTTTTTGAAACACAATACTGCCACTCCTTGGCTTCTAGGTAGTACTACACTAAGAATGCCAGATGGCCTTCAACTGCAAAGATAAAGTGTAATTGATGCCAAGAATTATAAATCTAGTTACAAACAAACCAAAGCAGTAATTAAAAAAATAATCTTATTGACACTTTTAAGGTGTTGTACAAATGGCTGCTTTCCATGTCATAAGTCAAGTACTGAGTACAGTTCTTTTTGGATAGTGTCATCCTTCGTTTTCCCCTCTCATCCCTGCCCACATGTTGCATAGTTCATTTTCTAGATAGTGTCTACTGAGTACCATAACCAGAGCAGTAAGTTTTAAATGTTTGACCAGGAAGTGTACTTGGATTAGACGATAGCTTAAAAATACATACCCAAAGGTTTCCAGAATCACTGGTATCATGCCATTTCCAATTACTGTATCAAAAGACATTTCTGTTGCTCTCTGACTTTTCAGGCATCTTGGATGCATTGCAGAAACATACATTGATGCTTCAGACATTGTTGCTAGGACTTTTGCTAGATCTGGATACCCATGTGTTTTTAGTAACTCATTCCTGTGAGCTGGCAAACCTCCGCTAGTAGCTCGGTGATCTGAGATCAGTGTCATCTCTTCCCTACATGAACTCTGTGCCTCGGAGGAAATGCTTCCTGTATTTGTCAGCAAAGCTCTTGAGATTCCTGTAAAGCACTGGGGACTATCATCTACTAACAAAGGATGGATTATTTCTTCAAGCACTTACTTCCAAATACTAGTTTTTTTTTAATTCTTTTAATGCAGTTTTACAAGAAAAGAGAAGATTCAGAGAATCCATGGACAGTCCAATTTTGGGGAAGTGATGACTTTGGGATTTGAACTGTGGCAAGCTTTCCTGTTATTTCTAATAATTCCATGTTCTTTTCCTCATAGTGCTTGAGTATGGTTTTATTCTTAACATTTATTTTGCTCTCATTTAAGAAACAACAAAACAAAGACAGACCATTGATATTTGTCTCCTTTTTCCATCCACAGAATAGACAGTACTGAACATTTTTTGTCATTAAAAAGTGTAAAATGCAGGGTGCTAGTGTCTTTGCCTGTAATCCTAGCTACTCAGGAGGCTGAGATCTGAGGACTATGATTGGAAGCCAGCCCAGGGAGGAAAATCTGTGAGACTCTTGCCTCCAATCAAGCACCAAAAAGCCAGAACTACCAAAACAGGTAGAGCTCTACTCTTGAGCAAAAGAGCTGAGACAGTGCCCAAGGCCCTAAGTTCAGGCCCTAGAACCAGCACAAAACAACAAACAACAACAAAACAAATTAAAAAAAAGAAGAAGAAGAAGAGTTCAGTCACTGTGGGCAAGCTCTAGAGTTCAAGCACTAGCACACCACACGCAAACACCCTAAAATTTTTTTGAGAGGTACCAGGAGTTTGGCCTAGCGGTTGAAGTGCTTGCCTAGCATGCATGAAGACCCGGGTTTGATTCCTCGGTACCACATACATAGAAAAAAGCCGGAAATAGTGCTGAGGCTCAAGTGGTAGAGCTCTAACCTTGAGAAAGTCCAAGGACAGTGCTCAGGCCCTGAGCTCAAGCCGAGGACTGGCAAAAAAAAAATGTTCTTTTTGAGAAGGATAAAGCTAAAGAAGACTTCATCGTGTAGAATTAATCTTTGTGTATTATCTGTTTTATCCAAGCCTGTGATAATGCCTGTTTTTGTAAAGCATATGTATTTGACACAGGTGAATTAATTGCACAGTAAGAATCTAGGTACTTATGACACACTTACATTCCTGTTCAAATTTATGAGAGGTGTAGTATTCCCTCTCCCACTCCTCCCTGGTCCTTTTAATGGCTTAAGTATTTAGCAGAAATATTTTCAAGCCTTTTTTGGCCTTCAGTGTATATTATATCTATGATCTCATTAAAGCAAGACATATCTTCCATTTCCTTCCATTAATGAGGGCTGTTGACATCTTTTAGGTTTTAGCTACATCCTTTATGAACTTGAAGCATTTCTTTTTGTTGTTGTTGTCAGACATGGTGTTTGAACTCTGGGCCTGGGTGCTGTCCCTACCACTCTACCACTTGAGTCACATCGCCACTTCCAGTTTTCTGATGGTTAATTGGAGTTAAGAGTCTCACGGACTTCAGTGAACTTTGAACTGTGATCCTCATATTTCAGCCTCCTGAGTAACCAGGATTATAGGTGTGAGCTACCAGTGCTTAGCGAGGCATTTCTTTTTTCTTTTTCTTTTTCTTTTTTTTTTTTTTTTCCCGGTTGGTCGTGGGGTATGAGGATTTCTTGAACATTAGCTGCCATGGATTTCTGGTCAGTGGGCCTGAGAGAGAAGGTAAACGCTGCTAAAAGGGTCGATCCAGCCTTCAGTTTGAGGGGAGGGTCTGTCCAGGTCCCTCCTAAGTTGACAGTTTTATGAGCCCTGGAAAACTCAGTGTAGTCCCTCTTGAGCTGTCTCTCAGCTTGTTGCATGGAGTAGATTTCAAATGAAATGGTAATACTTGGTCCCTTATTGCTTTGAATGAACTAAGAACAAAGTTAACCTTCAGAGATCCCTGAACATTTACAGGATGATGATAATTCTGGAGTTATTCACTGTTCACCAGTACTTCCATAGAAGCTGTTCTGTTTGTTTTCTGGAGACCCAGAGATAAATATGGTGGGCCCCTACTTTGTGGGCCATAGTTCTTGATCAGCATTCATATTTGGATGTCATTTGTTCGATATATAGCAAACACTACAGATCCACTTTTGGAGGAGAATTTAAGAGAGTCTGTGATAGGCAAACCTTGGAAAAGGGTGACTTTGTGTCAGATCTTCCTGATAGAAAGGCTGGGAGTGAGCCCCAACTGTGTGTTGCAGTTATAAATACCAAAATGGGCCGGGCCGACGCCTATAATCCTAGCTACTCAGGAGGCTCAGATCTGAGGATCAAGGTTCAAAGCCAGCCTGGGCACAAAAAAAAAAAAAAGACCTGAGACTCTCCAAGTAACCTCTAGAAAACAGGAAGTGGGGCTTGGCTCAAGGGTAGGACAGTAGCCTTGAGCTGAAGAACTCTGAGAAAATGCTCAGGCCCAGTAGTAGTGTGGTAGCCTTGAGCTGAAGATCTCAGGGACAGGGCCCAGGCCTAGTTCAAGCACCATGACTCTCCAAAAAATAAATAAACAAACAAACAAACACCAAAATGGCCAAGGATTAAGATAGTAAAAGGATGTATTCTTAGGATGTATGTTCAGTAAAAATGTAGGGTTGGTGAATTATCAAGTTGGGAGATAAGCACTTTCAAGATAGTTCTCTTCTGTTTTCTGAAATGAACTGGTTGGGAAGGATAAGCAGTTTCAAGATTGTTCTTTCCTGTTTTCTGAAATGAACAGGTTAGGAAGGGTAGGGTCAGAGGAGTGTTATGGCTAAGGTTTTTGAAAAAATACAGTCTGATCCTACAATCCCTGTCCTGGTAGTGGTTGTGTTTCTCCCTATCTGCCTGGCCATCTGTTTACAAGACCTTTTAATCATAGGAATGCTGTGCACTTGTGGGCACTTACAATCCTGTTCCTAATGCTGTTAGATTTTCCTTTTCAGAGTAAGAGGGACCATCTACTCATGAACGTCAAATGGTACTACCGTCAGTCTGAAGTTCCAGATTCAGTGTATCAGCATTTGGTTCAGGATCGACATAATGAAAATGGTAAATAGATCTCTTTGATTTATTTAATTCTTGTACATCTTAGGTTTGGGTGGCATTCTTTCTAAAAAAAATTCCTTTAAGTGGATATCACCACTCTGATAAATATTCTTGAAAGAGCTTTCTTATAAGTAAGAACATTGCTCTGCCCCAGCTCTTTGTTTTTTAAACCTCTGAGCCTGTGCTAGGAGAATCTTCCACCCAAATAGAGATTATTCTTCTTTGAAAACAACAGTAATTTCTTTTTCTTTTTCTTTTCTTTTTTTTTTTTTTTTTTTTTTTTTTGTCCTGGGGCTTGAACTCAGGGCTTGAGCACTGCCCCTGGGCTTTCCTCAAGGCTAGTGCTCTACTGCTTTGAGCCACAGCACCAGTTCTGGCTTTTGTTGCATATATTGTACCAAAGAATGGAACACAGGGCTTTCTGCATGGTAGGCTAGCACTCTGCCATGAGGCTATGCTCCCAGCCCCAGTAATTTCATTTTTAAAAATAATTTTTAAATTTTTATTTCTTTTATTTATTTTTCATTTATGTGATAGTGAAGAATCAAACCAAGGGCCTCATTACATGCTAGGCAAGTATTCTATTCCCATCGCTAATAATTTTATTCTTTACATTCCTCTTTGTCAGCTACATTCCCAGCCCCAGTAATTTCAGTCTTTACATTTCCTTTTTCAGCTACTGATGAACAGCTAGTATTAAAAACCTTATGGAGGCTAGGTGCTGGTGGCTCACACCTGTAATCCTTAGCCACTCAGGAGGCTGACATCTGAGATCACAGTGCAGAGTCAGCCCAGGCAGGACTGTCTGCAGACTCTTATCCCCCACTTAACCAGCAGAAACCTGGAAGTGACACTGTGGTTCAGAGTGATAGAGCTGGAGCCCTGGGCAAAAAGCGCACAGGGACAGTGTTCTGGTCCTGAATTTAAGCCCCAAGACTGACCCAAAGGAAAACAAAACACTTTATAAAGTTGTCTTTTCTTCCTTTTCAGTAATCTGTATTATCTAGATTTCCAATATTCAGAGATGTGAACTTAAATTTTCCAAAGCAAGGCTTTTGGGATAATATTTTGGAATTCGGTGTGGTAGTTGATTTTTCAGAACTAGAAGGAGTTCTAGACAACTTTTTCCCCCCTCCATACTGCTTTATACTTGTTAGTATCTATCTGCCCAAATGTTTTTTTTGTTGTTGTTGTTGTTGTTTTTGCCAGTCCTGGGCTTGAGCTCAGGGCCTGAGCACTGTCCTTGGACTTTCTCAAGGCTAGAGCTCTACCACTTGAGCCTCAGCACCACTTCTGGCTTTTTTCTATATATGTGGTACCGAGGAATCGAACCCGGGTCTTCATGCATGCTAGGCAAGCACTTTAACCACTAGGCCAAACTCCTGGCCCATTGCCCAAATGTTTTAGCTCCAATTAACCTCTTAAAAAAAGGAAGTGGGGCTCAGCTCAAGGGTAGAGCAGTAGTCTTGAGCTGAAGAGCTCAGGGACAGCCCCCAGGCCAAGTTCAAGCCCCATGACCCACCAAAAAAAAAAAAATTGATTATTGTCAGGCACTGGTTATTCATGCCTGTAATCCTAGTAACTCTGGAGGCTAAGACCTGAGGATCACAGTTCAAACCAACATGGCCAGTAATGTGTAATTTTTATCTCCAGTAAATTACCAAAAAGCCAAAAAACTGTGGCTCAAGGGGTAGATTGATAACCTTGAGCATAAAAGCCTTAGTGACAACAACCAAGATCAACACACACACACACACACACACACACACACACGACTAGTTGATTCTTGATAGGGGCTAGGAGGCCTCATGTAGCAAGATGAGCACATTTGTTGCCTATGAATTTGAATGAGACATGCTTGGCGCTGTAGCTGTGGGTGAGGAAATGGAGTTTAGAGACTGAGTACCTCCTGCTGCCTGACAGCAGTGCTCATGCTCTTACGATCACTATATGCTGACAGGTTTTTAGTTAGTAAACCCATACCAAAACTACTTAGAAGAAAATTCTTTCTATTTTGCTAGTTTAAATTTTTTGAAAATAATTTGTGATTTGTGTCTGTATGTATCTCCTGGTCATTGGGGCTTGAACTCAGGGCCTGGGTGCTGTCCCTGAGCTTTCTGCTCAAGGCTTGCACTTTACCACTTGAGTCATAATGTCCCCTTTGCGTTTTCTATGATTAATTAGCAATATGAATCTCATGGACTTTTCATGCCTAAACTGGCTTCAAACCTTGCTCCTCAGATCTGAGCCTCCTGAAGAGCTCGGATTGCAGGCATAAGCTACCAGCGTCTTCCTAAAACTCTTTTGAAATAATAAAAACTATCGTATTAGTTAAATTATGTTCTCTTATTTAAAATAGCAACTTGGTTATTCTTTCTAATCTTGTCATTTTATTTTAGAGAATTTAGCAAGCAAAATCAAGAAGAAAAAAAACATAAGGCTAACAAGATCACTATTAGTAATTCACAAGTTTCTGGGATGCATTTCTTCTTCTTCTTCTTCTTCTTCTTCTTCTTCTTCTTCTTCTTCTTCTTCTCCTTCTCCTCCTCCTCCTCCTCCTCCTCCTCCTCCTCCTCCTCCTCTTTCTCCTCCTCCTCCTCTTCCTCCTCCTCCTCCTCCTCCTCCTCCTCTTTCTCCTCCTCCTCCTCTTTCTCCTCCTCCTCCTCCTCCTCCTCCTCCTCCTCCTCCTCCTCCTCCTCCTCCTCCTCCTCCTCCTCCTCCTTCTCCTGCTGCTGCTGCTGCCTTTTCTTCTTCTTCTTCTTCTTCTTCTTCTTCTTCTTCTTCTTCTTCTTCTTCTTCTTCTTCTTCTTCTTCTTCTTCTGCTGCTGCTGCTGCTGCTGCTGCTGCTGCTGCTGCTGCTGCTGCTGCTGCTGCTTATGCTGACATTAGGACCTGAACTTAGGGCCTGGGCACTTTTTGTTGTTGGTGGTGGAGGTGGTGATGGTGGTGATCATGGGGCTTGAACTCTGGGCCTGGTCACTGTCCCTGAGCTCTTCAGCTCAAGGCTAGTGCTCTATCACCTTAAGCCACAGTGCTATGTCTGGTTCTCTAGTGGTTAATTCTAGATAAAAGTCTGATGGACTTTCATGCCTGGACTTTTCATGACTTTAAACTGTCCTCCTCAGATCTTAGCCTCCTGAGTAGCTAGGGTTACCGTGTGAGCCCACCCCCCACCCATCAGCACCCAGCACTTTTTTTCTTTATCTTGTGGCTCTTACTGCATCTTAGCCCAAGTGTATAGACATAGTGAAGCATATTGCATCCAATAAGATTCTTTATCAGCTGTCAAAAACTGTACTCTGTTCTTGGTATTCTTACTGTTCTTTTGCCATATTTTGCATATTGATGTTAACCAATCCTGGTTGTTTATTGTGCCTTCTTTAACTGGGGATGAGAGTGGGAGGGGTGAACTGGGGAAGAAAAAGTTTGCAAAGATTTTCTCCATCAATAACTTCCTTTTTTTTTTTCTTGGCAGACTCTGGAAGAGAACTTGTCATTACTGACCCAGTTATTAAGAACAGAGAGCTCTTCATTTCTGACTACGTTGACACATACCATGCTGCCGCCCTTAGGTAAGTTGTAGAGGTGCAGTTGTCTTGGATGAGGGAGAAGTCGAGGGGTGGGTGGAGAAGGCAAATGTCCCATTTGATTCCCCCAGTCACCAGTGCAGCACCCAGCATCACCTCCGGACTATTGACAGCCCAGAAGTTGCCACTGTCATTACTAATCTGGCTTTGCAGTTTTTTTCCCCACTCTGGCCACTCTACTACTTGAGCCACATCACCATTTCCGGTTTTCTGGTGGTTAATTGGTGATAAGAGTCTCAGGAACTTTCCTACCTGCACTGGCTTTGAACCACACTCCTCAGAGCTCAGCCTCTTGAGTAGCTAGGATTATAGGTGTGAGCTACTGGTGCTGGCTAACTTTGCCTCTTTATCTTTCTTATTTTATGTTGTTGTATATTCTTGCTATTGCTATTGCATTTTTCTTCTCTGGAAAACATAAATCCTAATAGTGATTGCTCAAGTACTTAGGGTGAAATATTCTGATGATCTTCTGTACACTTTGTGAAGATCCCACCCCTAGAACTAAGAAAGGTGCAAAACAGCTGAAGCCTATGTGCACACAGCATCTTCCTTAAGAATAAGGCAGAATCAGGGTGATTTCCCTCCCGAACTCTTCATTTTTCACTCAAAATATTGAGGAAGATTAGAGATTAGGGAGAATGTATTGAAGATTTTTTTTTTTTTTTTTTGGTGGGTTATGAGGCTGGCACTGTGCCTGGGCGGTGTCCCTGAGCTCTTCAGCAGGTGTCCTTTTGTGCTAGGGCTGGCTTTGAACCTAGATCTTCAGATCTAAGCCACAGGCATGAGCCACCGCACCTGGCTTGAAGATTTGTTCTAAGAAGGTAAAATGACAGCCAATTTTACTGTCATAAACAAAAAGTGAACATAACTACCTGGAATGTTTTGTGTCCTCTCACAAAAAAGGCTACTCAGCGGGGAGTGTGACCCTAGTGGTAGAGTGTTCACCTAGCATACACGAAGCCCTAGATTCCATTTCTCTGTACCACATATACAGAAAAATCCAGAAGTGACACTATTACTCAAGTGGCAGAGTGCTAGCCTTGAGCAAAAAGTGTTCAAGGATAGTGCCCAGCCCCAGGCCTGGCAAAAAGAAAAAGAAAGGCTTTCCATTTTGTATGCATTTGGTTGGCTTTGGACCTCATGCAACTACCATTCCAAAAACCCTGTCCTCACTGGAAATAATAAAGTGATGAAAGAACTGTTTTCTTGGCTAAAGAGTAGGATCCCTCCCTCCCTCTTTCCTTCCTTCCCTCCCTCCTTCCTGTCACTGGGATTTTGCTGGCTTTTAACTAAATTCTAGTGAGGTGCAGTCATTTTTCTCTCAATTCTCACGTGGTGTTCAGTAAAACCATCTGGAATCCGTTGCACAGTTACACAGCTAAAGCCATTTATTTCTGGGCAGATTAGTAGCAACTGTTAGTATGGGCCAGGCTTTGCCAAACTTTTGAGCCTAGATAAATTTCATACAGCTTTGGGCTCAAACTGGTCTTCTGTCATTCCTATGCAAAAGGCACAAATATCATGTAAATAAATGAGGTGGCCATGCTTTCGTAAAACTTTTTGTTTTTTAATGGAAACTAAAATTTAAGTTTCATTTAATTTTCACATGTCAGGAAATAGGTCTTTTTTCCCCGTACTTTATATGCATGTATATTTATTACATGTAAATGATACAGGAGTCCTTTTGAACTCAGAAAAGCTTGGGAAAATCTGAAAAAGATCCTTCATAAGTGATTACCAATACTTGAAAGGAAATAGGTCCTTTTAATTTCTTTTTTTTTTTTTCTCTCCCCTAGCCATTTAAAAATATTAAGCCTCTGGCACTCTGGCCAGATAGCTTGCTTGTTGCCTTTCCTTCTCTTAGGATTTTAGGTAAATGTTGAGATTCCCTCTGGTGTCCGTGAACTTTCTAGATTCCCACAAACTTTTGACTGTGTTTCAGAGGTCACTTTCCAATTTTCAGACTGCTTGCAGACCAAAGCAGCTTAATTTAAGGATGGCTAGATTAATGGAACAATTGAATTGTTGGCTAAGACACAGCTTAGCTCTTATCTTTGCTTACAATTGGTTTCTGTTCATTTTCACCTTGTCCATATAGTAGATATAAGTGATTTGAAGGGATTAAGATGTATACATACTGGGGATATGTAACTGACTATTCAGTGTGTTTTGAAAGGATTATTCAAAATAATGGATTTCAGAATTTCTCAATGTTCTTCAGATTGGGAGACAATTTTTGGGGGGTGTGAGTCATTTATGGGGCTTGAACCCAGGGTCTGGGTGTTGTCCCTGAGCTCATTTGCACAAGGCTAGTGTTTTACTACTTTGAGCCACAGCTCTACTTCCAGTTTTGGGGTGTTAGATGGAGATGAGTCTCAAGGGGAGTTTTCTGCCCAGGCTGGCTTTGAACCATGATCCTCAGATTTTTAGCTTCCTGAGCTACTGGGGTTCTAGACATAAGTCACTGGTACCTGGTTGACAAATTTACATCTCATTTTAGCATTTTACCCCAGGTTATTCCTGCTGGGCCGAGATGAGTTTAGTTTCATTGTATTAGGTTTGTACCCAGGTGCCTTCTGGAGATGTAGAAGGATGAATTGGTATTCGAGGGAGGTTCTTTTCACAGGATATATAACTGTAATCTTTATTGATTAGGATTTTTGTCCTGTAATATTTTCTCTAGAGTTGCCAAAAAAAAAGTGGTAGCTCTTTTTCAAAACTTTTATCTTTAATTTGATTTTGATGGGTTCAGATGAAATATCCCTCTATGACTTAATGCCTGGAACTTCTTCAGACTGACCAGTTGATAGTGGTCCTTGTTTTGAGTGATCTGACTGTACAGGTGCTCTGAGCATCTGCTGAGACTGACACCCTGACCCTTGCCAGTGTCCTTGCTCATGTATGTATTTCTTTTTTCTTTTCTTTTCTTTCTTTTTTTTATCCAATCTTGGACTTGGGCTCACGGCCTGAGCGCTGTCCCTGGATTTTCTCAAGGCTAGGGCTCTACCATTTGAGCCACAGCACCACTTCTGGCTTTTTGCTACATATGTGGTACCGAGGGTCGAACCCAGGTCTTCGTGCATGCTAGGCAAGCACTATACCACTAAGCCAAACTCCCGGCCCCAAACTTTTAAGCATTTTTATTTATTTATTTATTTTTGGCCAGTCCTGGGCTTAAGCTTAGGGTCTGAACACTGTCCTTGAACTTTCTCAAGGCTAGAGCTCTACCACTTGAGCCTCAGCACCACTTCTGGCTTTTTTTCTATGTATGTGGTACCGAGGAATTGAACCCTGGTCTTCGCGCATGCTAGGCAAGCACTATACCACTAGGCCAAACTCCCAGCCCTCATGTATGTATTTCTTACTGCTGCCTAGCAACCTACCAGGTTTCCAGCAGCCCTTGTTCACACCACAGTTTAGGGTTTGCCAATCAAATCACCTCCCATAAGACAGCATGGGGTGGCAGTGCCACCAGGAATATCTGTTTACTCTTGTTCTCTTCACCCTTCCCCCCCCCCCCCCTTTTTGCCAGTTCTGGGCTTAAGCTCAGAGCCTGAGCACTGTCCTTGGACTTTTTCAAGGATAGAGCTCTACCTCTTGAGCCTCAGCACCACTTCCAGCTTTTGTATGTATGTGGTACCAAGGAATTGAACCCAGGTCTTTGTGCATGCTAGGCAAGCACTCTGCCACTAGGCCAAACTCCTAGCTTCTCTTCACCAAATTTAAGATTATCTTAAACACATTTTGGGTGAGGGATCGAATGAGGATTAAGGTTTAACTATTTCTTTTTTTTTTTTTTTTTTGCCAGTCCTGGGCTTAAGCTCAGGGCCTGAGCACTGTCCTTGGACTTTTCTCAAGGCTAGAGCTCTACCACTTGAGCCTCAGCACCACTTCTGACTTTTTTTAAGTATGTGGTACCAAGGAATCGAACCCAGGTCTTCGTGCATGCTAGGCAAGCACTTTAACCACTAGGCCAAACTCCCGGCCCCAAGGTTTAACTATTTCTTCCAATTTTTTTTTTTTTTCTTTTCACAATTTAGCCTCAGTAAACAGTTTTCCCTTTCTTCATGGATACAAGCTAGTACTAACCAAAAATGAATTCAATTTTGAGGGAGATACAACTAAAACTGTAGGTACATGAAAGGGGATCAAATGAATGTAATGAAAAGACCCATGGTGAACAAAAAGAGAGACTGATAATGTACCATTCTTCTCCAGATCAAAAGAGCTCCTTTGTAGGGATTCATCTTGTTCACACAAACTCTGGGGGGGCTCTGGCCAACTATTCACTCCAGAGGAAAGATGGCTTAAATGTGTCTTTTAAGCTGATGCTGCATTTAAGTCATTAAGGAAGAGGGAGGGAGAGCTTTTTCCCTTAGCTACCATGAATCAAAAGGAAAACAAAAATTTCGGTAGCCTTTTTTTGGTCAAATTGTAGGATTGCAGCTTTTCCCCACAGAAAATCAAAGCTTATTCTCAGAGCTGCAGTACCCTTCACCACTGTAGAAGTATCTGTGGATATATGTGGGGCCAGTGTCAACTTCCTTCCTGCCAGCCCAAGCTCATTTCATGCAGATGCTTCACCCTACTTATTAACTACTTCTACCATCAATAATGTTAGTAAAGATTGTTTTTGAGTTTTCTTTCTTCCTAGATAAGTATTTTTGGCTAGTGCTTTGATATGATAAAATTTCAGATGAATAGCAGAAAACTTTAGTTTGAATCCTGAGTACTGCACAGCTTTGAGACCAGTGTCAAGTTGGGTAGCCTTTGGGTTAGCCTTTTAACAGACTCTGTTCAGGGTCACATGACATAGTAGTAGAATCCTGAATCTAACACAAACCTTCAGGCTATGCATCCAGCATGGTAGGTTACAGTAAGCTGTGATATTTCCTGTTCACTTCATGTTTTTCATTCAGAAACCTAAGAAGTGTTCTTTTTCACTAGTGCTCTAGTGATGAGTAACAGGAAGAACAGAAGTATGAAAAATTAATTTCGTGCTGGGTTGTTGATGGTATACTTATTCATCATCCACTGGATCTTCTTCTTGGTGGTTGTAGGATATGTGGTTCAGATACATTGAGAAGTAGCTTCGGACCTATCTCTGTATTTCAGGGACAAGCAGACATATCTGTTTCTTAAAGATTTTTTGTGTTACTTATTTCCTTCTACAGATACTTTCTTTCCTTTTCTTTTTTTGTTGATTGTGGAGCTTTAACTCAAGACATGGGAGCTGTCCCTGAGCTCTTATGCTCAAGGCTATAACTCTACCATGTTTAGCCACAGTTCCACTTGCAGTTTTCTGGTAATTAATTAGAGGTAACAGTCTCACGGACCAGGAGCGTGGTCTAGTGGTAGAATGCCTTCCTACCATGCATGAAGCCCTGTGGGTTCGATTCCTTCATACCACATACACAGAAGAAGCTGGACATGATACTGTGGCTGAAGTGGTAGAACATTAGCCTTGAGAAAGCCCAAGGATAGTGCTCAGACCCTGAGTACAAACCCCAGGACTGGCAAAAAAAAAAAAAAAAAAGAGTCATGGCCTTTCCTCCTGGGCTGGCTTTGAACTCCTGACTAGCTAGGATTATAAGCATCTAACCAGTGCCTGGCAGATAACATTTTCTTGGTAATCCAAGAAAATGCTCTGTTATGCATTTGTGCATGTCTACCTGGGAGCATCCTCAAGTGTCTCTGCTGCGTGCTTGTAACAATGACTACTGAAGTACTAATTGAAGCCATCACAAGTAGCTTGTTGACCTGGCACCAGTGGCTCATGCCTATAATTCTAGCTGTCCAATAAGCTGAGATCTGAGGATCCCAGTTCAAAGCCAACCTGAGTAAAAATGTCCCCACGAAACTCATAGCCACTCAGAAACCAGGAATGGAGCTGTGGCTAAAAGTGGTAGAGTGTTAGCCTTGAGCAAAAGAGCTCAAGGACAGCTCCCAGGCCCTGAGTTCAAGCCCCAGCAAAAGAAAAAAAAAGTGGCTTGTAGCAATGCTCTGTCATCTGTTGAGCAGGTGACAACGAAGATCAAAAAATAGTCACTGGCTTGATCTGTTTTCCTACTTCTAGATTAACTGCCCCCTCTTTCAAGTAGCCATGGAGGAAAAAACTCATAAAGTAGATCAGGCTACAAGCTGTCATCTAACCTAGGAATTGATATTGTATACAGATATCTTAGGGTTAATTTTTTCCAAGTCCAGGTCCAAGAAACACTAAACAACTGTTTGGGGGTATTTAATACCATTCTATTTTTCCTGTATTGCCTTCTTTCTTTATTTTAGACAGTTAGCATTGTGTATTAGGATCTATTCTGGTTAATTACATCTGTGGACAATTTCCCACCCATTCCTTCCCTTTAAATAATCCTCATCTAGCTCCTGCAAGTTCCTTTATGAGTTTTCTCTGGCTCAGAGCTCTGAGTTCCACAGACTAAGTTATACTTCCTGCCTTTTTTCTTTCTTTTCTTTTTTTTTTTTTTTTTCCAGTCTTGGGGTTTGAATTCAGGGCCTAGGTTTTTTTCCCTGAGCTCTTTTGCTTAAGGCTAGTGCTCTATCACTTTGAGCCACAGTACCACTTACAGTTTTCTGGAGGTTCATTAGAGATGAAAGTTTTGAAGACTTTCCTGCCTGGGCTGGCTTTGAAACATGAGCCTCAGATTTCAGCTTCTAGGGTTATAGGCATGAGCTGCTAGTGCCTGGCTGTTTTTCTATGTGGATTTAAAAACAATTTTTTTTGCCAGTCCTGAGGCTTGAACTCAGGGCCTGAGCACTGTTTGGCTTTTCTCAAGGCTAGAGCTCTGCCACTTTATTTATTTATTTTTTTTTTTGAGAATCATGGGGCTTGAACTCAGCCTGGGCATTGTCCCTGAGCTCTTCAGCTCAAGGCTGCCACCCTACCCCTGGGCCTGAGCATTGTCCTTGAGCTCTTCAGTTCAAGGATACTTCCCTACCCCTTGAACCACAGCCCCACTTCCCATTTTCTAGTGATTGATTGGAGATGAGTCTCATGTTCTTTAGTGCCCTTCTTTAGTGCCCAGGCTGGCTTTGAACAGTGATCCTTAGATCTCAGCCTCCTTAGTAGCTAGGATTACAGGTGTGAGCCACTGTACCCGGCTCCAGCTTTTTTTTTTTTTTAATGTATGTGGCACCAAGGAATCAAACCCAGCTCTTTCTGCATGCTAGGCAAGTAGTCTTAACGCTAGGACAAACTCCTGGCCTTTTATCTATGAAATATTTTTGCCCTTTTGCATTGTTGTTTTGTGTGTATATGGTTGAGCTTTATTAGATATTGTAGTGTATCTGTGCTTTTATTTGTTGGTTCCTCATGTCACACCATATTGTAGATAAAGGGCTCTGAAAGGGGCCGGGAATTTGGCCTAATGGTAGAGTGCTTGCCTAGCATGCGTGAAGACCCGGGTTTGATTCCTTGGTACCACATCCATAGAAAAAAGCTGGAAATGGTGCTGAGGCTCAAGTGGTAGAGCTCTAACCTTGAGAAAATCCAAGGACAGTGCTCAGGCCCTGAGTTCAAGGCCCAGGACTGGCAAAAAAAAGGGAGGGGGGCTCTAAAAGACGTGCTGGGAACAGTGTCTTACACTTGTCCGGTTCATAGTAGAATTCTTTTTTTTTTTTTTTCTTCTAGTCATGGGGCTTTAGCTCTGTGGGTCTGGGTGCTATCCCTGATCCCTTCAGCTCAAGGCTACCTACCACTCCACCCCTTGAGCCACAGCACCACTTCTGGTTTCTAGTGGTTAATTGGACATAAGAGTCTCTTGGTCTTTGGTGCCCGGGTGGCTTTGAACTACTATCCTCAGATCTCAGCCTCCTGAGTAGCTAGGATTACAGGTGTAAGCCACTGTGCTGGGCTTTTTACTCTTTTATAATTTTCTGGAGCCAAATTTAAAACATACTAGGAAGTTATGTGTACTGCCTTTTATATCTCTTCCCCATTAACTCCGCCTCCCCCCAGTGTGAATAGAAGCTGGAAGTTAACGTGGATACCATACTGCTGGACTGAGGTTCTTCCTGGGTTTTAACAGTGTCCTTGTTGTTAAGCCTGTTTGGAGATCCCACATTGCATATAGTTACTTTTCATTAGTGTCCTGACATCTGTAGTCGTTCCTCAGTCTTTTTTGGTGTCAGTCGATGACCTTGACACTTTTTAATTAAAGAGTATTGATCAGTTACTAGTATTCTGTTTTCCTGTGTTTACTGATTAGAATTTCTGTAGGAAAGAACTCCCTCTTTCCCTCCATTGAGGAATTTAATGGAATATTTATAATAGCTTAGATGTTTATTTTGTTGAGTCCTTTTTTTTTAAGCTTAGTGTTAGTGTCTCATACCTGTAATCTTAGCTACTCAGGAAACTGAGATCTGAGGATAGAGATTCAAAGCCAACCTGGGCAGGAAAATTCGTGAGACTCTTTAGTTCCAGTGAACCTCTAGAAAATTGGAAGTAGTGCTGCGGTTCAAGCAGAAGAGTGCTAGCCTTGAGCAGAAGAGCTGAGGGATAGTGCCCAGGCCATGAGTCAAGCCCTAGGACCAACCCAAAGAAAAGGCTGGGTGAAGTGGCTTATCCCTGTAATCCTAGTAACTTGAAAAGCCGAGATAGGTGATTACACTTTGATGCCAGCCTGTGACTTCCTCAGCCAAAGGCTGGGAGTTGAGGTGTGAACCTGTCATTTAGGGACTGAGTATGGAGATTCAAACCTATCATCTTAGCAACTGTGGAACAAATAGGATCACAGTTCAGACTAACAAAACTTGATTTAAAAGAAAAAAAAACCAATAACACCTCTTCCAAAGGGCATTCTACCACTTTAGTGATAACCTAGCTCTTGTTGAGCAAAATTTGATGTTATTGTTATTTGTTTTATTGGCCAAATTGTTCTGGCTTTGACTGTCAGGAATTTCCTCCAATTGATCCCTGTATTCTTTCCACAAGCTGACGTTACTCTTGAGCATTTTATTATTTTCTTGGGCTACAATAAATTCTCAAGTTCATTGTATATTTTCCCAACCTGTCAGTGTAGATAAGCATTCTTTATGGAGCCCTGGCATAGTACAGAATAGATTTAAACTGGGATCCTGATCTTATACCGGCTTATTACACCTGGGATGAGTTGCTTCTAGACTTACTCTAACACAGAGCAAGGATGCACAGCATGTACTCTAAGCCTGGCACAAACACTCCCACCCCACTTCCACAAGAGAGCTTCATTCTCCTGCCCTTTATTTGTAGCCTTTTTTCTTCACAAGGAGAATTTTTATTAATTTCATTAATTTTTATTGTTGAAGATATTTTGGTTTTGTTCAGTTCCAGAATTTAGTTTCAGAATTCGAATCTAATGTTCCTGTGAAAAATTTATTTGTATATATTGACTTTTTTTTTTTTTTTTTTTTTTGGTGGGTTGTGGACTCTGGGCCTGGGCCCTGTCTCTGAGCTCTTCAGCTCAAGGATATCACCCTACCCCTTGAGCCACAGCTTTACTTCCCATTTTCTAGTGATTAATTAGAGATAAGAAACTTACATTCTTTAGTGCTGGCTGGCTTTGAACAGTGATCCTCAGATTTCAGCCTCCTGAGTAGTTAGGATTATAGACGTGAGCCACTGTGCCCTGTGCCCGGCTGTTGACTCAATTTTTGTGTCTAGTTTTACAGTCAATAAGGGAAGTATTTCCCTCCCTCCCTCCCTCCCCCTTCCTCTCTCTCCCTCCCTCCTTCCCTCCCGCTCTCCTCCTTCTCTCTTCCCCTCCCCCTTCCCCCCCCCCCCCTCCAGTCCTGGGGCCTGAAGTCAGTGCCTGAACATTGTCCTTGGGTTTTCCTCAAGGCTAAGGCGTTATGACTTTTTCTATGTATGTGGTACTGAGGAAACAAACCCGGGTCTTAGTTCTTGCTAGGCATGCACTCTACCACTAGGCCAAACTCCTGGCCCCCAAAGTATTACTTTCTGATGACTTTGATGAGTTCTGTTCTTATATGCCCTACTGTGTTCATGTTCATTTGTGATTATGTCCCACTTTTGGTTCTCTAAAGTTTCCTTGGCCCCTGTTGATAACAGAGTATGGAGGTGTCTGGAATGTGTTGTGGTTCTGAGTCCAAGGTAGGTGAATGTATGCTTCAAGCCTGCTACCATGTTCTGTTCCCCATTGCTTTCCTACTCTTTCCACTCACCTTCGTGGGCAGCTGTGTCTGCCAGCTTTCTGGCACTGTAATAAAATATCTGAAATGATTAACTTACAAAGAAAAAAAGACCTAGCTGGGCACAGTGTCTCAAGTCTGTAACTCCTAAAGATTCAGTGCTACCAAGCCTTTCACTCAGGGACCTATTGGAGACAGACATTTGGTATCTAAACCTGCAGTAACTGATTGATTTACTTACTGATTTATCTTCCTTTTTACAAATGAGCACACACTTGTCTCTCTCTTTACCAGTCCTTGTTTCTTGTTTTATTGTCTGTTGCAGTCTGTAGTTTCCACTGGTGTCTAGTTTGGGATGTCGGTTCTGGGAGATCTTACTCGTTCCTTTCACAGCTTTGTAGTGCTCCACTGTGTGTTTATACTTTACCCAGTTCATTTCATTGCTGTCTTGTATATAGGCAATTGCTGTTTCTAGGATTTTGAAATAGTAAGTGATGCTGTGATGCACATCCCTGTGCCACATGTATTTTCTTATTAAGTATGTTTATCTTCATGATGGATTTATAATGGATGATTGCTGAGTTTAAAGAGGTGTGTATGTGGGAGGGTGTTGCAGGCTAACTTCTTTTCCCTCTAGAAGTAGTATTCCAATTTGCATTCCCTCTGATAATGAGGAGACTGGTGGTTTTCCTATTTAAAAAATATTTACAAATCTGATAGTTGGAAATGTATCTTAATGTTATATCATAGTTTACTAACAGTGAGTGGGTCTGAACAATTTCTGTGTGTTTGAAGATTTTTATCTTTTTTTGTGGTGAATTGTCTGATCATTCTCTCTCTCTCTCTCTCTCTCTCTCTCTCTCTCTCTCTCTCTCTCTCTCTCTCTCTCTCCCTCCCTCCCTCCCTCCCTCCCTCCCTCCCTCCCTCCCTCCCTCTCTCTTTCTCTCCCTCTTTCCCTCTCTCTCTCTCTCTCTCTCTCTCTCTCTCTCTCTTTTTTTTTTTTTTTGCCAGTCCTGGGGCTTGAACTCAGGGCCTGAGCACTATCCTTGGGCTTTCCTCAAGGCAAGTGTTCTACCACTTGAGGCACAGTGCCACTTTCGAATTTTCTGTGTTTATGCTACCGAGGAATCAATCCCAGGTCTTCGTCTATTCTAGGCAAGCACTCTACTACTAGGCCAAACTTGCGGTCCATGTCTCTTATTTTTAATCTGGACTTTTGTCTTTTATTTAAGTTGCTTTTGAAACTGAGTGTGGTGGCTCATCAGAGAAGCTAACCTGGGATGGACAGCAAGGCCTTGTCTTGTCTTGTGATAGTTTCTTACTTTTGTCAGGTTTTTTTTTTTTTTGCTTATAGTCTTCTTTGGTATAGTTTTAATCTAATCAGATTTTTTAATTGTCTCTGGATTGAGTCTCAGATAGTAAGGCTTTTCCTATGTCATATTTACCCTGTGGTCTCAACACACGTTTTTACACAGACCGTGTTTACCTGAGTTGTTTGTGATGCCTCTTTTGTCATGTAGTGTATGTTTCTTGGACTTGTTTTTCTATTTTATTGTTCTTTTGTCTATTTATGTACTATGTTTTAAAATCAGTTCTTCCTTTTTTTGGTTTGTTTTTCCACCTGAACCTTAGTATTAACTTGTTTCATGCAGTGAAGTAGTGTATTGATATTTGTTTTGAGATCGCATTGAGATTATTAATTAACCAGTGGAGAAATGCTATGTTGACTTTTTTATCAAAGAAGGCAGAATTTTTTTCTATTTGTTTACACTGACTGTTATATCCTCTAAAAGTATCTGAAATTTTTTCTTTATAAGATTTGCACATTTTCTTTTCTCCTTTCCTTACCATTAATCTTACAGACATATACTGAACTCTGTACTTATTTTAAACCTATTTTTCCTTCTCCAGCATTCCCTTCCTCCTCCCTCCATTCCTTGTACTTGAACTCTGGGCCTGGGCACTATCCCTGAGCTTTTTTCCCTCAAAGCTAGTTGTACCCTTTGACCCACAGCTCCACTTCTGACTTTTTGACAGTTAATTGGAAATATGACTCTCATGAACTGCCCCTCATGGTGTGTCTCCTCATAGGAGCCCTGGAGCATGCCGGGAGTGTAGATGAGGTGAAGTGGGAGCTTTGGGTCTTCCAGGGCCACCTCCTTGTTCTCACAGTCTTTGTCTTCCACTTGACTTTAAACTTACCTCCTGACTTTTGAGGGAGCTGGTGTCCTCATAGTCCTCTGACAAAGTTGGGGCCCTCCTCACAGTGTAATGTGTAGTTCTTCCCTGTACAAAGCCAGGGGCAGGGGCTTATGCCTGTAATCCTAGCTACTCAGGCAGGAAAGTCTCCAAGTGACTCTTTATTTCCAATGAAAGTACTCAGAAGTTGAACGTGATTCTGTGGCTCAAGTGGTAGAGTGCTAGCCTTGGACCAGAGTTGTTCAGGGACAGCACCCATTCCAAACTGAAGCCCCAGGACTGGCACGCACACACATACACAAATAACTTCTTTAAAAAACTGTACAAGCTACATGGAGCATTGTTCAGTTCTTTTGTTGACAGTTGAACCCAGGACTCTTATCCCTCTTCATTGTACAGTAGTATTTGTATAGAGAGGTGATTTCCAATTTAGAGTCATATTACAGTCTCTGGAAAATCTGGGAGTTTTTTGTTTTTGGTTTTGTTTTTTTGCCAGTCCTGGGGCTTGATCTCAGGGCCTGGGCACCGTCCTTGAGCTTTCCTCAAAGCTAGTGCTCTACCACTTGAGCCACAACACCATTTCTGACTTTTCTATGTGTGTGGTACTGAGGAATTGAACCCAGCTCTTCATGCGTGTTAGGCAAGCACTCTACCACTGGGCCAAATTCCCAGCCTGCAAGTTGGGTGGGTTTTTTTTTTTTTTTTTTTTTTTTTTTTTTTTTGGGATGGTACGTGGAGCTTGAACTCTGGGCCTGGGTGCTGTCCCTGAGCTCTTCAGCTCAAGGCTACCACAAGTCTACCTCTTGAGCCACAGCCCCACTTCCTGTTTTTTAGTGGTTAATTGGAGATAAGAGCCTCAGGTTCTTTAGTACCCAGGCTGGCTTTGAACAGTGATCTTCATATCTCAGTCTCCTGAGTAGCTAGGATTACAGACGTGAGCCACTGTGCCTGGTTTGGGAATTGTTTTTATATGGAGTCAATATGGGTAAATATAAATCACAGTCTTAACTCCAATTTATCTTTTATTTATTTAATTTTATTTTTCAGTTTTGGGTGTCCATTCTGGGATTTGAACTCAGGGCATGGGCACTGTCTTCTAGCTTTTGTGCTCAAGGCTGGCACCCTACCACTTTGAGCCACAGCACCACTTCTGGCTTTTTCTGTGTATGTAGTACCATGGAATTGAAGCCAGGGCCTTGTGCATGCTAGATAAGCACTCTACCACTAGGTCACACTCTCCTGGCCCCTCCAGTTTATCTTTAAGTAAATAAATATACTTTTATTGAAATAAAAGCATGTGGGTTATAAAGTTGTACATTAAAACAGCATAAAACAAAAATCTGACTTATCAGTAATGCTTAGAGTGTATAGCATATTGTACATGGTTTCATTATATGCTGTATCTCCTACTCTCCTTTTGGTATTTTAGTTTCCAAAGTCAATTGAGGGTATTAGTAACATACTTTTTGTCTTTTTCTCCTCCCACAGAGGGAAGTGTAACATCTCTCATTTTTCTGACATATTTGCTGCTAGAGAGTTTAAAGCTCGCGTGGACTCATTTTTCTACATATTAGGCTACAATCCCGAGACAAGGTAAGTGAATCACTTGTGCTTCTCAATGAGAACTTCGTGTGTGTGTGTGTGACCATACGCACATGCACATGTGTGTGCCTTTCAAGTGAAAGCTATCTATTGTGTGTTTATGTGTACATGTGCAGATATGGGTGCTTACATATTTACACTTCTAGGCAATAATATAATGTACTGCAAACAGATTCATGTCCTATAATAAACCTCCTTGGGAAGAGTGGCAGCTAAAACAGCTTGTTTGTACTTTGGTTTGTTAAGGAAAGGAAATACACAAACTGCATGTAGAGAAGATAAGTTCTTTACCATTTTAGTTGATTTGTGTTTTAAATGCAATAATTAGTAGATTATTCTCTAATGAATACTTTGTCAAGGTTTCCATGATACTGTGTTGAAAAACTGGGTGATTTTGGAAAGTTCAATTAATTGCTCATTTATTTTGTTTACTTTTGTAGTGAAATCTCTGGAACAATCACTAAAGTCACTAAATCAGGCTGGCTTTGACCTCAGGTTCTGGTGCTGGCCTGAGCTTTTGTGCTCAAAGTTTGCAATCGACCACTTGAGCCACAGCTCTGTTTCTTTTTTTTTTTGCCAGTCCTGGGCTTGAGTTCAGGGCCTGAGCCCTGTCCTTGGACTTTCTCAAGGCTAGCACTCTACCACTTGAACCTCAGCACCATTTCCGGCTTTTGTCTATGTATATGGTACCAAGGAATGGAACCCGGGTCTTTGTGCATGCTAGGCAAGCACTTTAACCACTAGGCCAAACTCCCGGCCCCTCTGTTTCTAACTTTTTATGTATGTATGATTAACTGTAGATAAGAAGCTCTGGAGCCAGTGGATCACCCCTGTAATCCTAGCTACTCAGGAGGCTGAGATCTGAGGATCAAGGTTCAAAGCCAGCCTGGGCATAAAAAAGGACCCAAGACTCTTATCTCCAAATAAAACAGGAAGTGGGGCTCGGCTCAAGGGTAGGGTGGTAGTCTTGAGCTGAAGAGCTCAGGGACAGCGTCCAGGCCGAGTACAAACCCCATGAACCTCCCCCCCCCCCCCAAAAAAAAAAAAAAAAAAAGAACCTCATGAACTTTCTGCTCAGGCTGGCTTCAAACTGTGATTCTCAGATACCAGCCTCTAAAGCAGCTCAGATTGGGGCATGAGCCACCAGTGCCTGGCTAATGAAATATCTTTAATATTAGATAAGACATAGCCCATTCTCATACATCTCAGTAAAATCCAATGAAGGCTAATGGTGTCAAAGTAATTTAACCAGAAATTCATTATCTCTAGAGTAGACCTTATTTTAACCTAGCACATAGGAGAATTTCTGTAAGAAGAGTATATGTATTCACATCTGCCGTAGGCTTGAACTTTGTGCCTTTAGCTCTCCGTTTTCTTGGTCATTGTTGGTACTCTTAGCACTTCAGTCATGCCTCCAGCTTGCAGTTTGGCTCCTTAATTGGAGATGTACTTTTGAGGAATTTTCTGCCTGGGCTGGCTTTGAATCACAATCCTCCAGGTCTTAGCTTTAGAAGCTAAGAAACAAGTGTGAGCCATGGGCACCCAACTTTATTAAAGGTTTTTAAAAAGGGAGTTTTAGCAAGTGATCATTTCATAAATGCTCTGGACATCTGTAAGACATAGCTACTCATGTGAAGATATATTTTTTTAAAAAAAAGAATGATAGCAAGGTATCAGTGGCTCATGCCTGTAAAAACTGGCTACTCAGGAGAATGAGATCTGAGGATCATGGTTCAGAGCCAGCCTAGGCAGGAAAATTTGTGATACTCTTATCTCTATTAGCCACCAAATTTAAAAACAAAATAACGAAAAAAGCCAGAAGTGGAGCTCTGGTTCAAGTAGTTGAAAACTAACCTTGACTGAAAAAGCTCAGAGGTGGTACTAGGCTCTGAGTTCAAGCCCCAGAACTGGCACCACCAAAAAAATAAATAAAAAGTAAGAAAGAAGCTATATTCAGTAATTTTATTTTATTATATCTTAAGTACATCTACAATTTTATTTTATTATTATTTTTTATTTTTATTTTATTTTTTTGCCAATTCTGGGGCTTGAACTCAAGGCCTGAGCACTGTCCTTGGGCTTTCTCAAGGCTAGAGATCTACTACTTGAACCACAGCATCACTTTTGGTTTTTCCTATATATGTGGTACCAAGGAATCGAACCCGGGTCTTTGTGCATGCTAGGCAAGCACTCTGCCACTAGGCCAAAGTATCTGGCCTATTTTTTATTTTTTAAATTTATTTATTTTTCTTTTTGGACAGTCCTGTGGCTTGAATTCAGGGCCTGGAGGTGTGCTTTCCCATAGCTAGCACACTATCATTTCAGCCATAGAACTGTGTCTGGCTTTTTCTTTTTTCTTTTTTTTTTCCTTTTGCCAGTCCTGGGACTTGAACTCAGGGCCTGAACACTGTCCTTGGGCTTTCTTTTTTTCTTGTTTTTCTCCTTTCCTTTCCTTTCCTTTCCTTTCCTTTCCTTTTCCTTTTCCTTTCCCTTTCCCTCTCCCTTTCCCTTTCCCTTTCCCTTTCCCTTTCCTTCTTTTTTTTGTGGGTCATGGGGCTTGAATTCGCCCTGGGCACTGTCCCTGAGCTCTTCAGCCTACCCTTCAAGCCCTACCCTGGAAACAAGACCCACTTCTCGTTTTTCTAGAGGTTAATTGGAGATAAGAGTCTCAGGTCATTTTGTGCCCAAGGTAGCTTTGAATCTAGATCCTCAGATCTCAGCCTCCTGAGTAGCTAGGATTACAGGCATGAGCCTCCTTGCAGGGCTGTCCTTGGGCTTTCTCAAGGGTAGAGCTCTACCACTTAGCCACAGCACCATTTCTGGCCTTTTCTATATATGAGGTACTGAGGAGTCAAACTCAGGTTCTTCATGCATGCAAGGCAGGCACTCTGCCACTAGGCCAAACTCCTGGCCGGAGATACCTTTTTTTAAAAAAAACAAAACAACAACAAAAAACCCTGTGCCAGGGTGTTATCCCTGAGCTCTTAAACTCTAGGCTACCACCCTACCCTTGAGTCAAGCCCCACTTCCCATTTTCTAGAGGTTAACTGGAGATAAGAGTCTCAGGTTCTTTTGTGCCTAGGCTGGCTTTGAACTATGACCCTAAAATCTCAGCCTCTCTGTATAGCTAAGATTACAGGTGTGAGCCACCACACCTGGCCCCCACAATACTTTTATTTTTATTTAATCATGTGATCAGCAGCTATCATTGAACAAGTTGGATCATATTTATGAGTCGACATTAATGAATTAAACTAAATGGGAGTTTGTACTTAACAACCCAATCTATTTTTAATAGTTATATCTACTTTGCCAGATGCTTATTAAAAGCAATATGTAACTTCTGTAAATTGCAGATCCACATCAGTTGCTATTTTGTGTTTATTATGTGCTGCTTGGAGTCATTCAGGGCTATGCTTCCCATCAACAGCCCCCCCCGGGATGTAACCCAAGGCTAGGCAAGTTCTCCACTATTGAGTTATGTATTGAGTTTCGTGGTGGGTTTTTTTGTTGTTGTTGTTTTTGGTTTGGGTTTTTTGTTTTTGGTCAGTCGTGGGACTTGAACTCTGGGCCTGGGTACTGTCCCTGAGCTCTTCAGCTCAAGGTTACCACTCTACCCTTTGAGCCACAGTACAACTTCCAGTTTTCTGGTGGTTAATTGGAGATAAGAGTCTCATGGATTTTCGTGCCCGGGCTGGCTTTGAACCTGGATACTCAGATCTCAGCCTCCTGAGTAGCTAGGATTATAGACATGAGCCATCATGCCTGGCCTTAGTTATGTTTTAATTTGTGGATTAAGTCTGTTGGATCTATTAAGTCTAATGGATCCTGTTCATCCATTGATGAAAAGGATCACAAAGATGTAATGGTTTGTTTACATATCTGATCACAGTCTTTTCCCTTCTATCTTTGCATTCTGTATACCACCTTAGGCTTGCTGAATTTTAAATTCTTGAGAGATGTTGACTGAATTAAATTGAAGAAATATTGAAAAGTATAAATGAAGTTTAAAGCAGATTTCAAACAGCCTTTGCAGAGATTTGTAGTAATGGAGCCAGTGCAGCCTGTAGCCTGGGCCTGCTGGTCTCACCCTGAACACCACTGTGTCTGAAGTCAAGGGTGGGTATGCAGGTCCCACACATGTTTAGACCATCATTGAAAGGTTTGTAATATGCAAGGATCTAGAAAGACTAATTGTATTTCATGGCTTAGGTATCACCCTGTTCTTAGAATGCTTGCTTGCACTCTCGTGAAGGAGGATGTGTCTGGCTGTGTGAAGTGTGGCTCTCTACTATAGGTTTCTCTCCTTTTCACTGAGGGGTTCTGGGACACAGTCATGCATACCTTGTGTTCTTGGCAAACTCAAGTTAGTGCAAAGAACAAATGCCAAGCTGTCAGCTACCCAGATGATGATCCTGTGAAGTAAGGCATTTCTTACTAAGACTGCTTACTGCACACTAAGGACAGAAATTTTGTGTTTGCAAACTTTGCTGGCTGTCACTTCACCTTTAACCATGCCAGGATTCAGTTGAAAATGGACTTTATGATAGAATTATTGATGTGTGCTGGTGGCTTCATGCCTATAGTCCTAGCTACTCTAGAGGCCAAGATGTGAGGATCACAGTTTGAAGCCAATGCAGGTAGATACGGATTATTTCTAATTAATCACTGGAAAAATACAAGTGAATCTGTGGCTTAAAGTGGTAGAGTCTAGCTTTGAGCATAAGATCTTGGGGACAGCACCCAGACCCTGAGTTTAAGCCCTACAACTGACCCCCTCCCCCAAAAAAGAGAATTATTTCTTACAGTACATATTCTGGTGGTAGTAATGAGATTTATAACCTCCCCCCCTTCAAGGGGCTTGAACTCGAGGCCTGGGGCTATCCCTGAGCTCTTCAGCTCAAGGCTACCGCCCTACCCCTGGGCCTGGGCACTGTCCCTGAGCTCTTCAGCTTCTGGCCACTGCCCTACCCTTGAGCCAAGCCCCACTTCCCATTTTCTGGAGGTTAGTTGGAGATAAGTTTCAGGTCCTTTTGTGGCCAAGCTCTCTTGGAACCTTGATCCTCATATCTCAGCCACCAAGGATTACAGGCATGAACCACCATGCCAGTTTAAGGTTTATGTCTTTTAGTATATTGTTCAGCATTGAGAATTTGAAAAAAAAGTTTCATATTATTTGCATAGATCCTTATTTATTTACTTACTTACTTTGTTGGATCTGTGGCTTCAGCTCTGAGCCTGGGCACTGTCTCTGAGCTCTTCAGCTCAAGGCTACTGTGCTACCCTTGAGCCTGGGTATTGTCTCTGAGCTCTTCAGCTCAAGAGTACCATCTTACCCTTGAGCCAAGCCCCACTTCCTATTTTCTAGAGTTTAATTGGTGATAAGAATCTCAGGTCCTGGCTGACTTTGAACCTGGATATTCAGATCTCTGCTTCCTGATTAACTAGGATTACAGGTTGTGAGCCACTGGTGCCTGGTTCAGTTGTCTTTTCTATAATAATCATTTATAATTTCAGAAAGTATCCATTAATATAGCATAATCATCTTGCCTAATTGGTTCCCCTTCATTCAGTGAAGGCAGTCCTTTTAGCTGTTGTAAGGATTAGTAGAAAGAAAGAGGAATGATTTAGATCTGGAAACTGTGTCAATGTTCCTGCTGATCACAAGCTGTCTTAGAGGCTAGCAATAGGCCACAGGTGGAAACAGCTGGGAAACCAGAGTGTAGGTGGCACATGTCCTTGCCTGTGGGCATACAGATGATGGAGTTGGGCATAAGGCAGGAAGGGGATCCAGTTGAGTAGTCATCATTTGCTTTATGTTCTGTTATTTCCAGTTAATTTTGTGGATTTGTTGTGTTTGCGTCATTACTCTGTAGTATTTTCCTTTTCTTCCTTAGTTAGGGCCTTGCTGTGTTATCCTGGGCTCTGGCCATCCACCTCTGGTCTCTGGTAACTGCAAATACTGCCTCTCGACACACTCAACTAATGCAGTATTTTCCTTTCCTGAGTTGCTTGGGAATGAATGGATTGCCATCGTCTTGCTCCCTCCTCAGGTCCTTTAGTGAATGCTTCCAAGAGCAGCATTCTATTTACTTTATTTTATCTTATTATTTTTGCCAGTCCTGGGGACTGAACTCAGGGCCTGAGTATTGTCGTTGGGCTTTCTCAAGGCTAGAGCTCTACTACTTGAGCCTCAGCACCACTTCTGGCTTTTTCTATGTATGTGGTAGCAAGGAATCAAATCTGGGTCTTCGTGCATGCTACGCAAGCACTCTACCACTAGGCCAAACCTCGGCCCATTGTGACTAAACTTTTTAAAGCATGAGAGCCAATATTGCTAAATGATTTTTACTTTCAGTTTATTTGATGTTTCTTCATGGCTTAATTCAGTGTATATATTTGTGTGTGTGTGTGTGTGTGTGTGTGTGTGTGTGTACCAGTCCTGGGCTTGAGTTCAGGGCCTGAGCACTGTTCTTGGACTTTTATCAAGGCTAGAGCTCTACCAGTTGTACCACTTGAGCCTCAGCACCACTTCTGGCTTTTTTTCTATGTATGTGATACTGAGGAATCGAGCCTGGGTCTTCTTGCATGCTAGGCAAACATTCTACCACTAGCCCGTATATGATTTTTTGATAGGCTCCATAACCCTTCTCCATCTTCACATTTCTTTTCCCTTTTTCTTTCCCAAGACCAGGACTCAAACTTTTGATCTGATCCTTTCATTTATGTTATTTATTTATTTATTTGGTCAGTTGTGGGGCTTGAACTTTGGCCCTGGACCCTGTCTTTGAACTCTTTCTTGCCCAAGGCTGTTGCTCTCCCATTTTGAGCCACAGCTCCACCTCTGGTTTTTGAATGCTTAACAGGAAGTAAGAACAGGGCCTCTTCTGCCTGGGCTGGTTTGGAACTATAGTCCTCAGATCTTAGCGCCTCCTGAGTAGCTAAGGTCACAGGAGTGAACCACTGGCTCTCAGCTAATCCTTTCACTTATTATTGGCTGGTTGGAGCTGAACCTCCAATTCTGCAGGCATGTTTTGTTGTTGTTGCTTATTTTTTTGTTTGTTGCCAGTCATGGGGCTTGGACTCTGGGCTTGGGCACTGTCCTTGAGCCCTACAACTCAAGGTTATTGCTCTACCATTTGAGCCACGGTGCCACTTCTGGTTCTCTGGTGCCTACTTGTAAATGAGGCTCTTACAGACTTTCATGCCTAAGTTGGCTTTGAACACGGATCCTCAGATCTTAGCCTCCTGAGTAGCTAGGATTGCAGGTGTGAACACCATTGCCTGACTCCCAGATACATTTTTTGAGTATAAAATGAGAGTCTGGTAGCTTAGTCAAAATGATTTAGATAGTTGCCTTGTCCTAGAAGAATGCTCAGGCTAGTACAAGAGGCTTCCCAGAAAGGCATTCGAGAGGCATGCTGGGTAGAATCGTGGTAGAGAGATACATGTTGTCCATGGCGGAGCTGCCCTCGGGTGTGCTGCCTCTGTAGGATAGCAGGAGAAAGGGGTTCCTGTCCACATGGCTATGAGGGGTAGCTGTGACATGCCAGTGCTACAGTAAATGATAAAGAGGGCATCAACTAGGTCAGAGTTCTCACCAGGATCCCGCAATAGAGGGCAAGATCCTTGCGAGCACGCCCCTGATAATCACCCTATACAGGGCTCCAAGTTATTGTTTCAAAAATAAAATTTTACATGATGAATTGAAACCCCTTTGTGTGTAACTTAAAAATATTAAAAATAAATAGATAAATAAATAATAAAGTTGGGCATTGGTGGCTCATGCCTGTCATCCTAGCTGCCTAGCAGACTGAGATCTGAGGTTCACAATTGGAAGCCTGGTCAGCAAAGTCCACAGAACTTCCAGAGTTGAAAGTGGAGCTGTGGCTCAAGTGGTAGAGTACTGTCTTTGAATGGAAAAGCTTACAGACTTTGCATAGGCCTTGAGTTCCTGCCCCAGGACTGTCAACAAAAACAAACTTTTTGTTGTTGTTGTTAGTCGTTGGACTTGAACTCAGGGCCTGAGCACTGTCCTTGGACTGTCTCAAGACTAGAGCTCTACCACTTGAGCCACAACACCACTTCCAGCTTTTTTCTAAGTATGTGGTACTGAGGAATGGAATCCCGGTGTTTGTGCACTATACCACTAGGCCAAACTCCCAGCCCCAAACTGTTTTCATTTTTGACTTCTTCAAGTAAGTATTTTCCATGTGTATGAGTTCGACTTTTTTGTTTTTTGTTTTCTGGTCCTGGAGCTTGAACTTGGGGCACCACCATGAGCTCATTTTGCCCAAGGCCAATACTCTACCACTTGAGGCACAGCTCCACTTCTGGCTTTTTCTGTGACTTAGTTGGAGATAAGAGTCTCATAGGGCCGGGAGTTTGGCCTAGTAGTTAAAGTACTTGCCTAGCATGCATGAAGACCCGGGTTCAATTCCTCGGTACCACATATATAGAAAAAAGCTGGAAGTGGTGCTGAGGCTCAAGTGGTAGAGCTCTAGCCTTGAGAAAACCCAAGGACAGTGCTCAGGCCCTGAGCTCAAGCCCAGGACTGGCAAAAAAAAAAAAAAAAAAAAAGTCTCATAGACTTTCCTGACTAGGCTAGCTTTGAGCCTCAGTCCTCAGTTCTCAGTCTCTTGAGTAGCTAAGCTGACAGGTGTGAGGTGCTAGCCCTTGGTAGGCTTTACTTTAACTCTGCATTTAGTTTCTGGGAGACAGAAGTAGCCCTGCCTGTCCTGCCCTAGTAATCCTGTATGATTTTGGAGAGGTTCCTGTTCTGTCTGTTGTTATATAGAAAACTCATTGCTTGCAGGTGAAAAACCAAGCTTTTTACATAGATGGCTCAGCCTGCCCTTTGTGGGGAACAGAAATTGAAGTAGAGAACATAAAATGTATTTTAAGGATTTTAGCAGAAAATTCCTTAGCTGGTCCTGTGGACAGTGTGAGGAGTCTGATACTCAGTATAACAGTGATGGAATAGCATTATTTACATGGCTTTAGATTGAACTCCAATGAATTTAGCTGCACAGATAATACTATAAGGCTCTAAGTGCAGAATGAAGAGATTCACATGAGAGTTAGGTGTGCCCATGTTTTGCTGGGGTCAGACCCAGGCCTCTGCGCATGCTCTGTGAGTCCTCCATAGCTGAGCCACACTCTAGCCCCTGAACTCTGGCTATGAACCTTCCTGCCCTTTTTACTGGCACAGCTGTATCTGATGGACTGCCATTACATTACGAACCATTTTAATTTACTAGTAGAGACTTCTTAGCTTCTTTTCCAAGGAAGATTAAACTCTGCATAAAATATAGTATTTTTCAGCTTCCCTGATCGCCCTCTGCCTGGGTAACGATGCTGGGTAACAATGCTGGGTGCTTTGTGGCTTTGTCCAGCTCGTCCGTTTTTTCTTTTCCAAATTTTAAGGTTTTTCCTAGAGAAATGTATGGAGTTGGCCAGGAGTTTGGCCTAGTGGTAGAGTGCTTGCCTAGCATGCATGAAGACCCGGCTTCGATTCCTTGGTACCACATATATAGAAAAAGCTGGAAGTGGTGCTGAGGCTCAAGTGGTAGAGCTCTAGCCTTGAGAAAGTCCAAGGACAGTGCTCAGGCCCTGAGCTCAAGCCCACGACTGGCCAAAAAAAAAAAAAAAAAATGTATGGAGTTAACTTCTCTTAAGAAGCTCTGACTATGCTTTCAAATATGCTACCTTCTTTATTTGAATTAATCTGTGTAATCATTCATATCTGCTTTTTGTTTCTGTTCTTTCTTGGACAGCTTCCTAGTGCATACTAACAATAAAAAAGACAACAGAACTTGCTGTGGTCTTGACAGAGCCCGGCATTAACTAACTGCAGCCTCTCCCTGGCTTGGCTTACTGAGTTCCCTAGTGTTGGCTGTCTGGGATCCCCTTGCAAAGGCCCCACTTCTCTGCACACTAGCTTGGTGTGCAGGGAGAAGCTGCGGAGTCTGTTGGCTGGGCTTTATTTACGGAAACAGCAGGGTTGAGATTGATTGCGTTGTGGAGAGACAGTGTGTGGATGAGGGAGGGTCACAGCACATGCTCAGTCCTGTCAGTGTGAGGGGAAGTTTCTGCGTTCTGCGTGAAGGCTTAGGTCATAGCACAAGCTCAGTGAAAGCTCTGTGAGGTCTCTCAGCCTGCATGTGCCTCCATTTTGAGTAGTTAGAGTAGAAAAGGGCAGAGTTTTCACAGTAAGTAGAGGTGCAGGAATCCAGCTAGACTCACCAGAGCCTCTGTTAGTAGGCATGGACGATCCATTCAGCCCCTGCAGGTAGGCTATCCTCCTCTGGCCTCACCAAAACACTGATGGTTTTGCTGCTCTTTCTCACTTCACTTCTGCAGATGTTTATGAGTCATTTCATCATTCATAGTGCATGATCCTGGGGGCCTTTGATTCAGTCTGGCTGGTCATATATATGGTAGTATGAAGCTAAGGAGTCTATCTGGAGATGTATGAAGTAGATGCAGGATGTGCAGCTCTGTGGGACCCTCTGTCCCTGCTTTCTTACCCCTTTCCTTGCCTCTCCCTCTCCCAATGTGATTTTAACTTGACTGCTGGTCCTTAGTGCCGAGTTTGCTTGTCTTTAGTACCTGCAGAGCAGACCTGCAGGCCTTACTGGATACCTATGGTATAGCTGGTAGTGATTGCCTCTGCCTTGGTCCAAGAACTTGCTCTGGATGTTTTAGGAAGGATGGTAGGTGGGCAGCTATTGGTTGCTTCTCAGGTGGGTGGAACTTGTTTTGATTGAGAGACTATTTGCCAGAGCAGATTGTAATTCTGGTGATCGGACACATGCAGAGAATAAACTGTAGATTGTGTTTGCATCACCTTCAAATAGATCATTAGAAAACTGAAAGGCCTTTACATTTGTTTCTGCTGTGCTGCTTTAGGAGAAAGCAATCTCTTCTTCCTTTAGGTGCAGTTCTCTAAAAGCTGTATATGCTGACATTTGTGTTCAAAGTTGAGATCTCAGGTGCTTTATTTGATAACATTTGTGTGTGCATTTTGTCATGTGACTTAACACACTCTCTAAAAGGTGAGTAAGAGTAGAAGACAGAGGCATTAACAAGTTGGTTTAGTGCCTAGGCTTAGTGACTGACTCGTCTTTTGTACCAGAAGTTGTGCTTTGCCCGATCCATTTGCAGAATGGGGTCAGACACAAGTTTCTCACTGTGCTTGACTTGGTTAATCTATTTAACATCGCCAAATATTAAGTGAGGTTTTGGAGATTTAGTAATGTTCCTTCTTGTTTCGTCCCCTCCTTTTTCTTCTGAATGGATCTGAGGGGGGCAGGGTAGGGGAGAATAGAAGTGACACTTACGTTGCATGTATTTGTGAGGATGGAAGAAAGCATACAAAATAAAGGATGTGACAAGTGTGTTTGTAGGTGAGAGAAGGCACTGACTGGCTGTTGACACAAAGGAGAGCTTGTGTGTGGATACCTATTGTTGTTAAGTGACTATGGAGCTTTACTGGTCAGCCCAGCCAGAGAAGGCCCTTGATTTGGAACAAAGTGTTCTGCAAGGTCAGTGCAGTGAATTCTAGTTCTGGCACATATTCCTGAAGCATCTAATCTAGCCTTGCAGGTTGAAATTTGAAATTGTTACTAAGGAAATGAATTTTAGAGGAATAATTTTAGTGCATCTGTTACTGTTTTATGACTTGCTTTCCATTCTTGTGTGGGCTTACTTCCCATTACAATTGTAGCCGTGAATACTGGAAGTTTAGTGAAGGTATGCACTTCTTCCTATACTGTGTACATTGCTTCTAAAACTTGCCTTTTCTCTACTTAAAAGCACCTTTTGCCTTCCCTTCCCCCATCATCCTTTCTCGAGCCCAGAGAAAACTGGACACAGTAGCACTTTCTAGTTGTATATATAGGACAACTGTACAGGACCAACAAGTCAAAATCAAGAAGACTCAATGTTAGAATATTTTAAGTCTAATTTTCCAGTGTAGGCTTTTTATAAATTCTTCTTTTCTCCCCCTCCCAGGCCCACCAACTCCTTCCTCCATCACCAGGGCTTGAACTCAGGGCTTTGTGCTCGTATGGCCTACTTGCTCACAGTTAATGCTCTACAACTTGAGCCCTATCTCCAGTTAGACTTTTTGTTGGCTAATTAACGATAGGGTCTCACAGACTTTTTTTTTTGGGGGGGTGGGTGCTGGGGGTCTGGACTGGCTTTGAATTTGTGTGTTTTGGGCGGGGAGGGAGAGGGGGTCAGTCATGGGTCATGGAACCCAGGGACTAGGCACTGTCCCTGACCTTTTGTGCTCAAGGCCAGTATTCTACCTCTTTAAGCCACAGCTTCACTTCACTGGTGTTTAATTTGAGATAAGAGTCTCATGGACTTTCTTTCCCAGGCTGGCTTCAAATCAAGATCCTCAAATTGCAGCCTCCTGAGTATCCTGGATTATAGATGTGAGCCAACAGCACCTAGCTTTGGCTTTGATCCTCTAGGTCTCATCCTCTGACTAGTGAGTCACTGCTGCTTTGCATTTAGTCAATAAGCTGTGAATGAATGGGAAGCTGTTTTCAGGTCTGAATCAAGTCAGAGTCAGAGGCTTCTGCTTATCTGCTGGCCCTCCTGGTCCTGGTTCAAATCTTGGGTACAGCTGCCTAAATTGCTGATGAAACTCAGTTACTAGCTAGGACCTGTGAATGCCCTTGTTGGTTGGTTGGATTTTTTTCCTTTTCTGTATTTCACATCCAGTAAACATAAGCTACCATCTCTCTTTCTTGTGTGACATACATTCAATATTTTCTTATCATGGGAGAGTAATTTTGGAATGTTGTTTTGGTATGTATTTTTGGAATCTTTCGGTGCTTGTCTGGCGGTGGAGGTGAAGGAGCATGTGAGTTCCTGGCTGTGTGGTAAAGTCCTAGGGTCTGTGGGGTGGAACACAGCAGATGCCACTCAGTTACGTTTGGGCTTATTGTTCTCATCATGTCACATGCACTTCAGAATAGCAAGAGATGTAGGAGAACATAGAAAGTATGCTCTAGAAGCAATTTAGAAGTTCACAAAATTGTTACTCTATTCCTAGGGTGAGATACTTTTTTTTTTTCTTTCAGAATCTAGAGTCACAGCCTTGAGTAGAAGCTAATATCTCAAGTGTTCCTGTCAGCCTATGTTTTCTACTCTCCTCGGAAAGGAGGAGGTGTTGTGTTCCTCTGTCACTTCTTCATTTCTGGTCTCTGAACACACTCTGTTTTTCACTCTTTCAAGTCTTCCTGTCTATTGTATGATCTTATGAATTAGAAGATGCTGGTGCACCTGACCCGGGACTGCTGTTTACCATGTCTTCTCTTTGTTCCTAAGCCATGTTCCTTTTGAATTTGTTTTTTCTTTTCTGCTTTACTTTTTGTCAATACTGAATCAAGCTGCCTTTCCACCAAGCAGATAGATACTCATTCTACTACTTTAAAGCAAATGTCTGACAGTGAGAGAAAATACAGGAAGAATTGGTAAAAAGATTTGAAGTGTGTGCATTTGTAAGTCTTCTAAATGAGCCCAGATAACTGCATTGATAACACTCTGTATTAGTTTCTGGTAGGGGAAGGTACAAGTTGCTTGAGTATATGTTTAAAACAAAGCTGAAAGAAAATGCATTGTCATATTTCTGCTATCTAGTGTCTGACTCTAAGATAGGAAACTTAATTTCATCTAAGGGCTGGTGGTTCAAACTGTAACCCTAGCTCCTCAGAAGGCTGAGATCTGGAAGATTGAAGTTCAAAGCTATCCTGGACAGGGATAGTCCACTAGATTCCACCTCTAAAACAACCAGTGATAGGTGGGGCTTTGAGGCATGGCTCAGAGGAGAGTGTCAGCTGACCATGCAAACTGAATGGGCATGAGGACTTGAGTTCAAACACTGATATCAATTGTGCAGTGGGCTGGGGGCGGGGGTGGGAGGTGGGGAAATCAAACACAGAATCTTTCAACGACTATGGTTAGAGATCACTTATGTAAATTGCTTTTAACTATGCATTTATTTGATTATTTGATTATCTTCCCCATTGGCCTTAAAACTCTGGTCAAGGATTGATCATATCTATTTGTGTGAGTGCGTGCGTGTATGTGTGTGTATGTATGTGCATGTGCCAGTTCTGGGGTTTAAACCCAGGGCCTGGGCTCTGTCCCTGAGCTTCTTTAGTTCAATGCTAGTGCTCTGTCACTGGAGCCACAACTCCACTTCCAGCTTTTTTGATAGTTTAGTAGAGGTAAGAGTCTCATAGCCTTTCCTGCCCAGGCTAGCTTCAAACCTCAGTCCTGTCTGTATGTCAGCTTTTCAAGCATCTAGGATTATAGGCATGAGCCACCAGCACCTGGCTAATACCTATTCTTACAGTCTTTGTTCCCCCATTCCCAACATAATGCTTAGCAAATATGTTGGGCATCATTTACCTCCATCTACCCCAACTCCACCCATCCCCAAACATGTCTTAGGTTTGTAAAAATGAGGTAAAAGTAGCTTGGAGGTATCTTCACATAGTTGTTTAATTCAGAAGCCAGATCTCTAATCTCTTGTAGATAAGATAGTTTATGATCTGATTCATGTTAATTTTCATGATCAGCCTATTCATTTACAATAGTGATACAAATTTTTTTAGAAATTAAGAGAATTATTAACCAGTATGCTTAACTATCATTTACCAATCTACTTTCTTATTATTATTTTTGAGTATTTAAGTTTATACTTCTTGAATTTTTTTTCTCTCTGATAGCAGAAATTGAACATAGGGCCTCATGCTAAAATTTTTGCAGTTTTTCCCTCCCCTTGTGAAAAATTCAGTCCCCCCAGGTCAAGTCTTTGCCGAATCTGCATTCTTTGGCCTTTGTAGCCCCGTTATTCTTGCATTCATTTCACTCTTTCCTTGTACAAGTCATGTCTTTAAGTCTATGTTTGGGCTTTTTTTTCTTTGCATGACCCAAAGAACTGTAAATCATGCCAAAGCCAGTTGTCTTGCCACTGCCAACATGGGTTCTGAGCCCACTTGAGAGATACACATCAGGTGTGGTAGTCTTACACACCTGGGTAAGTTTTTCCCTGAATTTCTGTTCAAGGTGCTGTGTCTTCCAGAGTAAACAATGTGGATGACTGGCTGGCCATCTGCTTCTTCTGACATAGTCTGATAGTTCCTCTGTCGTTTATGATGGTGGCAGATTAGAGAGGAAAAGAGCCTCTAATTTTATTTATTTTTTTACAGAAGCATCATACACACACACACACTTTTGTGGGTCCTTAGGCTTGAACTTGGCCTGAGCCCTGTCCCTGAGCTCTTCAGCTCAAGGCTGCTGCCCTACTCCTGGGCCTGGACATTGTCTCTGAGTTCTTCAGCTTCAAGCTACTGCCCTCCCCTTGAGCCAAGCCCCACTTCCCATTTTGTAGAGGTTAATTGGAGATAAGAGGCTCTGGGCTTTGTATTTCCTGGGCTGGCTTTGAACCACAATCCTCAGATCTCAGCCTCCTGAGTAGCTAGGATTAAAGGCGGGGGAGACACTGTGTCCGACAACAAGAACATTTTTTTTTTATTAAAGAATTTATTAACACTGATTTTTACATCATATTTCAAGTGACATGTTTAACAAGTAATCAAGAAGATAATCTCCATACAATTGCTGGCATTTAGATTTTAGAACATAATTAAAATTAGGCTGAGAGTTTGTATGTCATAGATACATATTAATCTATGTAATAAAACATTATGTTTATAGAGTCATAAATTTTATGTCTGTGTACTTGTGTTTATATTTCCAATACCATGTCCATAGCATTGGGTACACAAATATTGAGGCGTCGCTCAAAAAGAACATTTTTTGTTGAGACTGTCTTACTACAAAAATTCTCCTGTGTCTGTCTTCTGAGTTTAAGATTAAAGCATGCACCACCATGCACATGTGCATGCACATTCATTTTTTTCCTTCATATTAGTCACACATTGTGTGTGGAGGCCAAATTCATAGAACTTCTTCTCCATCAGTGAACACCGATTCTTAGTTCTGGAGAAACCTGTGGGAGAGCTACTTCTGTAATTAATTTAGAGTGACTTCTCACGAAGTGTTCTTATTTCTTCAGGGTTTAGTTACTTCTAGACTACAAGATTAGTTCTGATGGTCTCTCAGGAACTTTGCATGAGAGAAATTCATGATTTCAGATCTGGGACAAGTCCCAGTGTTGACCTTTGTATTTGTGACATTGGAATGTTTACCTCTTAGGGTATTGACTGATTATCTTCATTTTCTTGGTTTTTTTTTTTGTTGTTGTTGTTGTTTATAAGTATATTTATTTTTGAAAGCTGAGTTTTGTTCCTGCAGTTTACCAATCATATTTTTTCAGATTAGTTTTGCTTGGAAGACAAGCTGGTGGTCACCAATGAGTTCATGAGTTCATTCTCCTAATTTTGTAATGAAGCTACTAGTTGCTGCTATCTGTTGCTAAGCAGCAGTGACTTAGAATACTGGTGTTGTTTGTTTATTGAAAAGACCTAGACTGGGAAGCTGTGGATGATTAGTAAGCTAAAAACAAAAGATTCCTTCCCTCTTGGTGCTTTTGGTCTTGAGAGCAAGCAAGTAATAGAAATGATTACCCAGAATCACTAGAAAATCATAGTGGTGTGAACTAGTACTAGAGGAAGTAGTCTGATTCTCACCCTGACAAGTTCATGGAGCTGAGAACAGCAGTGATCTCTCAGCAGGCACTGTGCTTAGTTCATTCCATAAGCGACCTTTTCATGTGACAGCAGCTTCACAGAGTAGCCATAGGAACTACATTTTGTGGATGATGGAATGGTTACTTCAAGATCACACTTAATGTTAGCAAATCTTGGTTATTGCATTTTCTTTGTATTGTTCTTCTTGGGATTACTGAAGTTTGAATTCGGGCCTTGGGTTTGCTTGACAGTACTTTACCACTTGAGCCATGCCTTCAGGCCCTTTCGTTATTTTTCTTTCTGGAGCTTGAAGTCAGGGCCTTAACACTCTTGTTGGGCTTTCACTCACAGCTGGCTCAATTCTCCAACTTTTTGCTGTTCAATTGGATATAAGTGTAATGAGATTTGTCTGGCTGGACTGGCTTCCATCCCCCATTTTCAGATTTCATCTTCCTGAATAGCTAGCTGCTTTCATTATTTTTCAAGTAGAGTCCAACATTTGTGCTCAAACTAGCCTGGACTGTGATCTTCTTGTTTAGGTTTCCCAAGTTACGGTGTTTCCTACCATCCTTGTTTTTATGGATTGAAATGTAGGCGCACTGATATTTTCCCACAGCCCTCCTGATTTTCCAAGTAGCTGGGATTATAGGCATGAGGCATCTTATTCAGAGGTATTAGGGATTCTGAAGTCTTTGCTCTCTCCTTACCCCTGGGGGATCTAGCCTAAGGTGTGTGGATAATCAAGGCCATAAGGTACTGTGTCCTGGGACGTTGCAGTAGAAATTATGTAAAACACACTTGATGTTTGTTCACTCCTGGCACCCTACCACTTGTGGTATACTTCCAGCCAGGCCCTCCTAAAACAGTAACTTTATTCAACTCCCTCCCTCCCTCCCTCCCTCCCCCCGCACCCCCCCCCTCTCTCTCTCTCTCATGGGGCTTGAATTCTGGGCCTGTGCACTGTCCCTGAGCTCTTCAGCTCAAGGCTACCATCCTACCCCTTGAGCCCCAGCCCCACTTCCCATTACAGGCTCACACCTGTAATCCTAGCTACTCAGGAGGCTGAGATCTGAGGATCAGGGTTCAAAGCCAGCCCAGGAACAAAAGGACCTGAGCCTCTTATCTCCAATTAACCTCCAGGAAAAGAGAAATGGGGCTTGGCTCAAGGATAGGGTGGTAGCCTTGAGCTGAAGAGCTCAGGGACAGCACCCAGGCCCAGGGGTAGGGTGGTAGCCTTGAGCCGAAGAGCTCAGGGACAATGCCCAGGTCTAGAGTTCAAGCCCCATGACCCACAAAAAAGAAAAGAAAAGAAAAAATTTCTGGTTTTTTAGTGCCTGGGCTGGCTTTGAACCGAGATTCTTAGATCTAAGCCTCCAGAGTAGCTAGGATTTCAGGGGTGAGCCATCACGCCCAGCCCAGCTGGGAGTTTTTCTTCATCTTGAAATTATTGAAATTGTTACAGAATAGAACACAAATTTTGCATCTTTAAAGAAAATTAGAACTTGTTTGTGACTGCTTTGTAAGTATGTGCTCATTCTTGAGAAATTTGAGAGACCTAGGAACTTGGTTGTTTTGTTCTTGCTGTGATTGTCATGGAGCCTTAACTAGTGGCCTAGGCCCTGAACTTTTTTGCTCAACCACTCTGACTCAAATACTACTTCTAGTTTTCTTGTGGTTAATTGGAGATAAGAATCTCACTGACTTTCATGCCCGGGCTTGCTTCAAAGTGTAGTCCTCAGATCTCAGTCTCCTGAGTAGAGCTGGAAGTGGAGCTATGGCTCAAGTGATAGAGGGGCTAGCCTTAAGCAGAATGCTCAGGGACAATGCTTAGGCCCAGAGTTTAAGCCCTAGGACCACACATGCACTTGATCGCGCATGCATGCAAGCACACACACACCCGCACAAAAAGAAGGAAATAATCTCTGCACTTGGTGATGGGCCTTCTCTTTTGCAGAGATGCATCTCCCCTTTTGATATTCTGTTGCAGGCTCCATGTTCCTTTCTGTCCATTCCTTGTTTACTTCTTAGACTAAAACGTTTCCATGGTAACAAGTTACTTTTCAAAGGGAACATCTTGTCATTTTATTTAATCCACAGCAGCTGAAGAGGACTGAAATATTAAGTTGTAGTTGCTATGGATACAGCTTTGTTACATTGCTTTCCTTTGTATCAGATTTCATATGCAACACATTTCTTTTTTTTTGTACTCTAGAAATAAACACAATGACTTGCTATTATTGTTATAATTTGGCTTCTGGGAGTGCTTTTTCATGTTTCAAAGCAAGATTTATAGAATAATGGAGACTGAACCTTGGTTGTTTTGAAAAACATATATTATTTACATTAACTGCACAGAGAAGTTCCTGCTTTTGCTCGAGAGGATGGTGACAGTTCCTTTTCTTTCTTGGTAGTCTGATTCACAGTATTGCAAAGTATCCAAAATGATGGCCTCACAGTAGAAACCCAAAGGAACCGTGCTAGCTAGGTCTGATGGTATAGGCCTATAATCCCAGCCCTCAGGAGGCAGAGGCAGTGGGATTTGTGACTTCAAAGCCAGGTTGGGCTGCATGGGAGGAAAGGAAAGACATGACTTGGAGTTCATTCCTTGCATTCCTTGCTTGGGAGCCTTTGGCATGGTTATTTATTCCCACTGTCTATGGTTGATTGGGGGAGGGGTTTTTTGTTGTTACTTGGCTGTTCTCATATTGGTCTCTCTTTTTTTTTTTTTTTTTTTTTTTGCCAGTCCTGGGCTTGAGCTCAGGGCCTGAGCACTGTCCTTGGACTTTCTCAAGGCTAGAGCTCTACCACTTGAGCCTCAGCACCACTTCTGGCTTTTTTCTATGTATGTGGTACCGAGGAATCGAACCCAGGTCTTCAGGCATGCTAGGCAAGCACTTTAACCACTAGGCCAAACTCCCGGCCCCCTGGTCTCTTTTCTATTAGCCCATGTCCTAGCTAATCTCTCCTGCTGACTTAAAAAAAATTTTATGGTTCACACAGCCTGTAATCCTAGCTACTCAGGAGGCTGAGATCTGAGGATCAAGATTCAAAGCCAGCCCAGGCACTAAAGGACCTTGGGACTCTTATCTCCATTTAACTTTCAGAGCATGGAAGTGGGGCTTAGCTCAAGGGTAGGGAGATAGCCTTGAGCTGAAGAGCTGGGGACAACTCCCAGGACCAGGGATAGTGCCAGAACAGAGTTTAAGCCCCAGGATCCCCGCCCCCCCCCCAAAAAAAAGTTAAGTAGTTGTACAAAGAGGTTACAATTCCCTAAATCAGAGTATGAGTACAGTGCATCTTTATCAGTGCCTTCCATCATTCTCCCCTTCTGTCCCTGTCCTAGCACAGTTCATTTTTTATGTAATGTACATTGAATATAATGACTGCATTTTCCCTCCCTCATTCCTTCCATTTGTGCTCCCATCTGCCCAACCCCTTAGTATGTTTATACTTCCTGGCATTCTTTTTTTTTTTTTTTTGCCAGTTCTGGGCTTGAGCTCAGGGCCTGAGCACTGTCCTTGGATTTTCTCAAGGCTAGAGCTCTACCACTTGAGCCATTGCACCACTTCGAGCTTTTTTTCTATGTATATGATACTGAGGAATTGAACCCAGACCTTCGTGCAAGTTAGGCAAGCACTCTACCACTAGGCCAAACTCCCAGCCCCCTAGCATTCATTTTGTTAAACAGTTCATTAACAGTTCTGAAGAGTTTTCATAGAAACCCCCTCTTTTTTTCCCCCCTTACAGTCATGGAGCTTGAACTAAAGGCCTAGGCACAGTCCCTGACCTTTTTTGCATAAAGCTTATACTCTACCATTTTGAGCCACAGCATTATTTGCAAGTTTTCTGGTTAATTGGAGATAAAAACTCCCGGTCCCATTTTCTTTTTTTTTTTTTTATTTATTTTTTTATTGTAATTAGTAAAAGGGTTACATGATATTTGCCAGATAGAAGGTGCATTAATTCACATACATTGATACCCTTTCACATGTCTTGGTACCCATATCCCTCCCCCCCCACACCCCCCACCCCCCATTTTCTTGAAAATAAAGTGAGTCTGTCATTTCAAGGAGAAAACTTGATACTATTTACTGGTGCTGAGATTAGAATTTTGGGGCCAGGAATGTGGCTTACAAATAGAGTGCTTGCCTAATGTACATGAAGCCCTGGTTTCGATTGCTCAGTATGACATAAACAGAGAAAACTAGAAGTAGCACTGTGGATCCAGTGGTAAAGTGCTAGTCTTGAGCAAGAGAAGCTCAGGTACAGCACCCAAATCCTGAGTTCAAGCCCCAGGTCTAACCAAAAGAAAAAAAGATTGCAATTTTGATGTGAAAACTGAAATTAGGCCAGAAGTGTGGCCTAGTGGTGGCGTGTTTGCCTAGCATGCACAAGATCCTCGATTCCATCCCTTGGTACCACATACACAGAAAAAGCCAGAAGTGGTGCTGTGGCTCAACTGGTAGTATGTCTGTTGGGAGAATACAAGATAGGAATCATATCTCTGTTTATTCTCTAGAACCTTTCAGTCCCCGAGTAGGTGAAGCTAAGAAATGCTCAAATTAGTGTCAGGCGTCCTCCTCTTCCTCTCTAGGTCCTGGTGCTAAGCAGAAGTTTCCACGGAGCCATGCCATTCCTAGCACTGTAGAGTTCATTTTTTTTTTTTTTTTTTTTTTTGCCAGTCCTGGGCTTGAGCTCAGGGCCTGAGCACTGTCCTTGGACTTTCTCAAGGCTAGAGCTCTACCACTTGAGCCTTAGCACCACTTCTGGCTTTTTTCTATGTATGTGGTACCAAGGAATCGAACCCGGGTCTTCGTGCATGCTAGGCAAGCACTCTACCACTAGGCCAAACTCCCAGCCCTGTAGAGTTCATTTTTGGCAGTGAGCTATGACCAGTAGAAGGTGCACTCGAGGATGGGGTCATGGGACAATAGATTCAGAACCTTAGTGGAGAATGGAGAACCCATCGTCCTGTTGGTTACACATGGAGTGGGATGCTGCAGTGTCTCTCCAAGAGGCTTGTCTTTTTTTTTTTTTAAGAATTTATTAACATTGATTTTTTACATCATATTTCAAATGACATATTTAACAAACAAAGTAGTCAAGAAGGGAATCTCTATATACAATCACTGGCTCTTAGATGTTAGAACATAGTGAAAATTTGGCTGAGGGTTTGTATGTCATAGATACACATTAATCTGTGTAATAAAACATTATGTCTATAGAGTCATACATTTTTATCTTCAGTTCATCTACCTACCTTCCTTCCTTCCTTCCTTCCTTCCTTCCTTCCTTCCTTCCTTCCTCCTTCCCTCCCTCCCCCCCCCCCTCTCTCTCTCTCTCTCTCTCTCTCTCTCTCTCTCTCTCTCTCTCTCTCTCTCTCTCTTTCTTTCTGTCATGGGGCTTGAACTCTGGGCCTACTCGCTGTCCCTGAGCCCTTCAGCTCAAGGTTACCACCCTACCCCTGGAACCACAACCCCACTTCCCATTTCTAATGATTAGTTGGAGAGAAGAGACTTAGGGTCTTTAGTGCTGGGGTTAGCTTTTAACAGTGATCCTCAGGTCTCAGCCTTCTGAGTTGCTAGGATCACAGGCGCGAGCCACTACTCTGGGCTCTTCAATTCATATTTCTAGCTTCACTAGGGTATGTGTACTTCTTCTTGTCTTTGACCTACCAAGTCTTTCTAGCATTATTCTATGTTCTATAATCCTTAGATATTGAAAGCTAATGCCATTATTCACACCTTAAGATTCCTTTGCTCAAAAACAAATGTGTGCCTGGGACTGATGGCTCACACCTGTAACCCTAGCTACTCAGGAGACTGAGATCTGAGGATCATGGTTCGAAGAGAGCCATGGCAGGAAAGTCCATGAGACTCCTATCTCCAATTTACCACCAAAAAGCTTAAATGGAGCTGTGACATTATCATGTCAATATTTTAACAAGTATTTATAGCAGTGATATGGAAAAAGTTTCCTAATTTAACATTTGAGAATCCTGAAACAGCATAGACTTATAGACTACTTGAAGGTGAGGCTGCAGATACAAGTTACTAAGAGGACTATGTAGCTCTCCTAGGAAAGCATTGGCAAATGATGGGGCTTGTTTTGCTGGTAGCTGCTTAGGATGCAGAAATGGATACATTGGAAAGGTAATGTGTTAACACTGGTGAAGTAGGGTGTGTGTGTGTGTGTGTGTGTGTGTGTGTGTGTGTAATTATTTGGCCAGTGGGATCCCTCTGTATCAGCTAGCATCTTCTAATTCCTGTGTAAACTCTTAACAGCAACTCATTTTCTGGCTTCTTGTCAGCATACTCTTCCACTACTGAATGAAGAAAGATAACCCTTCTCCCCTGTGGTTGCTCCTTTTAGCCTACCCAGTCTGCGTGATTTAATTCCCCTCAGGAATCCTCATTTTGCTTTGCTGTTGGCCTTCTAGTCTCCTACAGAGGGCTATCTTGCCACTTCAGGGAAGTAACTCAGGAGTTTAGCACTTGCCAGCATTTGCTAGGCCCTAGGTTCTACCCCCAGCATCATTAAAAGAAACCAAAACCGAACAATCCCCACCAAACAGAACTGTGCTACTTTAGAGATTGCTGTGCTTAAAGCCAAAGTTTTGTTGACTGCCATTAGTAATTTTGTATTGTTTATCTTGAACTATCTTATGTATACTATTATGGATTTTATGCCTGTTCTGGTGTTTGTGTATAGGCTCTGTTTTAACCCCAGGTGAATTATAAGATTCTTAGGAATGGGCCAGGAGTTTGGCCTAGTGGTAGAGTGCTTGCCTAGCATGCATGAAGACCCAGGTTCGATTCCTTGGTACCACATACATAGATAAAAGCCAGAAATGGTGCTGTGGCTCAAGTAGTAGAGCTCTAGCCTTGAGATAACCCAAGGACAGTGCTCATGCCCTGAGCCCAAGCCAGGGACAGATTCTTAGGGGCTTGTTACTGTTTATTCCTTTGTCTTATGCATTTCTACCTTTGCCAAGACTTCATGGCTGAGGGGGAGGGGTGTGGATTACAAGAAGAAAGAATCCCATTTTCAATCTAATATATTCTAAGCTGCTTGGGAGGCAGAGATAGGAGGATCAGTATAGTTCAAGAGGAGGCCCTGAATGTTGCCTTTTAGTACTTTCAAAAAGGGAGAGAGCTGGGCACAGTGGCTCAGCCTGTAATCCTAGCTACTCAGGAGGCTGAGATCTGAGGATCTTGATTTAAACCAGCCAGGACACAAAGTATCTCCAATAAAACTGCCAAAAAATGGGAAGTGGCTTGTGGCTGAAGTGGCAGCACTAGCTCAAGCAAAAATGCTCAGAGATAGAGTCCAGACCCTGAGTTCAAGCCTCAGGGCCTGCACCAAAAGAGAGAAAGAATGCGGGTGTAACTGCAAGCAAGCCCTAGACCCCAGTACAATAAATTTCCAAAATTCATTTTATTTTACCTATTTTCTTCTGATGTATTGGTGTTTGAACTTAAGCCCCCCCTACTCTCACTTGGTGTTGCTTTTTGCTCACTCTGCTTGTTCACCTCCAGTGACCTATCTACTACCTGACCCCATGCCTCCAGTCTTGTTTTGCTGGTTAATTGGAAATAGAATTTCACAGACTTTTCTACCAGAGTTAGTCTTGAACCTTGATCCTGCTGATTAGGCAGGATTACAGTTTGTGAGCCAATGGTGCCTGACCCAAATAGTGGCTTTCAAAAGAAATGGGGCTGCTTCTGATTTGAAACAAGGGAGGGTATGGTATGTGCAGTAAGAACTGCCTAGACTAAAGGATCTGGCTCTTGTTTTACAGACTTGAGGAACTCCCTCTCTCCTTCCTTCCTTCCTTCCTTCCTTCCTTCCTTCCTTCCTTCCTTCTCTCCTCTTCTCCTCCCCCTTTTTTCTTCTCTGTCCAAATTTTATTCTAAAATTCTCCTTTAAGCCGTTAAGTGGTTTCTGCCTATAATCTTAGCCACTCAGGAGGCTGAGATCTGTGAATTAAGATGTAAACCCAGCCTGGCGAACAGATCAAGATTCTGGTCCTCAATTAGCAAAAAGCTAGAACTGAAAATGTGGCTCACATGAGTGAAAATGCCTAGCAAGAAAATAAGGCCCTGAGTTCAAGACTCAGTAGTAGTACCAAAAGCCTAATACAAAACAGTCCTGTCATTTTCTACTTAATTTCTTGGCACTTACTTTGATCTGACTATTTTTCTCCTGTTTGAATATGAGCTGTAGGAAGGCAAGGGCATGGCTTTGCTCATTGCTTAGTTCCTAGTATTGAGGACAATTCCTGACTTGCAGTAGGGATGGAGTAAATATTTCTCAAAATGGTTGCGCGCATGTCCTGAGACGAATAGATTCTTGATTGTATGGTGTATGGTAAGGCACTCCATATTTTTTTTTTTTTTTTGCCAGTTCTAGGCCTTGAACTCAGGGCCTGGGGGCTGTCCTTGGGCTTTCTCAAGGCTAGAGCTCTATCACTTGAGCCATAACACAACTTCAGCCTTTTCTGTGTATGTGATACCAAGGAATCAAACCCAAGTCTTAGGGCATGCTAGGCAAGTACGTGGTCACACTCCTGGGCCCAATTTTATTTATTTATTTTTATTTTTATTTTTTTGTGGCTCATGGGGCTTGAACTTGGTTAAGGCGCCATCCCTGGGCTCTTCAGCTCAAGGCTATCACCCTACCCTTGAGCCAAGCTCTACTTCCCGTTTTCTAGATGTTAACTGGAGATAAGAGTCTCCGGTCCTTTTGTACCTGGGCTGGCTTGGAACCTTGATCCTCAGATCTCAGCCTCCTGAGTAGCTAGGATTACAAGCATGAGCCACCTCGCCTGGCCCAAAATGTTTTAAAACAAGGAATGTCTCTGGAATTGTGTTGTGGGAGCATCTCCGAGGTCAGGCAGGGGGCATAGGCAGGCAGGCTGGGGGGAAGGTGTCCAGGACTCGAGGCTGCAGCAGTTGGGTTTGTGGAAGGAAACGGTGTTAGGATGGGAGGGCATGTATGGGTCAGCCTCAGAAAGCGTGGGGAGCTGAATTCTTCCTAATTGTCCTTCATTTATTTCAAGCCAGTTAGTTTCTTTGAATGCTGTCTGTGTCTATGCTGTGCTAACCTAATGTGTTCTTTTTCTGACAGGAGACTCAACAGCACTCAGGGAGAAATTCGTGTTGGTCCTAGCCATCAGGTAAAGCCCATCCTTCACTTCTTTAGTGGACTTTACTCTTCCTATTTGTTCAGCAGCATCCTCGTGCTGTTAGTGTCACGGGTGATTTCTCTGTAAGTACAGGTAGAGCTTTCGTTGTTGTTTGAAGCAGTGTGTCTTACTAGGTAACTCAAAATGTCCTCTCACTGCCAGCCTTCCTGCCTCCTGAGTGATAAGTTCACAGGCTAGCACCACCATGTCTTTCCAGATCGCCACATAGTTTAAAAACCAGTGAAATATGCAGCACTTACAATGAGTCATTATTGTGCTTCTGTCACCTCACCCGTCTCCATGAAACTTTTGATCTTACAAAACAAAAACTGTGTCCCCAGGAAGCAAGAACCTCCCTGTCCTTTTCTTCCCTGAGCTCCTGGAACCACTGTTACACTTACTACCTGCCCACCCTACTGCTCCACGTCACCTCTGTGGAATTACGCAGCATTTGCCTTTTTGTGCCTGACTTCTTTTCTTTAGCGAGACATCTTGCAGGTGTGTGTGTGCGCCCATCAAGGAATATTACCACTACTTAAAGAATTATTTAGACTGAAGGTGAATTAAGTGGTACAGCACTTGTTTTACTCACCATGTCATGTTTGAAAAAAAAAAAAAAAAGCCTACCAAAAACAAAAACAGAAAACCAAAACGAGGAAGGGAAAAAGAAAGGATTCAAAACAAAACCTCTCTGCTTTGAGAAGAGTCAGGGTGGTTAGTCCTTTTTGGCTGGAAGCTCTGATGTGTTGTGAGCAATGCTGTCAGGTGCTTGCCTCACTTGGATCCTTATGGGTCAGGGTACCCTCCCTGCCTGGGATGGCTCTGGTTTGTTGTGGTTGCTCTGGCCTACCCAGGTAGACCAGACCTGGACAGCTGAAATTCCATGGTCCGTTAGATGTGTGCTCCGTGTGTGTCTGCGTCTGTGTCTGACTGTGTGTTCTGAGTCTTGACACTGTCCCTGAGCTCTTGCTCAAGGCCACCACTCATCATTTTAGCCACCCTTCTACTTGTGGCTTTTTGGGGGGTACTTTATTATAGATAACAGTCTCAATTATTTTCCTGCCCTGGCTGGCTTCGAACCACTATCCTCAGATCTCAGCCTCTTGCACAGATAGGATTGCCGATGTGAGCTACCTGCAACTTAGAGGCACTTTTTTACTTGGCACTTTGTGTCTGCCTTTAGCCTTTATTGTACATTGTATGGTGTGCTTATAATTTGTTGGCATCTTAAATTAAACACAGCAGATGGTTGGAAGGGCCTGGTTGTTCCCAGCAGGCCCTATATCTCATTGCTGTAGATTTGTACACCATGGAAAAAATGAGTTTTGAATGATTGATACGGATTAGCATAAGAGCTGAGATGAAGGTTGACATGTCAGAAACTGTGACTCCCATATCTAAAGACATTCAGATACTGGCAGCAGTGGTTCTACTACTCAGGAAGCTGAGGTCTGAGGAATGCAATTTGAAGTCAGTCAGGAAAGTCCATGAGATTTTTGTCTCGTTAGCCACCATGCATAGCCTTCCTGGGATGTGTGTTACGTGAGCCTGCTCATCCCCGGGATTGAAGGCTTTTTGTTGCTGTTTAGTAGTTTTGGGATCCTGGGCCTTGTGCAAGCTAGGCAAACATTCTACACCAAGCTGCATCCCTAGCCCTGGGCTCTGTTTCTGCTGTTGTTTTATTGTGCTTAGTTTTATGAGGAAGAGTCTCTGAAACCTAGGTTGGCTTTGAACTTGTGCTCACCCTGCCTCTGTCTCCCCAATATAGGGGATTACATGTATAAACCATCATACTCTGGTTCCACTATCTTGTATCAGGGACTCAGCACTTGTGTGCCATCACCCAAACACATCTCATTTCCTCTTGCTTTCTCTTGTGCTATATTTTCTCACCCATTTTTCCTCTCCTACATGTTTTTAGGGTAGTCACATTTCAAGATTTCTACCAACCGAGCCAGTAGCGCATGCCTGTAATCCTAGCTACTCAGGAGGCTGAGATCTAAGGATCAAGGTTCAAAGCCAGCCCAGGCACAAAAGGACCTGAGACTCTTATCTCCAATTATCCTCTGGAAAAATGGGGTTTGGCTCAAGGTAGGGTGATAGCCTTGAGCTGAAGAGCCCAGTTCAAGCCCCGTGACTCACACACAAATAAAGATTTCTACTATAATAAGTGGTTCCTAAGAAAATGGTGCTTAAATTCTTAGAAAAGGAGATTTACCTTATTTTATTCTTGCATATTTTTTCTTTCTCTCCTTTTCTTTTTCTTCCCCCCCGCCCCCTTCTCTCTTTTTTCAGTCCTGGGCCTTGAACTCAGGGCGTAAGCACTGTCTTTGGGCTGTCTCAAGGCTAGCACTGTACCACTTGAGCCACATCACCACTTCCAGCTTTTTCTGTATATGTGGTACAAATGCCTGTTTGGTATGCTCCTATAGGTTTACTTAATGCTGTTTGCTACTCTGTAAAATGTCACTAAGCCATTTCTGGTGACATGGTTATGGTGAGAGATCCTGGTAGATGATGCAGACCAGTGTGAATAACTCAAGGTTTTACGGACATTTTTCTGCTGCCTGTGTACAGAGATTTCAGGCATTATTCTTCTGTTCCCCAAGACCAGACCACATTGTGAGACAGCTCTGCCTGGTATGTGCCTCTATGGTGACAGCTTCATCCCTGTCTTCCAGGCCAAACTTCCTGATTTGCAGCCATTCCCTTCTCCACATGGTGACACTGTGACCCAGCACGAGGAACTGGTGTGGATGCCGGGCGTTAATGACTGTGACCTCCTTATGTACCTGCGGGCAGCGAGGTAACAGCATCTCCCCACCCCACTTCCTAACTGACCCATAGGCCACAAGCTATCCCTTCTACTGACATTTTACTCTTGAGTGAGGCATTCACTACAGTTCTTATTAGAGACAATTAGTTTGTCATGCTCAAGTCATACTTTTCCTTGGTGTTTGCCTCATATCAAACTCTTTGACACTCTTCAGAAAGACAACTTGCTATCATCAGCCCCTCTCACTCTGTCTAGCTGAGTAATTCATTCACTTCAACTTAGAAATTCCATTACCAATTTCTCTACCCTGTGGCTGTTCATTAGTGCCTGACCCAAGCATGACATTCCATGTCTTACCTACATGGGAGCACTGGTCTGTGACTATACTGCAGAACTTGCTGTCGAAACATGCCACTGTGCAGGCAGGGAGCCCTTCCCCTGTCCACAGTGATGCTGTATCAGTAGTATGCAAAGGCAAACACCTGAGTGAGGCAACAGCTGCATCTGCTCTGTGGTGCTGCGCTTGGCGGCGCACAGTGCAAAGGACAGTGGTAATAGAGGTGTGACTACAAACAATTTTTGAATCTGACTTTTCATTTCATGGAAAGATAGTATATAGATGAGAATGATTTCACATATATTATGAAGACTTAAAAACCTTTTCAGCCAAGTGCCAATGACTCATATCAGTTCTAGCTACTCAGGACACTGAGATCTATGGACCATGGTTTGAAGCCAGCTCAGGCAGGAAAGGCAGTGAGATTCTTTATTTCCAGTAAATTACTCAGAAAAAGCCAGGAGTGGTTCAAGTGGTAGAATGCTAGCCATGAGCTCAAAGACAGAGCCCAGGCCCAGAGTTCAAGCACCAGGACTGGCAAACAAACAAACAAAAATTATAACACCTTTTCATTAGTACCTACTAACTGTGCATATAAAGATATTTCTCTCAAAAATCAAAATCTAGGGGCGAGGAGTTTGGCCTAGTGGTTGGTAGAGTACTTGCCTCGCATGCACGAAGACCCGGGTTCGATTCCTCTGTACCACATACATAGAAAAAATAGCCAGAAATGGTGCTGAGGCTCAAGTGGTAGAGCTCTAGCCTTAAAAAAGTCTAAGGACAGTGCTCAGGCCCTGAGCTCCAGCCCAGGATTGGCAAAAAAAGATCAAAATCTAGTAGAAAAATTTAGTAGGTTGTATGTGTGCTCATATCTGAAATCCTTGGAATAATAAGAGAGAGGAAGAGGAAAGACAACCTGGACAGGAGGGAGGAAGGAAGGACTTAACAGAATGAGGAGACTTTGAAACTCTGGTTTACCATGTATGTGGTATCGGGATTTGGACGGGGCTGAAAACAAGAGTTAAAACCACTAGATAACGTCATTACATGCTGATGATGTCAACATTGTCCTTTCTTCCAAAGGAGCATGGCAGCCTTTGCTGGGATGTGTGACGGGGGCTCCACGGAGGATGGCTGTGTGGCAGCATCTCGAGACGACACTACTCTCAATGCACTGAACACAGTAAGTGTTTGCAAGCCACTTGGTTGGCATCAGGGTCCAGTAATGACCACAGAGACCGTGCAGCCAGGAGTGTCAGGAGCCAGGGTTGAGCAAGGTCCTTTGAATTGAAAGATAAATTTTGGTCTTGGCTATTTGGTTCTATGAGTGTGAGACTGGAGTGGAAAACCTCCAGGTTCATTTTCTGATCTGTGCATATAGTTGGTGGTGCAGTGGGTCTTACGTAAGGTCCCATGTCAGTGGTTGGCAGGCATGTACATCTCTCATAGCTGGGTACTTCATCCTCACAATACCCATTTGAAGGTCCAAGAAAGTAAGATTAGAAAAATTAAATCAGAATCCAAGGTTCTTAATATTGTGAATCTAGAAGCCATGCTTTTAACTTCTTTTCACTTTGTAACAATTCATGTCTAGAGGCGTGGTGCAGTGGAGCACAAAGCTCTGAGTTCAGGCTGGGAATGTAGCCTAGCAGTAGAATGCTTGCCTAGCATGCCTGAAGCCCTGGGTTCAATTCCTCTGTACTGCATACACAAAAAAAAGCCTAAAGTGGTGCCATGGCTCAAATGGTAGACCGTTAGCCTTGAGCAAAAGAAGACCGTACCCACACCCTGAGTTCAAGCCCCAGGACTGGCCAAAAAAAAAAAAAAAAAAAATGCCCTGAGTTTAAAACCCCATTATCGGGGCCGGGAGTTTGGCCTAGTGGTTAAAGTGCTTGCCTAGCATGCATGAAGACCCGGGTTCGATTCCTCAGTACCACATACATAGAAAAAAGCCAGAAGTAGTGCTGAGGCTCAAGTGGTAGAGCTCTAGCCTTGAGAAAGTCCAAGGATAGTGCTCAGGCCCTGAGCTCAAGCCCAGAACTGGCAAAATAAAATAAATAAATAAATAAGTGCAGTTTAAAAAAAAAACATTATCACTGTGAATAAATAATAGTCACTAAAAAATTTCAAAAGTGAAACAAGTGATTCTAACCTCCTGAGTTGGTCACATGACAACATAACAACATACTACCAAAATGACTCATTTGCTTTAATGTGTTACTAGCCATAGAACAGTTCAAAAATAACAGTGCCTATGATACTGCAAACTGTAGTGTGGGTGAAACCAGTTTAGTATTACTGTTTTGTGATCGTTCATTTTGTCTTTAGAAAATACTCATAAGGGACAGCAAAGGGAAAATATGTTCTGAGAATACACTGAACTAATTCCTTTCTGTGTGGTTATTAAAGTGAAATTGTTAAATTCACAGAAGTAATTGTGAATAATTATGGAATACATTTCTGCTACAATAATAATGTACATGATGGTGTATGTTTACCTCGAACATTAAGAATGAGTCTAGGGGGTGCAGGAGTTTGGCCTAGTGGTAGAGTGCTTGCCTAGCATGCACGAAGACCTGGGTTTGATTCCTCAGTACCACATACATAGAAAAAAGCCAGAAGTGGTGCTGAGGTTCAAAATGGTAAGGCTCTAGCCTTGAGAAAGTCCAAGGACAGCGCTCAGACCCTGAGCTCAAGCCCAGGACTGGCAAAAAACAAACAACAACAACAAAAAAGGAAGAATGAGTGTAGGACTAAGAGTTTGGCCTAGTGTGCACGAAAACTTGGGTTCAATTCCTTTGGTACCACATACATAGATAAAAAACCTGGAAGTGGTGCTGTGGCTCAAGTGATAGAGCTCTGGCCTTGAGATAGCCTAAGGACAGTGCTCAGACCCTGAGTTCCAAGGCCCAGGACTGGGAAAAAAAAAAAAAGAATGCGTTTAAGTAGGTCTTCTAATGGCTACCTAAATATAATTTAAGCACCCCTTTTTGTTCTTAAGGGGTTATTGTGGTTGAAAGGGACTTTTTAGATCATCTGTCCAGTTTCTATATAGATACAAATCCAAAGCTTAAAAGGTCCAGAAGACTTACAGAATGTTAATAATTGAAAAACTCACAGAAAGGAAAATAATCTTTCTTCTCAATTTAGAGATGGTTTTACTATAGTTTCGACTTGCTATTGAACATATAAACAGGTATTTGTCTGCATGGTTGAGTTTTACTACTGCTCTAACTAGAGTTTAGGGGTGTTACGTAGTACCATAGTAATTTTGTGTGGGGGGGGTCATGGGGCTTGAACTGGGCCTGGGTGCTGTCCCTGACCTCTACTGCTCAAGTCTGCTGCCCTACCCCTGGACCTGGGCATTGTGTCTGAGCCCTTCAGCTCAAGGCTATACTACCTTACCTTTGAGCCAAGCTCCACTTCCTGCTTTCTAGATGTTAACTGGAGATAAGATTCTCAAGTCCTTTTGTTCCCCAGGTTGGCTTTGAACCTTGATCCTCAGATCTCAGCCTCCCAATTAGCTAGGATTACAGGTGTGAGCCACCATGCCCAGCTAGTACTATAATAATTCGTATGTATTAGAGAATGAGTGGTCTTATTGGAAATATGCTGTTATACATAGCATATTTCTACATTCACTGAAGAAAGTATTCTCTGTGCTTTCTCAATGATTTAAGAGTTAGCTAATTTTTTTTAAGATAAAGAATCTGTATAATGAACATGTAATAGAGTCAGAAAGTGTCATTGAAAATATTTTATAGATGAGGAAAGGGAAGCTCAGAGATTTGTGATACTGCAGACAATGCTTGTGGTAGAAGCGGTGTAAATCATGTCTGCCAATTGAAGCACCTTGAAAGTATATGTGCTTTCAAAGAAAGTCTTTAATAGGAGCTTCATTCTTTTGATTGTTTTTTTTTTTTTAATTGATACTGGGGCTTGTACCTTAGCTTTTATTTATTTATTTATTTTTGGCCAGTCCTGGGCTTTGAACTCTGGGCCTGAGCACTGTCCTTGGTCTTTCTCAAGGCTAGAGCCCTACCACTTGATCCACATCACCACTTCCAGCTTTTTCTTTTTTTTATATATATATATTTTTTATTGTAATTAATAGAAGGGTTACATGATATTTGCCAGATAAATGGTGCCTTAATTCCCACACATTGATACCCTTTCACATGTCTTGGTCCCCATTTCCCTTACCCCCTCCCCCACCCCTCATCTTGTTTTCCCCCGTTCCCTATCCAATTTCAGATAACCAAATACAATTATATCCTATATATCAGATAACAAAGTGAGATAGTGTAACAATATGAGATAACCAAGGGACAGTAGAAGTGATGAGAGATAACATAGTACCTTAAGAACAACAATGATTAATTATATGGCTTATGTTTACATCATATTTTAAATGACAAGTTTAACAAACAATTGTTCAAGGAGGAAATCTCTAATTACATTCTCTGGGACTTAGTCTTTAGAACTTAATCAAAATTAGGCTAACGGTTTGTATGTCATAGCCAACTTTTTCTTTATATGTGGTACCTAAGAATTGAACCTAGGTCTTCGTGCATGCAAGGCAAGCATTCTACCACTAGGCCAAACTCCTAGCCCGATTTAGGCTCTTTTCTGTGTCTGTGGTACCGATGCCCAGCCCATAAAGCTTTTAAACAAAAATTTCAACAGAAGTGTGGCATTTATGGCTCATGCCTTTAATCCTGGCCATTTAAGATCTGAGGACAAGAGCTCAAAGTTAGCCCAAGGAAGGAAAGTCTGTGAGACTCTTACCTCCAGTTAACCACCAGAAAACTGTGGTAGAGCATTGGCCTGGAGCAAAAATCCCTCCTCAGGGACCATGCCCCAAGTTCAAGTCCCATGACTAACACCCCACCCTGCCCCCCAAAAAAAAGCTTTATGGGAAAAAAAAAGTCTGTGTTTCTGACTATGCTGCTGGTTTGTTGGGTTTTAAATTATGAATATGTGTATGTGTCATGGGGCTTGAATTCAGGCCTGGGTACTTGTACCTGAGCTCTTCACCTCAAAGCTAGTGCTCTAGTACTTGAGCCACAGTGCCACTTCGAGTTTTCTGATGGCTAATTGGAGCTGAGATTCTCATAAACTTTCTTTCCTGGGCAGGCTTTGGACTGCCGTCCTCAGATCTCAGCCTCCTGAGTAGCTAGGATTACAGACATGAGACACTGGTTCCTGGCAAATTTTGTATTCTTTTGTCTGCCAGGTCACTCAGTCCTGGCAGCTTTCTGATCCGTTCCTGATGTTTTTCTCTGTGCATAGTTGTGGAATGTGCAGATGCATTTTGCCCTGCTAGTCTGTGCATTTTGCTTCTTTTTTATGCTTTATTATACTGTCCCGAGCCTCCTGACTACAGTGCTGAAAGGATATCTTTGTCTCTTACCTGATCTGATAAAACATTCACTATTAGTGTTATGTATACTTACTGCTGATTTTTAAAATTAGTCTAAGAATGAAAATTGAATTTCGCCAGTTTTTTTTCTAGAAAGATTATATGGCAATTAGCCTTTGTTTTATTAATGGTAATGAATTACATTGATTTCAAATATTAAACCATGTGGGCCAGGAGTGTGGCCAGTAGTAGATTTCTTCGGTGCCTGAACTGGCTTTGAACCTAGATCCTCAGATCTCAGCCTCCTGACTAGCTAGGATTATAGGCATGAGCCACCCTGCCAGGCTTCTGTCCCTGAGCTTTTATGCTCAAGGCTAGTGCTACTTGTGCTAGTGTTCTACCAGTGGCTCTGCGCTTGAGCCACAGCTTCACTTCTGGCTTTTTTGGATTACAAGCATGAACCACTGGCAGAGGGCATTTGTGGGCATTTTTTAAATTGCAGGTAGAAATAAACTTATCCATAGTTTATATTTTTTCATGTGTCACTTTTTGGGGGTTTGGTGATACTTGGGATTGAATCTAGCTAGAGCCTTGATCTTGCTAGGCAGGTACTCTACCACTTGAACAATATTTATAAAGTCCCATGTGTCACTATTGGTAATAAATAAATGTTCATAAGTACATTTTGTTCATTTTCTGTAGGTTATTAAAAGCTTCATGTATTCATGCATTGCTCCTCCCTTTTTTTTTGTTTTCTTTTTTGACAGTGGCAAGGCTTAGAACTTGCAAGGCTGCCCTTGAGCCTCTTTGTGGCCAGGGCTGGTACTCTACTACTTGAGCTACAGCACCACTTCCACCTTTTGAGAGGTTACTTGAGATAAGAATCTAGGGGCTTCATGGGCCAGGAGTTTGGCCTAGTGGTAGAGTGCTTGCCTAGCATGCACGAAGACCCGGGTTCAATTCCTCAGTACCACATATGTAGCAAAAAGCCAGAAGTGGTACTGTGGCTCAAGTGGTAGAGCCCTAGCCTTGAGAAAATCCAGGGACAGTGCTCAGGCCCTGAGCCCAAGCCCAGGACTGGCAAAAGAAGAAAAAAAAAAAAATCTTGGGACTTCAAACCACTATCCTCAGATCTCAGATGTCTTTAGAGAGAACTAGAGTTTGGTGCTGAGGGTGTGGCTCAAGCACGCCTGTAATCCTATCTACTCAGGAGGCTGAGATCTGAAGATCAAGATTCAAAGCTAGCTCAAGCACAAAAGGACCTGAGACTCTTTATCTCCAATTAACCTTTAGAAAACCCAGAAAATGGGAAGTGGGGCTTGGCTCCAGAATAGAGAGGTATCCTTGAGCTGAAGAGCTCAGGGACAACACCTAGGCACAGAGTTCAAGCCACATGACCAAAAAGGCTACATCTCCAAGAGAGTGTATGTTTATTTTCTTATTTATGTACATACGCATCTCCTTCAACAAAAGACTCACGGCTTCTGGTAGCTTAGCGTTTTTTGATCTACAAATACTAACATTTATTCAGCATTGAGTGTGAATCTTTGTTTTTCTAAGTCATACCCTGACATGGGTATTGATGTTATTAAACCTCCCCCCCACAGCAGGATATGCAGATGAGTTTACTAGAAGGTTCACTTTTCTCTTCCTCTTATTCTAATGAAATAAGTCTATAGGAGAGAGACTTTTCTTTCTTTTTTTGGCCAGTCTTGGGCCGTGAACTCAGGACATGGGCACTGCCTGTGGGTTTTCTCAAGGTTAGAGCTCTACCACTTGAGCCACAGCACCACTTCTGGCTTTTTTCTATATGGTACTGAGGAATCAAACCCACGCCTTGGTGCATGCTAGACAAGCCCTCTACTACTAGGCTCAACTCCCAGCCTGAGAGAGACTTTTCTATTTGGTCATCTTGACTTCACTAAAGCCTCCAGGTATGGAACCCTTTGCAATATTTTTGACTTAAATGAATGTGGGGTATTTCTTATTTCCCCAAAGCAGCATCACCAAGGGACCTTTCATCACAATTTGAAGGAAGTATGTGGTCAAGATCCCCCTGACTGCCAGCCCAGGCCCACCCCTTCCCCTGGATGCTTCCTCTACATAGTTCTCTACTCATCTGAGGCAACATTAAATGGTTACTGTTTGCTGACTTGGGTTAAGTAGGTTTGGGTTTTTTCCCCCTGCCTTTCATGGTTTTTTGGTTATTTGTTGAAAAGAGTAATGGGAAAAGTTAATGTTATATGACTTCCTATTGCAGAAATCCAATGAATTTCTAAGCAGCAGCTCATATAAATCAGTCTTGATAAGCTCTGTTGCTGGTGTTTTATTTATGGGTGTCTGGTGCATGCTGTATTGTTAATTATTACATTAGAGAAAATGTGAAAGGAAGTCATGCAGTTGAGGTTTCCTGATAAAACCAAGACCTTTGCAACTGATTATCGGCATAATTATAAATAAGTTTACATTTTTGTTCATTGTGCTTTGGCCAATTAGAAACATTTAATGTTTGGTTTTGAAAACTGTTTAGAAATTTACCAGTGATGGTGGCTTTGGGGCCCAAACTCACTTCCATTGTGAAGTTCGAGGTAACAGCATTTTAATCAGATTAGAAGCCAGGTGACTCATGTCTGGAATTCTAGCTACTCAGGAGGCTGAGATCTGAAGATCATGGTTCAGAACTATCCCAGGCAGAAAAGTCCATGAGACTCTTCTCCAGCTAACCATCAGAAAATCATAGGTGTCAGAGGGCTAGCCCGGGGCGATGTCCAGACCCTGAGTTCAACCTCCATATTCCCAGAGAAAAGAAAAAAGCGATTTGATGCTGAAACCTGAAGGACTGAAGTTCAAAGCTAGCCCAGGCAGAAAAGTCTGTTAGAATCCTCCAATTAATCCACAAAATGCCAGACTAGGCACATGGTTCAAATGAGAGCTGAGAGCAAGAAAGGTAAAGTATGCGTGTGAAGCCCTGAGTTTAAGCCCCAGTACTGCCACCAAAATCAAATAAATTCTAAAGTATACTTTTAGATAATGCTTGAAACATATGCAAGGACAAATACTATAAATGTTAACACTTTGTAGCATAATGTTAACACTGTAGCATATTCCAGAGCTTACCTTACTACCACAACTCCACTTCCAGCTTTTGCGAGTGGTTAACTGGAGATAAGAGTCTCGTTGAGACTTTTCTGACAGGGCTGGCTTCGAACTACGATCCTCAGCCTACTGAATAGCTAGAGTTACAGATATAAGTCACCAGTGCCCATCATATTATTATTATTATTATTATTATTATTATTAATTACTACCAGTAGTAGGCTTGAGCTCTGGGCCTGAGTACTGTCCTTGGACTTTCTCAAGGCTAGCGCTCTACCACTGAGCCACAGCACCACTTCTGGCTTTTCCTATGTATGTGGTACCAAGGAATTGAACCTTCTTCATGCATGCTAGGCAAGTATTCTATCATTAGGCCAAACTCCTGGCCCCCATCTTACCATTCTTTAGCAAGAAAAAGATAATCTGAGCTTGGCACAAGTGGCTCACTCCTGTAATCCTCAGAACTAAGATCTGAGGATTGTGGTGTGAAGTCAACCTGTACAAGAAAGTCCAGGAGACTAACTTTCATCTCCAATTAATCACCAGAAAAGCTGGAAGTGGAGCTGTGGCTCTAGTATAGAGTGGTAACCTTGAGCACAAAAGTATAGGGACAGTGCCCAGTCCTTGACTTCAAGTCCCAGGACTGACACTAAAAAAGACAGCAAAGAAAGTAGAAGAAAAGATGAGAAAGGAGGGTTTTTTGGTGTGCATGTGTACACGTTTGTGTACAGGTATAGGAGTTTTTTAAATCAGGGCCTAGGCACTGGAGCTCAACTTTTGCACTGTAGGCTAGTGCTCTACTACTTGAGCTACAGCTTCACTTTCCACTTTTTGGTGGAAACCCAGGATGGGTTTTTGGTTTTGGGTTGTTTTTTTTTATGCCAGTCTTGGGACTTGAACTCAGGGCCTGTGCACTGTCCTTGGGCTTTCTCTCTTACCACTTGAGCTACCACACCACTTCCAGCTTTTTCTATGTATGTGGTACTGAGAAATCGAACCTGGATCTTTGTGTATGCTAGGCAAGCACTCTACTACTGGACCAAATTCCCTCCCCCTCCCCCCTAGGATGGTTTTAAACCTCAATCCTCAGGTGTCAGCCTTCTGAATAACTAGGATTATAGGCATGAGCTGCTTGAACCTGGCTTAGACCACAGCGCCACAGCGCCACTTCCATATAGATATAGATATAGATAGATAGATAGATTCCATATATATATTCCATCTCTCTCTCTCTATATATATATGTATATATATGTGTGTGTATATATATGTGTGTGTGTGTGTGTGTGTGTATATATATATATATATATATATATATATATATATGAAAGGGGAATATTCCCTTTTTTCAATCAGTCTGCCCTGGGCACTGTCAGAGCCACAGGGCTACTTTCAGTCTTCTGATGATTATTTGGAGATAAGAGTCTCACAGACTTTTCTGTCTGGTCTGGCTTTGAACTGCGATCCACAGATCTTAAGCCTCCTGGGTAGCTAGGCTTCTAGGCATGAGTTATCAGCATCCAGCTGTAGATCTTTCTTTCTTCCTTCCTTCCTTCCTTCCTTCCTTCCTTCCTTCCTTCCTTCCTTCCTTCCTTCCTTTCTTTTTTGCAGGGGGGTGGGTATGTGTCATGGGGCTTCAACTCTCTGGCCTGGGCGCTGTCCCTGAGCTCTTTAGCTCAAGACTACCACCCTACTTTTGAGCCACAGTCCAACTTCCCATTTTCTTTCCTTCTTCTCTCTTTCTTTCTTTCCTTCTTTCCTTCTTTCTTTCTTTCTTTCTTTCTTTCTTTCTTTCTTTCTTTCTTTCTTTCTTTCTTTCTTTCTTTTCTTGTGTGTTGGGAGGTCATGTGGCTTGAACTTGGCCTACTGCTGTCCCTGAGCTCTTCAGCTCAAGGCTACCACCCTACCCCAGAGCCAAGCCCCACTTCTCAGTGTTCTAGGTGTTAAATGGAGATAGGAGTCTCAAGTCCTTTTGTACCTGTCTTTGGACCTTGATCCTCATATCTCAGTCTCCTGAGTAGCTAGGATTACAGATGTAAACCACTGTCGCCTGGATCCAGTTTCCATTTTCTAGTGATTAATCTGGGCTTTGTGGTTGCCTGGGCTGGCTTTGGACCACCATCCTCAGATCTCAGCCTTCTGAGTAGCTAGGATTGCAGGAGTGTGCCCTCATGCCTGTTCTAGCAGTAGATGTTTCTTAAGCTACAAACTTACAACTTTTGTTGAAATGGAAGCTAAATCACCTTTTAAGAGCCTAGAAGACAGGAAGGGGAGGAATGTTAAAGAATTTCTAAGTGGCTGAATGGCAAATCCTCCAAGCTGCATATTGAGCCTATATTTCCAAGAGTGCTGCTAGAAGGAATTGGCCTCTCTTCCATTTGTTCCCGTTTCATTTTTCATTTTTTCAGTTAATTTTCTACTTTAATTTTTCACTTTGCCAGGACCTAGGAGGACCTAGGCACTGTCCCTGTACCTCTCTGTGCTCAGATCTAGTGTTCTGCCACTTGAGCCACAGCACTTCTGGTTTTTTCTCAGTGGTTTATAGGAGATAAAAATCTCACAGGAGGGCCGGGAGTTTGGCCTAGTGGTTAAAGTGCTTGCCTAGCATGCATGAAGACCCGGGTTCGATTCCTCGGTACCACATACATAGAAAAAAGCCGGAAGTGGTGCTGAGGCTCAAGTGGTAGAGCTCTAGCCTTGAGAAAGTCCAAGGACAGTGCTCAGGCCCTGAGCTCAAGCCCAGGACTGGCAAAAAAATAAAAAATAAAAAAAATCTCACAGGAGGCCTGGGAGTTTGGCCTAGTAGTGGAGTGCTTGGTTAGCATGCACTAAGACCAAGTTCGATTCCTCAGTACCACATAAATAGAAAAAAGCTGGAAGTGGTGCTTTGGCTCAAGTGGTGGAGCTCTAGCCTTGAGAATCCCAAGGAGAGTGTTGAGGCCCTGAGTTCAAGGCCCAGGACTGGCAAAATAAAAGAATTTCACAGGCTTTCCCTGCCCGGACTGGCTTCAAACTCTGTCAGATGTTAGCCTCCTAAGTATCTAGGATTACAGGCATGAGCCACTAGTGCCCAGTCCCAAATTTAAATTTTTGTGTTCATGTAAGTATATAAGGCAGGTACACTTTTATTTTTCTGGTGGTACTGAGAAATGAACTCAGGGCTTACCACTTGTTAAGCAGGCATGAACTACTTGAGCTATGCATTCAGTGCCTCTTCCTCTTGTTTTTGTATTTTATTTTAGTGTATGTGTATGTGTAGGTGTATGTATACATATACATGTACATGAATGTGTGTGTGCGCTCAAGTCCTGCAACTTGATCTCAGGGCCTGGTTGCTGTCCTTGAGCTTTTTCTGCTCAGGACTAGCACTCTTACCACTGAACCACAGCACCACTTCCAGTTCCCTAGTGGTTAATTGGAGATAAGAGTCTCATGGACTTTCCTGCCTGGGCCGGTTTCAACCCAAGCAAAGATTACAGGTGTGAGCCACCGGTGCCTGCATCTCTGCTTATTTTTGAGCAAGGGCTTCATTTTTTGTCAATGACAGTTTAGACCATGATCCATATATTAATTTTTTCCTGCTGTAACTTAAATGACAGGCATGTACCACTGTGCCTAACCTTTTCTGTTGAGATGGAGTCTTGTGAACTTTTTGCCCTGAGTTTGTTTGAAGCCTCAAATCTCCTGAAATGAGTTATAAGACACTGATCCTGATTCCGTGTTACCTTTTCTTAGTTTATCTATTAAAGGTCAAACCTTTCTCTTGATCAGTTAGCATTTTTCAGTAGATCCATTTGTACCCACTTGAGATGAATGACTTTGGTTTTGCTGTTACACTCCACCTTCTGCCTAGTTTCATGTTACATTTTGCTTGTTCTTTGATTTCAAGGCTGTGAGAATGCTAGAGGGAGTAAAGAGGTGGTTGACTTTCCACTTGTGGCCAGACATCAGCCTTCCTTAGCTGACAAATAATTATCATTCCGGAAAGCCGCACAAGCAGTCTGGATTCATGAACCTGCCAGCAGCTCTTCTCCTGGTGGACAGAGTTAAACTTTTCTGTGTCACAGCCAGGTGTTCTTACTCAGCAGATTCAGTTGCTGCATTCTGAAAAGGCCTCCTCTGCTTAGCAGCAGTTGGCACCTAGCCTTGGCCCTCACCATACCTGTTTCCTTTGTGTTCTGGGGCTGAATTCATACACCAAGAACAAAAGCAAAGATTTGTTTCTAAGAAGTGCAGTAATTTCTTAGAAACAAAGTGTTAGCCAGTTGCCAATGTCTCACAGTTGTAATTCTAGCTATGAAGGAGGCTACGAGGTGAGGATCTCTGTTTAAAGCCAGCTCAGGAAAGCTCATGAGGCTGTGGCTCAAGTGGTACATCAGTAACCCTGACCACAAAAGCTTAAGGCTAAAACCGAGGTCCTGTGTTCAAGCCCCCAGGACAGGCACAAAAATTTTATAAAAAGTTAGCACAAGTGACTCTCCATAATTTTATATAAAGATCTATAGCATAAACTTCTAGCTTGAAAATTACAAAGTCTCGGAAATTAAGACAGCTCAAATCCCCATAGTCTTAAGTGAAATGAGTAAGTACCATAGGCTGTTTTAAGTGGGTAATTGGCAAAGGTCAATGGCTATATATTTTTTAATTAATGTGTTAATGTTATTCCATTTATTACTTCAGAAAATCCTGCAATATTTTGCCTTTAAAAACTCTATAAAATGAGAGGGGGTATTAAATATTGGCAGAAGTTCTAAAACTTACTTTATGGCTCCTTTTCTTAAGGCTAACAAAATGTTTTTTCCCAGAACAGCTTGTTAATTCTCCACTTAGGTTCCTGGTTTCCTTAGACTCAAAAAAATTCCTCTAGAGTCAGGCATAGTGGCTCATACCCATAATCTCAGTGCTTATGAGACTGAGATAGAGGGATCATGCTTTTGAGATCAGCAGCAGCTACTTAGTGAGACCCTGTCTCAAAAATAAATACACACAAATAAACCCAACTGGAAAGTTGACTTAAACAGTCAGGGCCTGCCTACTGAGTGGGAGGCCTTGACAAGTCCTTGTATTGCTTTACACACACAAAAAAAATGCTGATGGGGAGGCCAGGAGTTCGGCCTAGTGTGCACAAAGACCTGGGTTCTATTCCTCGGTACCACATACATAGAGAAAGCCAGAAGTGGTGTCGTGGCTCAAGTGGTAGAGCTCTAGTCTTGAGAAAGTGCAAGGCCGGTACTCAGGCTCTGAGTTCAAATCCAGGACCATGCCTTTAGGGCTGTATAGCTTGTTCTCTTTCCTTAGCTTGTGGAGCAGCAGGGTCTATGTTCTAACTTAACAGGTAAATGCATTTCCTAGGGGTCAACACAAGACCAATGGAGTCTCTTCTTGATTTTAAGCTAACGTCTTTGTCTTTTCCTCCTCTCCTTGTGTGACTTCCAGTCCCTTTTTGTTTGTTTGTTTTTTGTTTTTTCCCTATGTATGTGATTAGGAGGACTCTAACCCTGGTCTTCATGCTAGGCAAGCATTCTACCATTAGGCCAAACTCCTGCCTCATCTAGTCCTTTTGTTAATAGGCCAGGAAACATTTTCTAATACAAGAGATCATCTCAGCTCTTGGTTCATGCCAAACACAGAGCTGAGTTTTTTATTGGATCCAGAGGCATGTTACCCTATCATGTTTAGGCCTCAACTCTACAGAATTCTCAAACCTGTATCTCTGGTACCAGGCTCTTGTGGTGCTTATGTTTTGTAAAGACAGTGTCACGTAGAGCCTTAAGAGAGGCAGATGGTCAAAATGGCCAAAAGTATGAGCATTTGTTCTCAGTCACTCATGTGGGCTCAGCTCAGTTCAGGTGCTAACAAAATTTCATGTTAATTTTTTTAAAGTCCTATGGGCATTGAGCCAGGATTTTGGCCTAGCGGTAGAGTTCTTGCTTAGCATGCACAAAGACCCAGGTTCAATTCTTCAGTATCACATACATGGGGGGGGGGGGGGGGAAGCTGGAAGTAATGCTGTGGTACAAGTAGTAGAGCTCTAGGTTTGAGAAAAACCCAAAGACAGTGCTCAGGCCCTGAGCTCAAGCCTAGGACTGGCAAAAAAATTTAAAAAAGATACCTGAAAGCCAGGTGCCTATGGATCACATCTATAATTCTAGCTACTGTTCAAGCAGAGGTGGCTCAAATCTGTAATCCTAGCTATTTAGGAAGCTAAGTACATCAATCAATCAATCAATCAATCAATCCTATGGTATGAGGCTTCTCTTTTATGAGTCGGGACTAGAAACTTCCAGAACCACTTATTTCTGGACAGTCATTTGGGGAATGACTTTGGAATGAGAAACCTGCCAATGTTTTGTCAGTCTTTAGAAATTCAGTTATAAGTGAAATGTGGCCTAGATATCCATGTCCGTTTTGGCTTCCGCATAAAACAGTGTGTTTTATTTGCTGGTTGCTCTTCATTATGTGCAGGCAAGGTTATACTATACTGCTGAATGATTTTGGTTATATTAGATTTTCCAGAACAAGCGCATGTCAGCCTTGTCAGGGTTAGTCAGTACTTTACATGGTTTAATGATTGCACATGTATTTGCCAGGTGCCAGTGGCTCACACCTATAATCCTAGCTACTTAGGAAGCAGAAAACTAAGAATCATAGTCTATAGCCTGCCTGGGCAGGTAAGTTCCTGAGACGCCCCATCCCCCACTCCAATCCTGGGGCTTGAGCACTGTCCTTGGGCTTTCTCAAGGATAGATCTCTACCATTTGGGCCATAGCACCACTTTTGGATTTTTCTATGTATGTGGTACCGAGGAATCCAACCCTGGTCTTTATGCATGCTAGGCAAGCATTGTACCACTAGGCCAAACTCCTGGCCCTCCCTGAGACTCTTATCTCCAATTAACTAGCAAAAAAACTTGAAGTGAACCTGTAGTTCAAATGGTCGAACTCCAGCCTTGAATAGAATAGCTTAAGGGATATCATCCTGGCCCTGAGTTCAAGCATTAGGACCAACACATCATATGAACACAAGCAAAACCAGACACACATGCATATACACACGTTTGGTTGGTTGGTTGGTTGGTTATTTTTCCTTTGTTGGTACTGAGGCTTGAACTCTGGACATGGGCACTGTCCCTGAGCTCTTCAGCTCATGACTAGTGCTCTACCACTCTGAGCTACAGTGTCAGTTCCAGTTGTCTGGTGATTAATTGGAGTTGAGTCTCACAGACTTTTTTTTTGTGTGTATATGTGGGTCATGGGGCTTGAGCTCTGGGCCTGGACATAAGAGTTTCACATTCTTTAGTAGTTATTTAGTGCCTGGGCTGACTTTGAACCAAGGTTCTCAGATCTCAGCCTCCTGAGTAGCTAGGATTATAGGTATGAGCTACCACACCTGGCCTGGCTCTTACAGACTTTTGTGTCCAGGATTGGCTTTGAACCATGATCCTCAGATCTTAGTAGCTAGGATTACAGGCGTGAGTCTGGCACCTGCATATAAGTTTTAACTCTTCCTAGCTGCTGATTTCCCTCCTTTTTTTTTTTTCGTGCCCTTAACTCCAAGCCCCAAGTTAAGAAAAGCAAGTGTATATGCGGTGTCACTGCATGTTCAAGTACAAAGTGTATCACTGGACACATTTGACCACATTTCAACCCCTTCCTGAATCCCTGTTTCCTTAGAACCCTTGAACTATTGCTTCCGGGGCGAATGGCTTACAATAAGACACTGAGCCTGAGGATTTGATTCCTCATGTCATCCCCTGATCACAAAAAGTAAGGCCTGGAATGGTGGTATCCAGCCTGTGTGGTGGCTGGGCCCATCCCACTCCATCCCACCTTCCCGCGATGTAAGCCCAGGGCTTCCAGAATACCTGAACATTATCATTATTTTGAGCTCAGCGACTGAATGTCCTTCTGAAAATTACCCAGACCTTTCCCTCAAGCTGTCTTCTGAGCTATTGAATTGAACTCTTTCCATTGTGTCTGAAATGTGAGAAATTTAGCCTCTCACATAAATATCATTATGATATGACCAGAACCTAACAAAAACATTGTGCTTATAATTTTAATTCTAGCTTTTAAGTATGTGAATGTATCATTTATGCCTAGGACTAGGTCACTGAGGTTGAAGATAGAAATGAAAATATATCGATATCTGTTACTTAAGATTTAGGAGGATTTGTGTGTGTGTGTGTGTGTGTGCCATTCCTGGTTCCCGAACTTAAGACCTTGGCCCTGTTCCTGGACTTTTGTACTCAAGGTTAGCACTCTACCACTTGAGCCACAGCTCCACTTCTGGAAAATTTTTCCTTTTTTTTACAAAATTTATTAAAGAATTTATTAGCATTGATTTTTACATCATATTTCAAATGACGTATTTAACAAACAAGTATTCAAGGAGGGACTCTCTATATACAAACACTGGCACTTGGGTCTTAGAACATAATTAAAATTAGGCTGAGGGTTTGTATGTCGTATATACATATTAATCTATGTAATAAAACAAGTCTAGAGTCATAAGTTTTTATGTCTGTATGGTTGTGTTTGTATTTCCAGTGAAAAAAATTTTTAACATGTTTCTCTGGGAAATGTTGACATAATCCTTTTCATTTTTATTTCATAGCTGAAATCATAAAGTGTATGAAAAATTATAAGATCCGTTCCAGATCCCACCTGATTTTCTTCTCTGGGTTGTTTTGGAAATTTCTTGGCATATATAAGAAGCATAGATTGTATTGCCGAAGACTCTGAAATCTTATATTGCTTTTAATAGATGGCAATTATTTAATATTCAGTCCAAAAGCAGGCTACCTCCGGCAGGCTATTCCTACAGTTATAATAATGTCCATAATTGCAAAGGGAGGCTTTGGTGTAGTAGAAACGACCAGATGCACTGCCATTTGATCAAAAAAGGTCACGGGAAAGGGGACATTTAAATTAAGTTATAAATTACAATTGAAGAACAATATTTTGATGTGTGAGACCAGAGATGGCAGAGTAGGGAGATGTAATTCATGGGTTCATTATAGAACGGAGGTGCCTGACAGCTGAGCCATGCCAAAAGGAAAATTTATTTGCAACATCACGCAGACAGAAAATGGCAGCTAAGATAAGAAGCCTGAGTAGAAACTTGAAACCTGCTAGTAATACGCAGAGTTTATGCTAATAAGCCTGCTCGAGACCCAGGGATGTTTAATGACTGCTGTAATATAAATGAGGTGTTCGGACATGGGCACATTTTCAATCTTATTTAAATTAAGACATTGCCATTGCTCTATAAAATAACATACAACCAGGCATTAAAGTTGATTCTCTCACCTCACTGTCCAACATTCAAATTTGCTGAAATTTTAGAATTGTTTAGGCAGGAGAGTTAAAGCTCAGAACAAGATTTCTATCTGTGGCAGCTTTGAGGAAAGATATAATTTAATGTTTATGGCAATTCATGAGAAGTTCAATCATGAGTTAATTAAACTGTAGGCAGTCATTAAGTATTATTTATTCTTTTGAGAAGCTTGCCAGTAAAGCACTTATATATATTAAATTATAGAAAGTAATAAGCAGGGAATGGTTTGTCAGGCAGAGTGAGAGTAGCAGATTTAACTTGGGCAATTACGCAGAAATATGTTTTTCTTCTTGTGGCAGGATCCTTCCTCAGTGCTAATCAGAAGGGGTCAAGGGTATAACAAGACAGTCTGAGATACACAATGACTGCCAGCGTCTTGACTCTGTCGAGCCTGTGGTTATTTGAAGTCTTCTTGTGATACCGAGGTTATAGCTATTGTAAATTCCACTATCTCCTGCACTGCTCTCCACCCTTTTGAGGTTCAGCACTGGGCTGGTGGTGGTGTGCCTGTTTGACAAATGGAAACCTCGACTTTGTTGCTTCGGGACATAGCTTGCAGCAAGTCTAACTGTCTGGCCTCAAGCCCCATAGGGATGTCAAGCCCTGGGACTTGATAGCAAAGAAAGAGAAGGCTTTGGGATCCTTGAGAGCTTTTAGTTTCACTTGCAAACGCAATCAAACCAGTTTTTAGCCACCATATCTCCTACTAAGTCCACCTAGCGTGTCAGTCCTCCATTCCACCGTCCCCCTGATCAGCCCAGGAGCTGGCCTATGGAGTGTTTCAGTAGCTCTTTGTTGAGTGTTGGGGTTGGGGAGGTCTCTGGATCCCTAATAGCTTGATTGATCTGGTGACCCCAGGACTTCTAAGGGGAAAGTGTAGTGAAAAGGACTGGGTCTCAATAGGGGTAGAGCTCAAGTTGATGTCCATGAGCATTCATTCATAAGGTATAAAAGACATAGCTTGTCAGTGTCTATTGCCTGTACACGCTCAGAGGCCACCCAGGACAGATTGCTAGAAAACGGCAAAATGGAGCAGCTGCTGGTGTTGGATTGGTGAAGAGTCACTCGTGTGGTCCTGCTTGCCAGCCTGTGCAGTGGGGGTAGCTTTTCCTCATGTGGAAGCACATGATGTGGAAAAGAGGCAGACTGGCAAATAGGTGTTGCTGTGAGAATTGAAGTAAGTTCATGCACATGATGGCGAGTAGTGGAGGCCTGGTCCAGACCTTGGTGCCAGCCCCTCTTCTCCCCACCCCAGTGCTCAGAGATGTTCAGTGTAAGGTCTGCTGGAAGGAAACGCCATGCAGTTCAGGAGAAGAGGTTCATTGTGTGAGGAGAGAGCAGACCTCTTGCCACCCAAGATGGAGTTGGGAGGAGCAAGAAGGCTTATGGTGGAAACTGAGAGATTATATAGGAGGAGCAGCATGGCCACGGTGGAAGTGGATGTGATCTCAGAGGATGGGGAAATACCTCAGATTGGGGGACCTCCCACTGCCCCCCAGGCATGCCAGTTGCCAGGGTTACATGTGTGCTGGGCATGGATTTCCAGGGTTCAGGGGGAGAGAGCCAAGAAAAGAAGTCATTTCTTCCAGGCGGACCTAGCATTCCCACCTTCTGATAGTTATAAAAGGGCACCGACTCTTTCTGGCTACTTCCTGCTGATAAGGCGGGGATGCTGTCTGTCCAGAAGGTCATGGTAGTGAACATGCATTGCATCCTTGGATGAAATCCAAAAGAAGTCTTATGAGGCAGGGGTCTCATCTTCAGGGATTTGAGACAGCTTTACCATGGTAGGGCCGAGAGAAGAGCAGGCACACCTTGGAGTCCTCATTGGTATAGAAGGGGCAAGAGCAGGAGCCTTTTTTACTCTTGACAGAAGAAACCATTATGGTGTCCATTGAGCTAAACTGCAGTGAGAGTGGTCAGCAGGACCTGATGAGGGCCTGTCCATTTAGGATGTAAACCAGATAGATTAAGCATCTTGAGAAAGACTTGATCCTCAGGCCAAATTGGGGGAAAAGGAAAAAGGCTTCCAGGGGCTAAGGGAGCCATAGATATGGGACAGCGGGATAAGATTAGAAAGGAATATGAAAAAGAAAAGTTATTTACTCTACATGGGTAGTTTCAGAGCATGTAAGAAGGCCTTCTACACCCACCACTGAGTTCTGAGAGGGAAAAGACAGGCTGGAATACTCAGGTAATAATGAATAACTGGCTTTTATATCCAAAAGGAACGATACAAGTAGCGTGCCTGCAATCTGGAGACATACCCTGGGCTCCTCCATGGTGAGGCTTGTGGGATCCAGCGGCCCGTGGTACCATCACACTTCCATTGCCAAGCTGAGTACCTTGGATAAGTTGGGCCGCCTCCCCATGTGTAGGGGGCATGGGAGGGACTGGCCTACTTCGTAGAGACAAGGAAGATAGTTGACTCCCCAGTGTCCTGGCTGTTCACACTTTGTCAGGGTCTAGATGGTGGTCACTCACAGAGTAGGGCAAGCTCTTGCCCAGTGGCCTTCCTTACCAAAAGCATGGTCTGGGTGGCGTGTGTTGGGTGCTTCTTTGAGGAGCCGGAAGGCAGCAGCCAGGAGCTGGCAATTTTTCCTATTTCAAGCAGCCTTATCAGCATTTTTCTGTTCTTCCTGGTTGTTAAAAACCCTAAAGACCATGCTCACCAGATCTCCTTGGGGGGTTTGAGGACCATCTTCAGCCTTTTTCAACCCTTTTTTCTTTTTTAATATCAGGAACTGCCTGGGAGATAAAATGGTATTAAGGACCACTATACTTTCCTTTGACTCTGGGTCCAGCTTAGTATATAACACTGGAATGTCACTGTAGAGCCAATTGAGAATTCGGCTGGGCTTTCAGTGGGTCTCTGGGTAACCTCCTTTAGTATATCATAGTTGACTGCGTGGTGGGCTGCCTTCTGGTAACTAGGCAGGTTACTATCCTTTTTGTGGTAACCCTTCCAGGAGCATTATTTTGGTAATCCCATTTGGGCATAGCCGTTGCTGCCCCTACGGGGAAAGTGTTATCTAGGCGGTGGGTTTCATCAGCATGTGCCTGGGCTGCAACCCAAACCCTTTCTTTTTCCTCAGAGATAAGAGAGGACAGGACTGTATATGTCATGCCAAGTGAGGTCTTAAGTCTGAAGAAGATATTTAAACTCTTTGGTATAATTATTAGGGTTTTGAGAGTAAGATCCTAGTCACTTCTGAATCTGGGAGAGATGGGTCATCAAAAAGGGGGCCTGTGCAGGATTGAGCAGGATTGGTAGAGAGAAGGGCAAGCAAAGAAAGCCTGAACTTATAGAATCTCTGGCCATTTACCATTGCATCGGAAGAAACTCTAAATTCTTGAGAATATTATAATCGAAAGTCCCATTTTGAGGCTGTTGAGACCCACTGTCTAGCCTATACTTTGGCCAGACTCGATTGCAATAAAAGATGAGCCGTTTTGGCTTTATCAAGTCCCTAAGTAAAAGAACATCTAAAAAGTGTAAAAGACATCCCAAGGGAGTGTGCTGTGTTGGGTGAGACTGATGAGACCCCATGGTAATAAGAAACACTAAGAAGTGAGGAAGTCTGGTAAGGAGGGGCGGGTGGTCATTGATGGGGTAGGGGAAGAATTAGTGAGGACCTGGGGGGGCAGTGGGTGAAGACATCAGGGGCGGAGTCAGTGGTGACTGGGGTTGGAGTCAGTGGTGACTGGGGTTGGAGTCAGTAAGGATGTAGAGCGTGGGGGTCCAGTCTAACCAGAGCAGATTGGGGTGGGGGTACTGGTATTAAACTAGACTCACCAAGAGAGCCCTAGGTAGGGGGGTGGGGTCAAACTAGACAGAAAAAGAGGGCTGAAGAGAGGAGTCACTCACCAAGTGTAGATAGGAAACATTGTAGCGAATGCATGGCCAGCAATAGGAAAAGCAGATGTCTGGAGGTAGAGTTTCCTGTCTCTGGTTCAAAGAGTGGGGGGCAAAAGGCGGGTTGACCCTTGGAGAAACTGAGGGGATCCTGACCCTTTCCCCCATCCGAGTCACAGTACCAAATGAAAGGGCTGCTGAAAGAAAACTCCAGGCAGTTCAGAAGAGGGTTTATTGTGTGAGGAGAAAGCAGACCTCCTGCCCCTTAAAATGGAGTCGGGAGGAGCTAGAAGGCTTATGGTGGAGAGTGAGAGATTATATAAAGGGAGGGGTGTGGCCACAGTGGAAGTGGATGTGATCCCAGAGGATGGGGAAATATCTCTGACTGGAAGACCTCCCTCTGCCCCCAGGCATGCCAGTTGCCAGGGTTACAGGTGCCGGGCTGTGATTTCCAGGGTGCTGGGAGAGAGAGCCAAGAGAAAAAGTCATTTCTTCCAGGCGGAGTGAACACTCAGAGGGCCCCAGTGATGGAGTCAGAATATCCCACCGGTAGCTTTCGAGAAACTGTATTTTGTAGAGATTTTTTTGTCAGTTTAGCTCCAAAAGGTACAATTCTCTGTACTCTTACATTAAAATTGCATTTAATCCCAGATCTGGCCAATCTGGTTTGGTTTCAGAATGAACTGATAGACTTACTGTTCCAGTTTGTTTTTCCATGGCCCCAAAACAAAGCTTTCAGACATTTGAGGACTTCTCCCCACCCCCACCTCCCCATCTGTGTTGCAATCCCTTCAGCAGCCTGTTGTGGAAAAGTGGTGGAAACTCTTTGCTTCTTTGTGTTGGGAAGCACAGCTTCTGTATTCTGCACCATCTTAATCTTCTTTCTCTGTGATCTGGAGTCTTGAAATCCTCAGTTTTTCACAAATTGAATCATTTAAATTCTCCAAAGTATGATTCTGCATTAGAGAAGAAAGTATTTAATGGTAGTTTCTGTAGATTTAATTAAGATAGCTAGTATTTTATATATTTGTGCACTCTGTTTCCCCTGAGCACTATAGCTCTTCCTTTGGCTTCTTCTGGAGAAATCTTCTTAAAAACAAGGCCTACAGGTTGATGCTGCATCAAGTAGAGACAGTATAGACCCTGTCCCTGAGTTTACATGGAACACTGAGCTGATGCATTCTCCTTGACAGCACATGGCCTCTTAGAGGGTGCCCTATCCCGACCGTCCATGCCTCCTGCCCACATCCTTCCCAGCACATAGGAGAGAACCTGACGCAACTGAGCACAATGAGTCTGCACTCCAGTCATTTCCCCAATGTGCTCTGGAGATGGTCTAACCTGCTGTCTGCTCATAGACCACAGTAACTTCTGGAATGTTTGAAGTGTATATTAATGATGTGCAGTTAAAGTATAGATGACCCCTCCCCATCATCTACAGGCTTGCTTTCTACTGTTGAGTTCCCCTGCAGTTAGTAGTTAACTATTCCAAATACTCAATGAAAAATCCCAGGTATTAAATAATTTTTAGAAAAAAATATTTTTACGGCATGTTATAATTCTATTAGTTGTTATTAACTTCCTCGTGTGCCTTATTTATAAGTGGATCTTTATCAATTATTCATTTGGATGTATAAGAAAATGCCGAATAGATACAGGGCCAATTCTGTCTCTGTGTTAGTCATCACTCTGAAGTATTTGCTGGGTTTATGGGATGGAAGGTCAAGAATAAGTATTTTAAGAGGCTAAGGAGACCATGGATCAAGCAGAAGGGAAGGAAGCTAAGGTGACCATGAGACACCAAGCTTCATCAGGGGAGAATGTGACCTGAGTCCAGGCTGGGGATGTGTTTGGGTTGAGCAGGATAGCTGGCCTCTGACACATACCACAGCCACTTTCAGCCAGCTAGTCACAGCACTTCTCCAGCTAGAGTCCAATGCTCTCCTTGGTTCACTGAGAGGACTCACGGCATTTGCTTTCATTCCAGCCACTCTGCAGTGCACTTTGGGAGTAGGTCTGTTTCTCTTAGGACTAATTTCCTGATGCCAAGCACACAAAATGTAAAAATGTGAAATGTTTCCCAGTACAGTATCAGAGTTTTCATCACATTTCATAAACCACCATGTTTTGTTGGTAATGCTGTGCAATATCATGGTTTTGTTCATCGCTTCTGAAAGGTTCCTCTTTCTACAGCATGCGCAAAATGGAGTTGAGACTGCCTTCCTTTGTGTGTGTGTGTGTGTGTGTGTGTGTGTGTGTGTGTGTGTGTGTGTGTGTGTGTGTGTGTGTGTGTGTGTGTAATGGGGCTTGAACTCAGTCTGGGCGCTCTTCAGCTCAAGGCTATCCCCCTACCCTTGGCCCTGGGTATTGTCCCTGAGCTCTTTAGCTCTAGACTACCACTCTACCCTTGAGCCAAGCCCTACTTCCTGTTTTCCAGAGGTTAATTGTGCTTGGGCTGGCTTTGAAACTTGATCCTAGATCTCAACCCCCTGAGTAGCTAGGATTACAGGCTTAAGCCATCTCCCCTGGCCTTTTCCTTTTCCTTTTTTTTTTTTTTTTTTTGCAGGTCTGGACTTGAGCTCAGGGCCTGAGTACTCTCCTTGGACTTTCTCAAGCTCTACCACGTGAGCCTCAGCACCACATTCGGCTTTTTTTTTTTTTTTCTATGTATGTGGTACCGAGGAATTGAACCATGGTCTTCGTGCATGCTAGGCAAGCACTCTTCCACTAGGCCAAACTTCCAGCCCCTGGCCTTTTCCTTTTTAAAAGAGATACCTAAGGGCTGGGAGTTTGGCCCAGTGGTTGAGTGCTTGCCTAGCATGCACAAAGGCCTGGTACCACATACATAGAAAAAAGCCAGAAGTGGTGCTGAGGCTCAAGTGGTAGAACCTTGAGAAAGTCCAAGGACAGGGCTCAGGCCCTGAGCTCAAGCCCAGGTCTGGTCAACAAAAGAGAGAGACAGAGATAGAGACAGAGACAGACACCTAAGCCAGATGTGGTGGCTCTCAATCTTTAATCTTACCAACTCTGAAGGCTGAGACCTGAGGATTGAAGTTAAAGACCAGCTTAGACAGAAAAGTCCATGAAGCTCTTATCTCCAGATTAGTAGCAAAAACCAGAAATGTTAGGCTGGGAGTTTAGCCCAGCAGTAGTGCTTGCCTAGCTTGCACAAAGACCCTGGTTCAATTCCTCAGTACCACATACCAAAAAAGAGCCAGAAATGGTGTTGTGGCTCAAGTGGTAGAACTCTTACCTTGAGAAAGCCCAAGGCAGTGCCCAGTCCCTTAGTTCAAGGGCCAGGACTGGCCAAAAAACAAACTGGCTCAAGTGGTGGAGTACCAGCATTGAGGAAAAAAAAAAAAAAAGCAAGGGGGGGCAATTATAGGAGGGAGGAGAAGGACAAAGAAAGAGACAGATTGATATACATCTAGAATTTGCTAGAATTCTACTCTAGACCATCCAGCTTCACAGTTCAAAGTCCTTCCACTTCTTCTAAATATCCCCTGTAAGTCCATCAGATAAGATGTCATTAGCTTTCCTTTCTCTCTCTTCTCCTTTCTTTCTTCCCCTCCCCTCTCCTCCCCTCCCCTCCCCTCCCAGCCAGTCCTAGGGCCTAAACTCAGGGCCTGAGCGCTATTCCTGACATTCTTTTTCTCAAGGCTAGCTCTCTACCAATTGAGCCACAGCCACCATTTCTGGCTTTTTCTGAGTAGTTTATTGGACACAAGAGTCTCACAGATATTCCTGCCCAGGTTTGTTTCAAACCACAGTTCTTAGATCTCAGCCTCCTGAGTAGTAGTAGGATTATAGGTATGAACTACCCTGGCTCACCATTAGCTTTTTATTAGAAATTTGAATTTAACCAATTTGATTTGATTTAAAATTATTACTAAAACACATGCTTTTCAAATTGAATAGGCATGTAATTTTCCTATTTATTCTGTTTCAGTCCACATTATCTTACTTAACATTGCCATTATATTAGATTTTGTCAAACACCTATTCTAAAATAAGAGTAGGCAGAGTACAAACATCTAACTATTTTAAATCTTCTTATAGCTCTGAGATACCTGCCATATTGCAGAGCTTGCAAAGCCTTCAATAGTGTAGGCTGAACTAGTTCAGATAAATGATATTTCAGCTTTAGTTGAGACTATGTAGGTCATCCGTTCAGGATGTTTACTTGTTCTTTCATGCCTTCCTTTAGTATACTCTGTTAGGCACAGGGGCTACCTTAGCAAAACTACTACTTGTGTCTAAGTACTCTAGTATAAAGAAGGCAGATTTCCAGGGGGGGAATTAGAAGGACAACTGCAGTTTGGTGATGTAGTTTGAGCATAAGGACCTTTCTGGTTGTGTTCGTCTTCATTTTGGACTGTGATAGTAGATGAGAGCTGGGAGCTGGTGGCTCGCGCCTACAATCACTGGAATTGAGATCTGAGGCTTCTGGTATATAACTAGCCAAGGCAGGAAAGTTCCTGAGACTCTTATCTCCAATCAACCACCAGAAAACTGGAAGTGGTGCTATGGTTCATAGTGGTAGAGCATTAGCTTTGAAAACTAATACTAGCAGGAAAGCTCAGAAACAATGCCCATGCCCTGAGTTCAAACCCCATAATAGACCAAAAAAGAAGAAGCTGGGCACAATGGCTCATGCCTGTAATCCTAGCTACTCAGGAGGCTGCGATCTGAGGATGGCAGTTCAAAGCCAGCCCAGGCATTAAAGACTGTGAGACTCATCTCCAAGTAGACACTAGAAAACCAAAAGTGGCGCTGTGGCCCCATGGGTTAAGGTAGTAGCCTTGAGCTGAAGGGCTCAGGCTCGGGGTAGGGCAGTAGTCTTGAACTGAAGAGCTCAGGGACAGAGTTCAAGCCCCACTACCACCCCCCCTCAAAAAAAATAGAATGGATGGGGTCATAGAGAGACCATCTTAAAGTGCTTTTGCAAAGTAGGGGTACTAAGCAATGCCTGAGTTTGAAAAGATTCATGTGTTCTGGTTCTGGGGCTGGAACTCAGTCCCTGGACACTGTCCCTTAGGCTTTTTGCTGAAGGCTAATGTTCTACCACTTTTGCCACAGCTACACTTCCAGCCTCTTTGGTAGTTAACTAGGGCTAAGAGTTATATGGACTTTTCTTGGCTGGGCTGGCTTCACACCATGATCCTCAGATCTCAGCCTCCTGAGTAGCTAGGATTATAGGCATAAGCTTTGACAAGAGAAGTCTGAGCCTAAAGGTCAGCTATAGATGCTTCTATTTATAGATGGAACATCTTCATTAACATACTGTTGCAAAACTTTTCTTTAAAATTTTAGGCCCTTTAAATGTTCCCAGTGAATTATTACATTTTAAAAAATTAGGAAGTACTGGAGAGGTGACAGAATAGCTCAAATGGAGAGCATTTGTGAGATCCTGACTGTCAAACCCAATACCACCCAAGGGCGGGGCGGGGGGGTATGAAGAGGAAAGAACCAATCTGGGGTTGACCATAAGCTCTTGTGGGGAGAATGCATAATAATGGTGAATCTTACAGGCTTGGTTTGAGTCTTGGGTCTACCACTCATGATTCAGTGTGATAATTAAGCACATTTACGGTACCTCAGTTTCCTTACCTGTCCAAGGGATGGCAGTAGTTCCTTTGCCATAAAGTCAAATAAGTGACTATTTTCCTAATGTGATTAGGAAATGTACTTGCAGTCCCAAGAACGTGGCCTGTGCTGAGCACTACACAGACCACATGTTCAGCAGATGTTGGCGTTACGGTTCTTAAAGACTCTATTGTTGCCAGTGTTTTCTGCCTTGTCTCCCTCATCCCTTCCCTTACTGTAATAAATCCCTGAGATGATTCGTCTTAATGAAAGGACAGGTTCAACTTGGTCCATGCTTCTCAGCCTTGTTAGAAATAGCTTGGGCTGTTGCAGTGTCACATAGGAGTAAGAATACCAACTCAAAAGGAACTCAGCCAGACAAAGTTTACTTGTGCAGAAGGGTGAGCCATCAGCCAGAGGTCTGGCAAACAAGCACAGAGCAGGCAGAGGGCTCCCATTTTATCTCTAACCCAGCATGTCCTGCCCCTCCTGCTCACATTGGCTGAGCTCAGGCTCACAGTCTGCAAAAGGATGTGGCTTAATTAACAGAATGGAATTACAATTTAAGTTACATCTAACAGGAGTATAGTAATTAAAATGCAGCAGCAAAAGAATGTATATAACTAAAATGTAATTAACAAGGGCCAGGTCTCAAAGCCAAAAACAAACTTTTCAGAAAATCAATTCTAAAGATTAACAGAAAGGAAGCAAACTACTTTGATAGAAAAGATGTTTTTCTCACAGCCTGTGTCCTTTGAGTCTGGTGGAGCAGCATGTAATGTGGCGGTGGAGAGTACGAGGGGGGAAAAACTGCTCACCCAGTGGTGTTTGGGAAGCAAAAAAAAAGGAAGGAAGGGGCTGGGAGTTTGGCCTACTGGTAGAGTGCTTGCCTAGCATGCACGAAGACCCGGGTTCAATTCCTCGGTACCCCACATACATAACAAAAAGCTGGAAGTGGTGCTGAGGCTCAAGTGGTAGAGTGCTAGCCTTGAGAAAGTCCAACGACAGTGCTCAAGCCCTGAGCTCAAGCCCAGGACTGGCAAAAAAAAAAAGAAAAAGAAAAAAAGAAAAAGGAAGGAAGAGACTTGTGCCCCACACTCCCTTTTGTAGGCTCACCTCTCTTACCTAAGAATATCCTTTGGAACTTGTCTCTTCAGGTTCTCACCACCTCCTGATAGTGCCCTGGGGACATTGTAAATCCAGTGTGGCATTTCCCATAGCAACAGAAACTAGGGTGATGGAGGCCAAGAGCGAATTGCCATGCTGATTATGTCTGTATCACCTTTCACGTTTTTTTGTACTACAGAGACCAATGAAGGACTTGTCTTATTGATTTGCCTCAGGTCTGCTATCTGCTACAGATAACTAACTAAGATTCTTCTTGTCTTAGCTCCATGAAAGTGGTTACGATGCTGGCAAAGCCCTGCAGCGCTTGGTCAAAAAGCCTGTGCCCAAGTTGATTGAGAAGTGCTGGACTGAGGATGAAGTGGTAAGCATGGACCGCATTTCTTCCTGTTGTGGGGGATGTTGGGACATTCCTTCCCCTCGGGAGAAAGGCCTCATTCAGACACACCCAGAAGTCAAAAGGGAAGAGCCTGGGAGCAACCAAAACAGAGCCAAAAGTTGAGCAGTGGCCCAAGAATGCTAGCTTTGGGCAAAAATGCTTAGGGATAGTGCCCAGACCTTGAGTGCAAGCCCCACAATCGACAAAAAAGTAAAAAAGGAAAGTACCTTCAAGCCTCTAAATTGTATTGAGAGACTTGATTTTAGTCAGATGAGGTTCCATGGCTGATGAGAGAGATCTCCCCAAGTTTCATGAACAGGGGAAATACATAGTTCTCCTAAGAACCATATATTTTTGTTTTGGGTGCAAGTTTGCTATAGTAACTCCTTCCTATAACATTTGAGTATGTGGGCTGGGAGCGTAGCCTAGTGGTAGAGTGCTCGCTTAGCATGCACAAAACCTTAGGTTTAATTCCTTGGTACCACATACACAGAAAAAGCCAGAAGTGATGCTGTTGCTCAAATGGCAGAGAGCTAGCCTTGAATAAAAAGTGTCCAAGGACAGTGCCCAATGAGTTGCCAGGACTGCCCCCCCCCAAAAAAAAAAAAGATATGCGTGTGTCAAGCCTATTCCACACCTAGAGTAGCACTGGTGACTCAAATTTATTTTGAAAACTTAGCCTTCTGAAGACCATTAATCAAAAGCAGGAAGTAGCCTTGATTATATTGGAAGTGGATTTGACATAATTATTTCTTTGGCTGTGGCCCATTAAAGAAGGTAAGGCATGGTTAAGCATGGTGGTACATGGTTTTTGTCTCGGGTACTCAGGATGGAGACAAAAAGATCATAGTTTGATGCTAGCCAGGCAAAATTAGCATGCAACCGTATCTAAAAAAATGAAGCTGGCTGTGGTGATGATTGCTTGCGGTCCCAGCTGCTGAGTGGGAAGGAAGATCGTAGTTTAGCAGAGTTAGCATGAAGGCTTTATTGGAAAAACTAAACTAAACTAAAAGCAAGAAGAGGAGGCCTCAAGGGACCCTGAGTCCAATTCCTCAATACCTACAAAATGGGGAAATTATGGCAAGGGGAGAAACACGCCTACAAATAAAGGTTTAAAAAGCCCACGTTTCCCATCTAACAGATCTCATGTAGCCCATCTCTGTCGGATGACTTAGAGAAGGTATTCCTGGAAGGCTATACAGATAGCTTGTATTTTCATAAACAGTGTTCAAAGCATTATTCATTTCAAGATCCTCACCTATATTTTAAAGCATGTTAAAGGTGAGTGTTTAGAAATTGCACGTGCTTTCTTGTACAAGTGGAATGGCTGTTCTGTCCCTCTGGAAGTGCCCTGTGTTTTGAGTGGGGAAACCATCATGTCAGTGTGTGTCAGGGGAAATAGAAAAGGATAAACAGGAATGGAAGAGCTAAGAGCTGGCTTAGGGAAGGGCAAAAGCTTGATAAAGTAAGGAGGAGATGAGAATCCTGTGCCCAGAAGGAAAACAGTCTTGGCCTGAGCAAGAAATAGGAGTGGGTATGGCTGGGGTACAGGGAGGAGAGGGTGGGAGTGGGTATGGGGAGAGGGTTGTCCTGCCAGACAGGTCAGGCATGGTCTGTGGATTCATTGTGGAGGGGCGGGCGAGGAAGGGGATGCGGTATGCTGTGTTGTGCATAGCTTCTGGAAGCCATGGGTTCCAGGGGAGTCAAGACAGGTAAGCGGTATGGCGGCACAGTGATGCGAGGAGCCAGAAGGTCTGGGGCACACACCAAGATAGAGCCAAAAACATTTCAAGTTCAGAACAAGGAGGGCACAAAATCATTACCCTCAGTTGTCTGGGGAAATCCTATCTCTTTCACCACAAACCTAGTTGTGTAGTGAGGAGTTGAGAGATTTAAGTTCTCCAAATAACTTGACACAAGGGGGTGAGATGGGCAGAACAAGTGTGTAAACTCCATTTCCTGCCAGGCCACCCTGGCAGCTCAGGTACATGATGGCTGCTTTCATTCCTACCTGCTTTGGTCCTTGAAGCAACTCTTCTTCTCCTCTGCCACTTCTCTGTGTCCTTCAGGAAGTGTCCATTGCACAACCAAAAGCCTCTCTCCTGCTTTGCCCGTGGAATCGGCTCATGTCTGGCTTCATATTACCCACGTTCCCAAGTGAGGAGAAAGGCATCTGGGACCCAGCCCGGCTTCCTCCCCACCCCCCAGTCTTGGGGCTTGAACTGAGTGAGGGCCTGGGCACTATCCTTGGATACTTGTTTTGCTCAAGGCTAGTGCTCTGCCATTTGAGCAACAACGCCACTTTGGCTTTTTCTGTGTGTGTGGTACTGTGGAATCAAACCTAGAGTGCTAGGTAAGCACTCTACCACTAACCATGCTCCCACCCCTGGCTTTGTTTTGCAAGCACAGCAGGACTGGAGTAGGAAGGAACCCTGTGGGCACAGACTGATTCTTAACTGCATGAGTTTGATTCCATTCAGGCTCATTTTCACTGTTTTTGCCTCTTGGTTCTTCTCCAGCCCTTGCACAGCCTCAGGATCAGTGTTTGTGAAAGTGAAGCTTCACCCTCAAAATCTGGACTGTACTTGAGAGACACTGAGTGAATAAATTGCTTAGCTGAGGGAACTCTAGGGCCATAGGCAGTTCTCTCTACCTCAGTCTGCTGTGTTCAGGGGGCCCCTTCTGTTCGGATTCCCACATTTTCTCAGCCCAGTAATCATAAGAGTATGCAAAATACATGCACCCTAACACAGTTTCCCATATACTTGGAATGTTCTGGTATTCCTATTCTAATTTGACCTAGCTACCTAGTGTGTAATGTAACTGCAACCCTCACCAGTGACACTCATACATGGGAATGCTTTTAAGCAGCTGCTGCTGGGGATGGGGAGGTCTGGCCTGAAGGTGAGCAAGGCCCCTGCGAAGCTCAGTCCCTGCCTGTCCTAGAGCCCTTGCTCCCTGTTTTGAACCTGGCCCCTGGTGTCCACCTTTACTGGCAGCCAGTGCTTGGCCTCTTCTTGCTTACCTTTGTTCTGTCTGTTCCTCACAGTCTGCTGTTGTGAGTTGATCACCATCTTTGTTTGTAAACTTGTTTGTGATGAAGACTTAATAAAGGTGAGGATAATGATTGTCTCCTGAAGAGGTGGAAAAAATATGCCATGATACTTTGTTCAGGGTTATTGTTTTGAAAACGCCTTCATTATTATTGGGATCATTTTTCATTTAAAAACAAAGTGTGTATGATGCCTGTAATCCTAGCTACTCAGGGGCTGAGGTCTGAGGATCATGAGGATCATGGTTCAAAGCACAAAAGTCCTTGAAGTAGTGCTGTGGCTTGAGGACCAGACCGTGCCAGGCTCAGAGCTCAAGTCCCACAACCCACCAAAAAAGAAAGAAAGGAAAAAAATGAGTTTAAATCCCTGTAACTTCAAAAATTAAAACAAACCTTAAAAAAAAAAAAAAAGCCAGGACTGTGAATGTGGCTTAGGGGTAGAAGGGGTAGAGTGCTTGCCTAGCTAGTATGCATAAAGCACTGGGTTTGATTCTTCAGTACCACATAAACAGAAAAAGCCAGAAGTGGAGCTGTGGTTCAAGTGATAGAGTGCTAGCCTTGAGCAAAAGCAGCTCAGGGACAGTGTGGGGAGGTGGGGGTGGAGAGACAGTGGTTGCCAGTTACTCACAATTGTAATCCTAGTTACTCCAAATGTGAATCCAGGGGACCGCAGTTCAAGGCCACTCTAGGCAGAAATACTCAAGAAACACTACCTCAGAAATAACCACTTAAAAGAAATCAGAAGGCTAGCCAAGTAAACAAATCCTGCAAGTGTTAAGGTTGAGTTCAAACCTCAGGACAGAAACTTTTTTTTTTTTTTTGACCAAAACTTCATTCATTTTTTTTTTTTTTTTTTTGCCAGTCCTGGGCTTGAGCTCAGGGCCTGAGCACTGTCCTTGGATTTTCTCAAGGTTAGAGCTCTACCACTTGAGCCTCAGCACCACTTCTGGCTTTTTTCTATGTATGTGGTACCAAGGAATCCAACCCAGGTCTTTGTGCATGCTAGGCAAGCACTTTAACCACTAGGCCAAACTCCTGGCTTGACCAAAACTTTTATATGTACCTTTCTAATTGAGATTGCTTGGAATTGAGATTCTTAAGTTTTGTTATTCTGATGCCAGATTTCTGTCAGATTCTAAACCAGATACCACCAGTGCTTTTTATACAGTGACTTTGAGATACACCTTGGTGGCTAGCTCATACCTTATCTTTCAGGCTGAATGAACTGTGTCAGATCAGAGAAGACTTTTGGTAAATCTCTGAGGTTTTGCAACTAGGATGGTATAGGCAAGGCTAGAGCCAAAGGAATGGCTTGATGCTGCTTGCAAGAGTTTTCATGGTAGTTAATCAATCCCGCATACAGTGTGCTGAAAGCATTGGTCCTTTTTAAGAAATTATCCAAATTAGTAGAATTTATGAAGAGGAAAAGGAAGAAATACATATCAAAATGTTTTTTTTAATCCTACATTATTAGGTTTTTAATTAAACATGATGAACACATTTAAATATAACACAAAGGCCCCAGGCTGAACTGCACCTAATCGAAACAGATTAAGTCACCCTTCCATGCTTGGCTAGTTATTAATTCTGTTTATTTATGCATGCAGGCTGAAGGGAGCATTTGTTGCTGTTGTGCTGTTGCTTACTGCACTGGGATTCCATTGCTGCTTGATGCTGTGTTCTTAATTAGCATTCAGCTGTTGATTATGGAAATACTGGGATGCTAATTGAATTCCTTTTAAAATTCAGGTCCTGCATCTTCCTCCTGGAAAATGCAGTTTGGCCTGACTTGCAAGGTTGTAAGATTGGATGCTCCACTGAAAAGTACTTGAGCCTTTGCTCCTTGTCCTGCAGGCTATGTTTGGTTTTGAAATTATTTTCATGTTGAATTAGCTTTCAGCAAAAATCCAGGAGTTGCTCAGATGAAGGCTTTATTGCTTCCAATATTATAGCAGGATGTTTCCATTTTAACCAGGGTGACTGTAACTCTTACCTTGAAACAGCCACCCATTAAATATTTCATACCAAATTTGATATTGTATCTCAATGTGAACAAGCTAGATACAAATAAGCTTTGAATTTTTTATCCAAAGAGTTAATCCACCATGGTGATAAACCTTAATTGACCATATGTACATAAATTTGTTTACAGGTTCATAGTTTTTTTTAAATATCTAGCACTTTCTCCAATTTAAAGCCCAGTTTATCATAAATATAAATGAAAATTCTTCTTTCAAAATTGATAATGACATAGCAAACGAATTTTCTGAATATTTGTAATCCAGTGAGCTCATTCAGCTGGTCAAGTAATAACACACACAGCACACACGCAGCTGTTTGCAGTGTCTTTTCCCAGCAGCATCTTCAGAGGCCTTTGTTAAGCCCTTTTGGCAATGTGTGCTCCAGAAAACACTATTTTTATTGTTCACTCTTTCAAGCCAGGCATCTGGATGTGCCAGAAGACAGAGCTGCTTAGTGGGGCAAAATACAATGCATTTTATTTGCTGTTTGTATGTCAGCTGAAGAAAATGGAATTCACAGCAGAGTCAGAGTTGAGGCTCAAAGCAGAAGGCTGCTGCAGAGGTTAGAGCAGAAGACGGGGACAGTACAACAGAGGGGAAGAGAAGCGTTCATTGCCTACTGGCAGTCTCAGTGGGCTCCAGGTCCCCCACGCCTGCATTTGCTTTTAAAACCTTGCTATATCCTCAGTGTACTGGTTTTGTGGTATTTATTTTAGGGTTGGTAAAATTTCCTGGATCGTTAACCATTTTATGTGGCCACTCAGCAATTTGATGCTAGGGGGATCCTGCTGGTCATCTAAATTAGTCCATCTTCTTTTTAAATTTTCATGCAAAATTTCCTATTGTTAAAATGTGCCCAAAAGGAATTAAAACATTAGCAGTAATGTACCATGGACAGTTTTCTTGTGGATTTGTATGTTATTCAGTATGTTTTTATTTTGTTTGTTTATTTGTATACTTATTGAGTCTTTGATCGCATAATGCATGTGGCCATGGCTTTGTAAATTCATTAATTCGTTCATTTATTCAGTCATTCATTCACTCACCAGTCCCAGGGCTTGAAAACTCGGGGCCTAGGCATTGTCTCTTGAGTTACTTTGGCTCAGAGCTAGTCCTCAGCACCTGAATCACAGCTCCACTTCCAGTTTTCTGGTGGTACTGAGAAGTAAGAATCTCAGGGAGAACCTCTTTAGGCTGGCTTAGAACCTTAGTCCCCAGATCTCAACCTAAGTAGCTAGGATTACAGGCATGAGCCACTAGCGCCTAGCAGCCTTGTAATTTCATATGTTTAGATTTGAATACATGTAAATGGAACTGTTACATTGAAATTCTTCATATTTTTGCTTTGTAACCCAACCTAGCCACAAACTCACTATGTCTCCTCAGCCTCTTGTTTTTATTTTATTTTGGATTCGTTTGGGTTTTTTAAGTTTTCTTGTTTGTTTGTTTGTTGTTTTCTTCCAGATAGAATGTTTCTCTGTAGCTCAGACTGGCCCTGGACTCTGAAATCATCCTTTCTTGGCCACTAGAGTACTGGGATTATAGGTATGCACCACCATGCCCGTCTTGAAGTGGCACACTGTAAAGAAATTTTAGGCTGAAAATTTTTATACTTCCCTTGGCATCTTATTAATCTAAAATATGTAGTGTATCACATAGGAAGTACTTTAGTAACATTTTGAAATGAGTTAAAGTGGATTTTTCTCTCTACTAACTACTGTCCCTCAAACGTTAAAGTAAATCTGTATTGTTTCTAATGAACAGTTGCATTTTTAAATGTGACAGTAGGAAAAATAAGATAAACACAAATGTCAACCAGCTATACATACATACATCAGTAGTGTATATATCACTCTATATGTTTCTCACCTGTACTAAAAATCAGTCCTTAGTATTTGAAAGGAAAAGTATAGGTTTAGGCAATTTTCCTAATCCAGTGGTAGAATTGAATTCTTTTTTCCTATGACTTGTTCTCATCCTTTGAACCAAATCCCGCTCAAGGAAGTCAGTAGTAGATAGAGTGGAGTTCATTGTCAAGTCCTTTTGGAAATGAGACAGGGAATTAAAAATCAATTATTATATGTGTAGAAAAGATGGTGTAAAACAATCAATTGTGTCAATTAGTTTGCACAAAGATTCTACTGTTTAACAAGTTCCAGAGAGAAACGTATCTTATAAATCCTTAAGTCAATGAGAAAAGACAGGCATTAGAAGGAAAGAGAGATTTTAAAATTTATTTCAGTATCTCATGTCAGTCAAAGTTGCCTCTGGGTTAAATGTACAAATTCAGCTGTGACCTTGTCTTCACATGACATTATTAATGTCCATGCTTTTTCTTTACTGTGGTCAAAGAAATTAGCATGCCTGTTTTTCTTTCTTTCTAAGCAGTCAGCCTTTCTCTCATTTTGTTTAATCAGTGATGTTTCCAAAAACTGATTATCGTCTAGCCCTGCTTTTAGCTAATTTTTTTTCAAGTGTTGTTGCCCGCGGCTTCATGTGGAAATGTGTGCTTGTGGCAATGTTTAGGTCTTGGGCCACGCAGGCCGAGCAGAATAGAACCAAGACAGAAGGTGACTGCACGAGCCCTGAATTACTCCTCGCTGGTGCTCAGCACAATGGCTTCAAAGCAAAGGTTACTCTGTATGGGGCATTTTTCATTTTTGCTTGGGGCACCTTGGGGGAGAGTCTTCCATTTGAAAGATTCATGAATATCAGGGTGAGAGGTTGTTGAAGCCATGTTTTCCATCTCATTTTCAAGGGTGTGTTAAAAAATGGAGATAGAATACACTCAGAGCCACTGGGTCATCTTTCTCTGTTCCTTAAAAAAAATGAGAACAAGACACAAGGGGACTTGAGAGATTGCATTTGTTCTCCTGTAGACCGAGTGGTTATTTTATAAATGAAGAGGATGGAGACTCCTTTTCTTCTGCAGTTTCTAAGCAACAGGACAGAGTCCATTTTAATGTGTATGCTTCAAACATTCTATGGATAGCGACATCAGAGTCTTACATTTCCACCATTGAGATGTATTAGTTGCTAACTGAAATTCAGCTCTGGGATAAAGAAATAAGAGGTTAAGGTAAAAAAGAGAAGAAAACAGAAGAGAGAAAGAGAGTCCTACCATGCAAAGAGTAACTAGTTTAAAGCTATCTCCTCTGTATTTCTGTCTTAAATCTAAAGCCTCTCTTAGGTATACTTAGAGAGAGGTAGTAATGGCCTCGGGTGCTAGGCCTTGTGCTCCCTTTACTAGAGTGCCAGCCTGTTGTTGTTGTTGTTTTAATCTTCGCCAAGTACCATTACCTTACTCTTCTTTCTCTTAACCCTTGGTGTGCTGCTATATGACGCATACACCTCATATTACAGCACTTGCTTTAAGACATGTTTCTGAATTTTTTTTTATATGAAGGAATTATAGTGTGTGTTCCACATTATTAAAGCAGCATGACTAGTGGTCATAAAAGGAAAACGATCTTACCAACTTAATGTTCAGACATGGGGTCTTGGCAAGGCTGCCAGCCCTGATTGTTGACTTGTGTGGACATGAAGTCAGATGACGTGTGTGTGTGTGTGTGTGTATTACAGGTTTGCCTTTCAGTTCTGATTTTGAGTTGTTAACTTGAAATTAACCCATCCATTCCACTTCTCTTTACAGAGCAGTGGCACTCTGCCAGATACTGTTGTGGGGATATAGTGGTGAAAAGCTAACAGCAGCCCTATCCTTAGGGCTTTACATCCTTGACAGGTAGTATTAGCTAAGTGCTAAAGAAAGAAAAGATATAGGAAAACAATAGGAGGTAGAGGAAGGCAGGTTGATCTTTTACTTAAGGGACTGGAAATGACACTTTTCAGTGAAGACCTAAAAAAGTGTAGGGGAGCTAGCCTTTCAGATGGATAGTGGGAGAACGTCCTGAACCAAGGAAATGAAACAGTGTGTGCAAAGGCCTGGAGGTGGACACGTACCCAGTAGAGTGCTTGAAGAACAACAAAGATGCCCCAGTGTGGGGTGGGCAGAATTGGGAGGTGAGGTCCAAAGGCTTTGGGCATCTTAGAGAATGGGGTGCTCATTGTACCAAAGTTCCATTCCTGGTGTGTGAACTGCTTCCTCCTCACACAGCATTTTCTACCCATGTTCTTGTGTGTGATTTCCTGTCAACTTCCTCCTCACTCCTGTGGCAGCTCACTGTCAGGTCAACTCCAACCTTCCATTTGTGAATGAAGCTGTTTCTCCTAAGCATTCAGGCATAAGAAAATTCTGGGGCCTGGCACAAGTTACTCATATCTGTAATCCTAGCTGTTCAGGATGCTGAGATCTGAGGTTCATGGTTCAGAGCCAACCCAGGCAGGAAAGTTCATGAGTCTTATCTCCAAATTAACCACCAAAAAACCAGAAGTAGTAGTGCACTAGCCTGGAGCAAATGAGCTCAGAGCCAGCACATAGGCCCTGAGTTCTAGCCCCAGTACTGCTACCAAAAGAAAAAAGATCAATATTTGGAGTAAGAAGTAACATTGTTGTGGGCCAGGAATTTGGCCTAGTGGTAGAGTGGTTGCCTAGCATGCATGAAGACTTGGGTTCAACTCCTCGGTACCATATTATATACATAGAAAAAGCCAGAAATGGTGCTGTGGCTCAATTGAGAAAGCCTAAGGACAGTTCTTAGGCCCTGAGTTCAAGGCCCAATCCTGGCAAAAAAAAACCCCAAAAAACAAGTTACATTGTTGGATATTTCCTAGCAACTTTTAACAGGTAATAAAACTTTCAACAATTCGGGGCCAGGAGTTTGGCCTAGTGGTAGAGTGCTTGCCTGCTATGCATGAAGATCTGGATTCAATTCCTTGGTACCACATACATAGAAAAGGCCAGAGTGCTGAAGCTCAAATCATAGAGCTCTAGCCTTGAGAAAGTCCAAGGACAGTGCTCAGGACTGCCCCCACTCCAAAAAAAATAAACCACAAAAAACAATTTTCAACAATTCATATAACCTATAAGAAACAGAAGGTGTATTTTTTTTTAACTTCTCCTTGGGACAAATGCTGGCTTCAGGGGTCAGCTTTTTAGTCCTTAGAGAGGAGTCTTATGGACTTTTCTGCCTAGCAGACTTGGAACCCCAATCCTCAACTTATGAGTAGCTAGGATTATAGGCACGAGCCACTAGCACAGCGCAGATAATCAGAAAGTCTTATTTGGTTGGATTGACTAGAAGAGAAACCTGAGAAAGGGCGTTTCTCTTGTAGATTCTCAGTTCTGTGTGCACCACACTTCTGTGGAGTGTCCTAAAGATGAGCCTCAGTCACTACAGCTTACCAAGCTCCTGGAAATGGCAGTGTGGCTCAAAGTGGCAGAGTGCTAGTCTTGAGCCTGAGCTCTTCAGCTCAGGACAGTGTCCAGGCCCAGAGTTCAAGTTCCACAATGGATGAAACAAGAGCAATAATAATAGAAAGCCAGATGCTAGTTGCTCATGCTGTAACCCTAGCTACTCAGGAGGCTGAGATCTGAGGATTTTGATTTCAAGCCTAGATAGAAAAGTACTAATAAGACTCTTACCTCCAGTTAACCACCCCAAAACCAGAAGTGGTATGATGGCTCAAGTGATAGAGCCCTAGCCTGAGCCCAGAAGCTCAGGGACAGTGCCCTACAAGCCCTAAGTTGAAGCCTACAACTGATAAAAAGTAAAGAACAAAGAACCAAAAGTAACAAAATGAAGCAGAATAATAACAATTGTATCATATACTTCCTGAGGCCTAAAAATTCTACTCATGCCATATTTAGTTTAAGTATGTATCTAGTCAATCAGTTCATATAAAGTGGGCATGCCCTAACATTCTAGATTGTTTTTATCTAACAAATCATGCTCCAAGAGCCACTAGGAAAGTTGTCAGTCTACTTACAACAACACCCAGAGTCTCTGAACTACAGCTTTGTAGCTATTGTCCATTGTGTGCAGACTCTGAGGATAAAGGTTCCTCTACATAATTTCAGGGTACTTCAGTTCTGGGGAGGGGTGGCTAAATAGTACTTCTGTCTCTTATCTTGAAGACCCTGTCTTTGGGTAAGGTGAGGACTACAGCAAGAAGGGGCCTCGTAGTTTATCATGAGAATCTTAATCTGAATGTGGGAAGACCAGGATGGCAGTCAGACTGCCTTTGTGACCTGGAGGAAGTAACACTCTCTCCTTTCTGAGAAATAAGGAGAAGGAGGAGGAAGAGGAAGAGAAGAGGGAAAAACCACAGTCACTAGCTGGTGTCTGGCTGGAGGTCTGGGTCAATGCCACCTTGATCTTTTACTTCCCTGGGAAGAAAAGTTGGACAGATATTTCATCTTAAGTTAATGAACTTGTTACTGGTAAAGAAATTTGGGAGGTGTGCACTCACACCTACAAAGTGTTCTGGGTGTCCCCTTTTCAACTGACTTACAGTCTCAATTGTAAATGTATCTTTTTAATCTTTCCCATTGGAATTAAGGAAATCAAGTCTGCTAGACTGTAGATGCATCCAAAAGCTGTGACAGAATGGAGGAAAGGAAGGATGACTTATGGAAAGTGGCTATGCCCTTTGCCTGTCAGCTACCTAACTTTTAGGAGACAGTTTTCAGCATTTACAGTCTGTGGAAGTGTCACAGCTTATTTGCTGATGAGCTGCTTTTCAAACAGCTTCAACATTAGTTCATCCTAAGCCGTAGTCATTTTCTGTCCAGAGCCTTTAATTAATTAGGGAAACAGCTAAGCAGGACTGGCTATCCATTTTCCAAAGGGGAATTCTAGAAACTGTATTGAACAATGTCTAGTAAGTTCAGAGTAGGAAAGCAATTCTCCTGGACCCCACCCCAAGTAACAATATGAGAAATGAAAGCATTTGCTTGGGGAAGGCCTTGGGCTCCTGTTCTGTGCTGCAGTTCTGTAGTTCCAGCAAAACATGTGAGAGGTTGTTGCATGTCCTCGTTTCCTCAGGCCAAGCTGCTGGAATCCCCCTCCAGGAAGGGGAAGCCTGGGATGGACTCTGAATTTTTGGGATCATCCCACTCAGTCCGTGGAAATGAAACTTCAGCAGCAAGGAAACTTAAGAAGATTGTTTACAGATCATCCTTTGAGACAGCCCAACTTCCTTGACAGCTTTGTAGTTGCTTTCCAAATTTATGACTTCAGAACAGCCTGACCTTGGGCGCTGTCTGCCTTGTAGAAGTCTGGTTTCATAATCAGGTCAGATTTCTCCTTTCTCCACTCCACCCCACTCCCACACTTCATCCTCCTCTTTTGAACAGTCCAGTGATCTCCTTAGATTTCGTCCTGCCTTTAGACACACAGTGAGGTATGTAATCCAGTTGTTTCCACACCAGTCACTTCACTTAGAAGGCTCTGTGTGTGGAAGGGGCCACGTCTCTGTACCTGAAAATACAAACGGCACGGTGGGCCAGGCACAGTGGCTCAGGCCCATAATCTTAGGTGCATGAGAGGGAAAAATCACAGGATCACAGTTTGAGGCCAGCTGGGCACTAAAGTCTGGGAGAGTCTTATCTCCAGTTAATCACCAGAAAACCAAAAGTGGCGCTGTGGCTCAAGGGTAGCCTTGAGCTGAAGAGCTCAGGGACAATGTCCAGGCCCAAAGGTCAAGCCCCACAACTGAAAAAAATATTCTTTTTTTTTTCATATATTTTTATTGTAATTAATAGAAGGGTTACATTATATTCACCAGATAGAAGGTACATTACTTCACATACATTGATACCCTTTCTCATGTCATGGCCCCCCATTTCCGACAAAAATATTCTTAAGACAGGGCTGGAATGTAGCTCAATGGCAAAGTGCTTGCCTAGCACTGGGTTCGGTCCCCAGTACCAAAAAAGAAGAAAAGCAAAAAACCAACCAATCAAACAAAAACCTCAATACTCTGCCTTGACCAATGTCTTGGGTTTATTGGTGGCTATCCCAGCCACCAGGGAAGCATAGTTACTAGTAGTTTGTACCTGAGACACAGACGCAGCCCCTCCCTCCACGCCCCCCCTCCCTCCACAGAGCCAAGCTAGTTCAAGCATAAAAGATCCTACATGGAAAATAACCAGTGGTTTGGCTTAAGTGGCAGAAAGTCTGCTTTGCAAGCATGAGGCCCTGAGTTCAAGCCCTAGAGCTGCCTTTAAAAAGAAAGACATGGGGGCCAGGAGTTTGGCCTAGTGGCAAGAGTGCTTGCCTAGCATGCACGAAGACCCGGTTCAATTCCTTGGTACCACATACATAGAAAAAAGCCAGAAGTGGTGCTAAGGCTCAAGTAGTAGAGCTCTAGCCTTGAGAAAGTCCAAGGACAGTGCTTAAGCCCTGAGCTCAAGCCCAGAACTGCCCCCCCCCCAAAAAAAGAAAGACATAGGGGAAAAAGGGAGTTAAGGAGTTGGACGTCAAGTGGCTCATCTCTGTAATTCTAGATAACCCGAGATAACTCCAGAGGCTGGAATCTGAGACCTGAGATTCAAAGGCAAGGCAGAAAAATCCTCAAGACTCATCTCCAGTTAACCAACAAAAAACCAGAACTGGAGGCATGGCTCAAGTAGTAGAGCATCAGCTGTGTGTGTATGTGTATGTGTGTATATCATTCAGTATATATACACAGATTGGAGAAAGCGAGAGATTCGCTTTATCCCATCACATTTCTGTATCTACTACTTGCAAAACTCTGCAGGGTGCTTAGGAAACCCTTTATTCACTGTTCACGGCCAGAGTTCTTCCTCTTGATTTTCTATTTCATCACCAGTAGTTTGTTCTATTATTAAGTGACATTTTAACATTCCACTTAGGTTTTTAGAAACAAGATATTAAAAACATAACAGGGACCAGGAATGTGGCTTAGTGATAGAGTGTTTGCCTAGCATGCATGAAGTCCTGGGTTAGATTCCTCAGTACCACATACGCAGAACATGCTGGAACTCCAAGTGGTAGAGTGCAAGCCCTGAGCAAAAGAAGCCTAAACCCTGAATTCAAGCCCCAGGACTGGCAAAAACAAACAAAACAAAAAACCACTACAACACCAACTTTGTTGTACAAAATGAACAGACTATATCTCTGATTTTAAACTAAGAAACTGCATTTTCTCCTTTTTTTTAGTTGCCACTAACCTTGTAATTGTGTGGCAGTGTGCCACCTGCCGTCCCACATGGTAGGCATCCTTGCTGTCAGTGGGTGCTGCAAGTGAGTGCCATCACCACAAGTGGCACACAGGTAAAAGGGATTTTACCTGTCAGTGTGCTTGGGGTCCCTAGACACCACAGAAGTGGGCAGCACTATTTGCCTTTGGCCAGGGAGAGGTGAAGAGTACTGAGGAGGGGTTATCAGAAGGAAACTTTCACTGATGGATAGGATTTTGCCAGCCAATAAAAAGGGACAAAGGGGAAAACAAAAGCCTAAAAGAATGAGTCGTGCCAATCACTGGTGACTCAAACCTGTAATTCTGGTTACTGGGGAGACTGAGAGCTGAGGATCATGGTTCAAATCCAACCTGGGCAGGAAAGTCTGTGACTCATATCTAAAATTAACATCAAGAAAACCAGAAATGGTGCTGTGGCTCAAGGTGGTAGAGCACTAGTCTTGAACAGGAAAGAAAAAAGAAAAAATAACAAAAAACTCAGGGACAACACCCAGGCCCTGAATTCAAGCCCCATAACCAACAACGGCAACAAAAATAGAATGTGAGTGGTTGGAGGGCAGTGGGCTGCCTACTCAGTGCAGCTTAGCTTAGGGGGAGAGTCTTCGTCTCTGCTTAATTTTAGAAGAACTGCCATTAATCAAGATGCACTATATAAACTTTGTTGAATGGCAACTCCTTTTTTTTTTTTTTTTTTTTTTTTTTTGCCAGTCCTGGGCTTGGGCTCAGGGCCTGAACACTGTCCTTGGACTTTGCCAAGGCTAGAGCTCTACCACTTGAGCCTCAGCACCACTTCAGGCTTTTTTCTATGTATGTGGTACCGAGGAATCGAACTCCGGTCTTCGTGCATGCTAGGCAAACACTCAACCACTAGGCCAAACTCCTGGCCGGCAACTCCTTTTTACAACTAAAGATTTTTTGGCACTGTCCCTGAGCTCTTTAGCTCAAGGCAACTACCCTATCCTTGAGCCAAGCCCCACTTCCTGTTTTCTAGAGATTAATTGGAGATAAGAGTCTCAGGTCCTTTTGTACCCAGGCTGGCTTTGAACCTTGAACTTGAGATCATCAGATCTCAGCCTCCTTAGTAGCTAGGATTACAGGCATGAGCCACTGTGCCTGGCTTCTCATTGGAACTCTTTATCTCTAATAAATTACGAAAACATTCAGAAGTGGAGTTGTGGTTCACATGGCAGAGCACCAGCCTGAGTGAAAAAGTTAAGCCAAAGCATGAGGCCCTGAGTTCGAGCCCCAACACTGGCACTAAAAAAAGACCACACACACACACCCACTACCATCAGGAATAATAGATGCAGTCAGAGCTTCAGAAAACCTGTGGACAAGATTTTCACAATCCAGAGAATGGTGTTGAAAGATAGGCTTCAGGGGGTGAATGGATCAAAGTTCTTTGTATGCAGGTATGGCAGCAAAACTCCTAGAAACTATGCATGCTAATCTTAAATAAAAAATGGGCTGCAGAGTCATGTGGCTAGTGCAGAATAAGGGAGAAAGTTGTTACTAGGGCTTGAACTCAGGGCTTCATATTTGCTAAGCAGGCACATTTCTTACAGGTTGCCCGACTGAGTGAGCTCCTTAAATACTAAGTTGAATAAACAGAATTAACTTACAAAATGGAAGGTGGAGAAAAAGGAAGAGGCAGGGCTTTGTGAGTCTGAGGCTCTAGGGATGCAGCTGTGAGTGTGGGCTGGGTAGAGTTCTGCTGAGGCTTTCCTTAGTTGTTCAGCACTTACACCTGCCAGGAAGGAAAACAGCCATGGATGTGCTCCTCACATGGGGTTCACATTCTCATGGGCAACACAAACAGCAAGACAACTGAAATGTTCACTGCCAGGCTTGAGTACGAGGGGGTGGGTCATTGGAGCTGTTTTCAGGAGGGGCGAGGGCAGACCATCTGGCCTCTCTCCATGGCTCTTACCTTCCTAAATCTGTGCAAATGGTGCCAGTGGTAATTCTTGTGGGTCAAGGGAAATGTATTTTTCTAGGAATTCAAATTTCTTGGCCTCTGGCCATCTTCAGAGCCTTTGTCTCAGTTGCTTGTAAGCTGGTTATTTCAGGAGTTGGGACTGAAGAACTTTCAAGACTTTAGGACAGATTGATTTTGGCTACAGGAAGAGATGGAAATTTTTATTCTGAACAAACAATAAAGATAGTTGTCTTGGTAGAAATCTATACATTTTTTCAGACATAGATATTCATATATCTAGTCAGTTGTGGGGCTTGAACTTAGGACCTGGGTGCAGTCCCTGAGCTCTTCAGCTCAAGTTTATCACCCTACCCTGGGCCTGGGAGTTGTCCCTGATCTCTTCAGCTCAAGGCGTAAGGCTACCTCTTGAGCCACAGCCTCACTTCCCCTTCTCTAGTGATTAATTGGAGATAAGAGTCTCTGGTTCTTTAGTGTCCAGGCTAGCTGACTTTGAACCTAGATCCTCAGATCTCAGCCTCTTGCGTAGCTAGGATTACAGCCATAAGCCACCACAACTGGTTTCCTGAGCTCTTTTGCTCAAAGCTAGCACTTTACCACTTTGCCAGCTCCACTTCCAGTTTTCAGGTTGTTAATTGGGGATGAGTCTCTTGGACTTTCCTTCCTGGGCTGGCTTTGAACTGAGCTCTTTAGTTCTCAGTCTCCTGAGTAGCTAGGCTTATAGTCATGAATGAGCCATTGGCATTTCAGCCTTTTTTTTTTTTTTTTTTTGCTAATCCTGGGGCTTGAACTCAGGGCCTGATCACTGTCCTTGGGTTTTCTCAAGACTAGAGCTCTACCACTTGAGCCACAGCACCACTTCCACCTCTCCCCCCCTTCCCCCATTTTTCTTTTTGTGGTGATGGGGCTTGAACATAGCCTAGGCACTGTCTATGAGCTCTTCAGCTCCACGCTACTGCCCTACCCTTGAGCCAAGCCCCACTTCCCGTTTTCTGGAGGTTAATTGGACATAAGAGTCTCAGGTCCTTTTGTGTCCGGGCTGGCTTTGAACCTTAATTCTCAGATCTCAGCCTCCTGAGTAGCTAGGACGACAGGTATGAGCCACCGCACCTGGCACTTCCAGCAGTTTCTTTGTATGTGATGCTGAGGAATTGAACCCAGTCTTTGTGCATGCAGGCAAGCATTCTACCACTAGGCCCCTTTTAATATTTTAAATGCTAAAACAAAAGTTAATTTGTGATTTTTTGAATTGCGAAAAAGAACAGTATTTTTTGTCTGTTTCTTTATTTTTGCCAGGCTCTATCACATCAGTCACAGCACCACTTCCGGCTTTTTCTATGTGTGTAGTACCAAGGAATCAAACCTGGGTTTTCATGCTTGCTAGGCAAACACTATACCACTAGGCCAAACTCCAAGCCCAGAACAGTATTATTAAATACTTATTAATAATAAATATTATTAATAAATACTTATTTAATAAGTGCCTGAGCACTGGTGGCTTACACTGTAATGCTAGTTACTGTGGAGGCTGAGATCTGTGAATCACGTTTTGAAGCCAGTCCCAGTAGAAAAGTCCTGTGAGACTTTATCTCCAGTTAACCAGCCAAAAGCTGGAATGTGGGACTGTGGTTCAAGTAGTAGAGTATCAGCTTTGAGCAAAAAAGCCAAGCAAGAGCATGAGGACCTGAGTTCAAGCCCAATACTGCCATACAAACAAAACACAACCTTTGTTGATGATCTTATGGTAGCCCTGGATGAATGCTCTAAATCTGGAATCCAGGCTAAGCCCAGAAAGGGCTCTGCAGCCAGTAGAGTGAGGTTTTTTTTGACTGTCTCTGTGCCTATGTTTCTTTTACGCTTTCCCAGTGCAATATGTTTTATCAAACAGATCATGAGCCTTATATAAACAAAGAAGACACTAAGGAACTTAATGCATGGATGAATCATTTTCTCTGTAAGGAACCTTTCTTTCATCTTTTATTAAGCCACAAAAATTTGTTTTCTTCTGTTAGTCAGTCTGGATTTTGTTGACTGCCTGCAGTTAGAGCATCCTGGGAAAAAAAGGCTGGAGGGTTGACCTTGGGCTGACCTTGGGTGTCTGCTGTCTCAGACTTAGCCAAGGGGGCGTAGAAACACTGTGCTAGGATGAGGTACCCCAGTATTTAGTGACCTGATATTCTGTTATCTGCGGGGAGTTGATTTACTCCAAAACAAGAGACTGGTTTCTCTCCCTCATTCCCTCTCCATTTATGCTGAAAAATCAAAATAATATATTTCAGGTTGATCCTGTGCCTCTACCACTTGGTCCGTTTTTGTACAAAGTAAGAGTGTTAAGTAAGCCTCATCCAGCCCTAAAAAGCCTGGGAAATGTTATTGAAGAAACAGTAAATAATTGTCAATGCAACGATCTCTCTGCCAGATGTTGCCAGAGAAGTCGGCTGCTTTGCTATTACTTATTTACTTATTTTTTGCCAGTCCTGGGAGCTGTCCCTGAGGTTTTGGGCTCAAGGCTTTCACTTGAATAACAACTCCACGTCAGCCTTTTTTGTAGTTAATTGGAGGTAAGAGTCTCATGGACTTTCCTACCCCGGCTTTGAACCATCATCTTCAGATCTCAACCTCATAATAGGTAGGATTACAGGTACTAGCAGGAGCTGCAAATTTTAATCACAGTGGGTTTAAAACATGGGTAGTTTGGTTCCGGATGCACTGAAAGGCAGAAAGCTAGAAAGGAAAGCAAAATGCTGGCTGGAGAGCTAAGTAAGTTTGGCCAGGGCCACAGAGATGATGAATGGGGCACTTGGGAATCAAAACCAGACAGAAAGCAGGAGCAGCAAGCGTCTAACTGGAAGATGCTGGAGTAGTTGGGATGGGCAGTGCAGGCACACCTGCCCTTTCTTTGCCCTTCGTGTTCTCAGGTGATGCTTGGCATCATAGCCTGATTTCCCCTGAAACTGACCTGCAGCCTTGGAATCCACTTAAGTGCGGCCTTCCAGTTATGTGTCTGTGTATGGTCACAGTGATGGAGCGCTGGTGCAAGCTCTCTCCCTAGAGTCATTGTGGGCGTTCACATTGAGAACAGTTCATTCTTGGGGGGACACAACCATGCAGGGAATAGCCTTCCCCGGCACAGTCCATCTTATTTCCAGAAAGTGCTTTGTAACTAATCTTAGTTGGGTTCTGTAAAGTTAAAAAATGAAAGTGTGGTAGCTCTAGCAGAAATATGGATTGAAATTCACCAAACCTTTACTTACTTTTAAGCAATGAGATCAAGGATTCAAGCCAAGTCACTCAAAGGGATTTTCGATTTCCAAGTCATTAGTTAAAAACAGGCACCTAGGATTCATGCCTGTAATCCTAATTACTCTGGAGACTAAGGTCTGAGGATTTCAAAGCCAGTCCAGGCAGGAAGATCCATGAAACTCTCACCTCCAATTAGCTATCAAAAATATTGGAAGTAGAGCTGTGGCTGAAGTGATAGAGTACTAGCCTTGAGCAAAAAAGCTTAGGAATAGTGCCTGTGCTCTGGTTCAAGCCTCAGAGCCATCCCAGATTCAAAACAAATAAACAAAAAAAATCAGTAGTTATAAACTTTTTTTTTTTCCAGCTAGGAGTTGTCTGTAATCCCCAGTACCAAGGAGTTGGAAAGATAATTCCATAAGTCACAAACAAATACTACATGAAGTCCCTGAAAAAATTTTTGCTTTTGATGTGTAAGGTTTTTTTTTTAAATCATTATGATGTAATTACTATTTATACTATAAGATACTACAAATATTGGCATTGAGAAATAAAATAATGCCAGGCAATGGTGTGCGTGTAATCCTAGCTACTCAGGAGGCTGAGATCTCAGGATCGCAGTTCAAAGCTAGCCTGAGCAGAAAAGTCCATTGAGACTTTTATTTACAGTAAACTTACACAGAAAAAGCCAGAAGTGGTGCTGTGACTCAAGTGGTAGAGCACATATCCTTAAGCAAAATAAGCCCAGGGACAGTGCCCAGGTCCTGAGTTCATGTCCCAGGACCAGCAAAAAGAAAAGTTGTTGTATCTGACTTAAATATATCCATTTATAATAATACAAGAGTGACTTATAGCCATTATCATCTATACTGAAAACACATAAACTAGCTTTTAGTAGTAGCAGTCAAAGAATATCCTTAGCTTTTCTTCCTTTAATGTATTTTGTGCTTGAGTCTAGTGTCAACTCCCTATCCCTTTTATGCCATCCAGCTACAAAAAGTATGTATATGAAAATAAGTGTTCAAGCTATTTCCTTTCATAAAGCTGTATGATAAGAAAAAACAATTTTAAATGACACTGTTATACTTGTTATTAGTGCGTAGTTGGTTGAAGCAGCATACTATAAATGTTGATATAATTTTACTTTTTGCTGAATACTGTGAGTCTGTGAGACCTGCTGTGAACCACTAGAACACCGGAAGTGTTGCTATTGCTCAAAGTGGACCAAAAACAACAACAACAAAAAACCTTTAGGTAATGGAGTTTCACTGTTACTGGCTTCATGTGCAATTATATTTCATCTTAGGTGGCTGCAAACAATTTTGTTTTTTGTTTTTGTGGGTCAGGGGGTTTGAACTTGGCCTCGGTGCTGTCCCTGAGCTCTTCAGCTCAAGGCTACTGCCCTACCCTTGAGCCAAGTGCCACTTCTCGTTTTCTAGAGATTAATTGGAATTAAGAGTCTCGTGTCCTTTTGTGCCTGGGCTAGCTTTGAATCTTGATCCTCAGATCTCAGCCTCCTAAATAGCTAGGATTACGGGCGGGAGCCACTGTACCGGGCTACAAACAGTTTTTAGAAGGCTTGGGCCTTGTGCCAAAAAAGGTCCATGGCACAAAACGAATTATAAGCTGTGCCTCTCCCAGATACCACAGATGGCTTACAAATGTCCAGGCTGTCAGGTACATCAAAGTGGCTCTATAGAAGCATTCTATAGAGGTGTGCTAGTCTGCCTACTGCATCCTGTGATGGTGAGGGCATGTGCATAGGAACTGAAAATGTTGCCATAGACTCTTACATCTCAGCCAGGGTCAGAAGGAATCTATCTCCTCAGTGCAGTCAACAGGAAATTAGAGAGTCTCTTGGAACCACCTAGGGAAAAGTGGGCTCCTAGGTCACTGACCTTCCCTGCCCTCTAGCAGAGAAGTCTAGGAGAGTTCTTTTCTTTATGCTAGATTGTCTTTGTCAGCTGTTGCTCTTGTTTTCACTGAATAATCTTGACCCAGGATGCTACTGATTGTTTGGTTTGTTGCTTTAACATTCATTATTTTCTTCCTGATGCTTTCTTCGGCAGCTGATTTCCTCCAGCTCCAGGTCCCCAGACTGGAAACTACAAAGCTGCATTTATATACGTTTCTGTAATGCTGCAGTCTTTATCTCATTTACAGTATCACATTTCTGTTACCATACACTGTATGATCTGGGCCTTGTCACAGCTTTTTAACAATTAGTAATTGAGCAGGAAGTGTGTTTTTATTACAGTGGCCTTTTGGTTTTGATTTTACAATCATGTCGTGTTTAGCAGAGAGCAGAGGTGGCCAAGTGGCTCTCTCAAACACATTTTTGACAGAGAGAAGTCCGTTGTTTCAGCCACTTGGCTATCTGTCAGCAGTTCTCAGACTTCCCCCTTGAGCTGGTTGCCTGGCAACCCTGGGTTGGAGCAATCAAACCGTGGCCAGTGCTTTTCCGAACCCAGATTGGGAGATGATTTATTGGTAGAGCTATAAGCACTGCAAGCCCAAGCCTCAGAGATGGATCCTTTTCCCCCCCTTGCTTTTTAAACCTTGAGTCTATAGAAACCGCATTAACATAATAAAGAATATCTGTTGGAGAATTTTGTTGCAAAAGTTTTGAAGAATACAATTAAGCCTTTAATGAGCTTGTTACTATGTGTTCACATATATATGGGTACATTTTTTCTCTTTAACTGTATTAAACATTCGTCATTTATTTATATTTTGGTACAGGTCCTAGAACTTCAAGTCAGGGCCTGGAAACTGTCACTGAGTTTTTGTGTTCAAGGCTAGCACTCTACCACTTGAACCACAGTTCTACTTCTAGCTTTTTGATGGTTGATTGGAAATAAAAGACCCTTGGGTTTGTCTGCCAGGGCTGGCTTAAAACCAGGATCCTTAGATCTCAGCCTCCTGAGTAGCTAGGGTTATAGGCAGCATCCATTTTAAAAGTTGGTATCTTTTGTGGTAGAATGCCATGATTCCATGAGAAGCTCTGGCCTGGGGATTTGTAGCCTGCTAACATCAGTGTGGTGCCTTGATGGAATGAGAGCCCAGCCGTCTTATGTTCTTGATTTAGTGCAACAATGCTCATTGCTCCAGATTTCCAAAGGAGCTGAAGAACCTCGAGTCCTTGGGTGTGTGGGAGAGCTTTCTACCTTCTGCTCAGTTTTGCTGTGAATCCAAACCTGTTCCCCACACAAAAGAGCCCTTAAAAGTTGGGTGCCAGTGGCTCGTTTCTGTAATCCTAGGTGCTCAAGAGACTGAGATCTGAAGATGGAGGTTTGACCTCCACTCAGACTAGAAAGTCCGAGATTCTTATCTCCAGTTAACTACCAAAAAGCCAGAAATATAGCAGGACAGTGCCTAGACCTTGAGTGCAAGCCCCAGGACAGACAGACAGAGACACACAGGATTTTTTTTTTTTGTGGGGGGGGGGTCATGGGGCTTGAATTTGGCCTGGGTACTGTCCTTGAGCTCTTCAGGTCAAGGCTATTGCCCTACCCTTGAGCCAAGCCCTATTTCCCATTTTCTAGAGGTTAATTGGAGATAAGAGTCTCTGGTCCTTTTGTGCCCAAGCTGGCTTTGAGCCTTGTCCTCAGATCTCAGCCTCCTGAGTTGCTAGGATTACAGGTGTGAGCCACTGCACCCAGCTGACACATAGGATTTCTAAAAATCCAGATTCTACCTGGTTGTATGTTACTACCAGGTGTTTTGTGGGTCCCCCTCATGTCTGTAGTAGGCATGAAGGAGAGAACTGCCCTGCCACCTGTACGTTCAGAACTTCTGCATCCCAGGACCTTCTCTTGCCATTCTGTTTGTAATTATAACCTTTTCTTTTTGTCCATTGTGAGGCTTGAACTCAGGGCCTGGGAGTTTCCCTGAGCTTTCCGCTTTTGCTCAAGGCTAGTACTCTGCCATAGTGCCACTTCCAGTTTTCTGGTGGTTAATTGGAGATAAGAATCTCATAGACAGGCCGGGAGTTTGGCCTAGTGGTTAAAGTGCTTGCCTAGCATGCACGAAGACCCGGGTTCGATTCCTCGGTACCACATACCTAGAAAAAAGCCAGAAGTGGTGCTGAGGCTCAAGTGGTAGAGCTCTAGCCTTGAGAAAGTCCAAGGACAGTGCTCAGGCCCTGAGCTCAAGCCCAGGACTGGCAAAAAAAAAAAAAAAAAAAAAAAAGAATCTCATAGATTCCATCCTGCCCTGGCTCGCTCTGAACTGTGATCATCAAATCTCAGCCTCCTGAGTAGCTAGAATTATAGACATGAGCCACTGGTGTGTAACTTGTAATTACTACCTTCCAACTGAAAGTTACTCTACATGGATTTTTTTTCCTCATGGATTTTTTTTTTCCCCGTAGAGTTGAGATATAACAGCTCTCATTAAGGGTTTCTTGTTCATAATAGCAAATTATTTTCTCTAACATTACAAATGAGAATCAAGAGTCGGCTTATTTCTAGGGCACTCTTTGTGAGGTAGAGGACAGGACAGAAGAACCTCAGCCTGACTTAGCTTGACCTCAGCATGTCTTTTTGTAAAATTGTAAGGAATTACAGACCCCATTCTGTATGCAGCCTGTGTATGGAAATGCACTATTAGTATGTTTATATTCCTTATAAATATACAGATTTAATCTGTGTGTAATTTACACACAGCTGTGTTCATGTTCCCTTAATACCAATACTTTGAGCAGAAGCAAGGTATCATGGGAGTACTATTGTTCCAAGCAGAAGCCTGCAGTGCAGCCAGTGGTGAGGCCATGCCTATCCATGGAGCCCCTCCCTAGAGGACTCTTGAATGTGATAGTATCCTGCCAGGAGACACGGCCCTGGACAGCCTCCAGCCTTCTACCTGTGGCTGAGGAGTAGCATTGATTGAACCCCCCTTTTTGTGTGCTGTATTTCCTAAAGGGAGTTTCTTTCCCATTTGGAGATCATTTATTTTTGTTGTTGTTATTGTGCTGGTATCAGAACTTGAACTGAAAACCTCACATTCTTACTGGACATTTTCCCCTCATGGTTAGTGCGCTACCTCTTGAGCTACAACCTCTTAGTCCATTGTGTTGCTGCTTAATTGGAGATAGAGTCTCACAGGCTTCTCTGCCTGGGCTGGCTTTGAGCCAGGTTTTTCCAGGTCTCGGCCTACTGAATAGCTGGAATTACAAATGTGAGCCACAGTGCTTGGCTTAAAGATGGTTGTTTAACTGAACCAAGTTTAAAAGGGAAGGCAGGCCCAGGTAAGCTCATTAAGGAAAACAACATCCCTGAGCCTGGGGCTTTAGCAGGACCTCAGGCCTTCTGGTTTGGTCAGGTTCTTCTGAAAGACAGGTCTTAATTTGATGTAACAGGCTGATTGGATTTCATTTCTAGGAGTATGTTATATCCACCCATAATTCTAGCCCTGTATTTTCCCTCTTTAAAGAAACGTGTGCGGTGCTTGCGATGTTGTCCGCCCATTGCAGACCTGAGCTCCCCACTGTGGCAGCTCCTAACTACAGGCTGCTGTTGAGCAGCTAAGCCAGATTGGTTCAGACAGGAGTGTGCTGTGAGCATGAGGGAGAACAGAGGAATGTGAAATGGCTCATTTATCTTTTTTTGTCAGTCATGGGGCTGGAACTCTGGGCCTGGCACTGTCTCTGAGCTCTTCAGCTCAAGGCTAGTGCTTTACCACTTGAGCCACAGCGCCACTTGAGCCACAAAGCCATTTCCAGTTTTCTGCTAGTTAAGATAAGAGTCTCTCGGAATTTCATGCTCAGGCTGGCTTTGAGCCATAATACTCAGATCTCAGCCTCCTGAGTAGTTAGGATTACAGGCAGGAGCCATTGGCGCCTGACCTCATTTATCTTTTTTTTTTTTTTTTTTTTTGGTTTGTCATGGGGCTTGAACTCTGGGACCAGGTGCTGTCCCTAAGCTCTTCACCTCAAGGCTACCGCCCTTTGAGCCACAGTGCCTCTTCTGGTTTTCTAATGGTTAATTGGAGATAAGAGTCTGGACTTTAGTGCCTGGGCTGGCTTTGAACAATGATCCTCAGAACTCAGCCTCCTGAGTAGCTAGGATTACAGGTGTGAGCCACCTCACCCAGCTAAGCTCACTTTTTTGTTGTTGTTCACATTTTATTTGTTTTTCTATTCGTATTTTTTTTTTTGGGGTGGCGGGGGGTGGGGTGGGGTGGGGTGGTGGTTCCAGTCCTAAGGTGTGAAATCAGGGCCTGGGCACTGTCCCTGAGATTCTTTGGCTCAAGGCTTGTGCTCTACCACTTGAGCCATAGTGCTACTTCTAGCTTGCTTGCTTTCTTCCTTGCTTTCTTTTCTTTTCCTTTTTTTTTTTTTTTTTTAGGTCATGGGGCTTGAACTGGGCACTGTACCTGAGTTCTTCAGCTCAAGGCTGCCACCCTACCCCTGAGTTCCCTTGCACATTAAAGACAAACCACATTTCTTTCCTATTCTTTTTAATTTTTTTTCTTTTGTGCCCAGATCTACTTTGCCAAGGGAACTTGAACTTTTTTTCTTTTTTTTTTTTTTGCCAGTCTTGGGCTCAGGGCCGAACACTGTCCTTGGACTTTCTCAAGGCTAGAGCTCTACCACTTGAGCCTCAGCATCACTTCCGGCTTTTTTCTATGTATGTGGTACTGAGGAATCGAACCCGGGTCTACATGTATGCTAGGCAGGCACTCTACCACTAGGCCAAACTCCTGAAAACTTGAACTTTTAATGACCTGTTTATAAGCCACTTTGCTGGGGCATTTGTGTGGAGACTTAGGTGACACTGCAAGAGAGTGCTTGTTTGGGTTCTGTTCTTAATGTTGGGTTATTTTTACTTTGTATTATGCAGCCATAATTGGCAAGAGGTCTTTAGCTGGCAGAGTTTCTACAGAGCTGATACTGCATCCTCTAGCCAGTTCTCATTTGACTGGCTAGCAGTAGAGGCCAACAGAAATAGGCTGGTTCAGTGGCCTTTTCCGGGGGACTCAGTTGTGATTTAGACCATCCAAAATCAGTTCATTTTCCCATTGAGTGTGGTCTTTGAGTGGAAAATGATGTTGGGTTTTGCTTTTTTTTTTTTTAAAGACTGCCTAGGAGGGGCTTTTGCACACAGATGTAGTAAGAAAGGAAACCATTGACTTTGCTGTGTGTGCTGAGCTGGCATCATGGAGGGGATGGCTTGGTTCTTACGGGAGGGGAACTTCGAAGAAAGATAACCATTTGTATCTATCACCTGTCAGAGGCCTTAAGGCCAAATGGAGGGCAAGTGAATAGAAGCCAGATCTTCTACAGGAAGACTGAGCAGGCACATATTCACTCAACCAGTGGTTGTGGATCATCTGCTCCATGCTGTTAGGTGCTAGGGTAAATCAGCAAGACATGGCCCATCCCTCTTACTACTCAGCAACGTGTACCATGTCATATCTTATCAATCATATCATACATGAGGATACAAGCTAGGTGTTCACACACCACAAGGTCATAGAAGGATTGGATATGCAAAGAAGTATAATTAGAAGGTTTCTTCTTTGTCTAATAGTTGACTGACATCGCAGTTAATGTTTTAATGGTTTTAGTAACCTATCAAATACGTTTTGACATAACAAACTGCCCTAACAATAAGGAGTTATCCAAGCTTATTAAAACAGCTATGCCTTTATCTGTGGGGCAAAAATTTAGGACTAGCTGCAGCTGGGTTTAGGGTGCAGAGAGGCTATTGTCAGGTGGTTAGTCAGATTAGAGTCATGGGCAAGCTGGACTGGAATAGCCATGGCTTTCAAGTATCTCTACCCCTCTCCACTCCTCGTTTCTCCAGTCTGGACCTTTTGTAATGGCTGGACTTGTTTTTTTGTTTTGTTTTGTTTTGCTTTTGAGTGCTACTGTGTCTTGGGGCTTGGGGTCCTCATGTTTGCGAGGCAGGTATTCTCCCATTAAGCCACCCTCCACCCCACTCATGCTCTTACTCAGCTTTTTTGTTCAAGGCTGGCATTCTACCACTTGATCCATAGATCCATTTCTGGCTTTTTGCTGTGCTGATGGGAAGTCAGAGTCTTACAGAATTCTTTGCCCTGGCTGGCTTCCAGCCACAGTCCCAGCCTCCTGAGTAGCTTAGATTATAAGCATAAGCCATCGTCACGAGGCTGCAGCCCTCTTTACTGCACTGGTTAGCACACACGGGGTGTTGCCTTCTGCCTGAGCACATACCTGGATTTCAGTTTTCCCCAGTTTTTGTTTGTTTTGTTGTTTGTTTTTTGCTTTTGCTTCCTGCATAGGATTACAGAAGTGGCCACCATGCCTCACTTTTTTCTGTTGAAATAGAGACTTTTCTTTCCCTGCTAGCCTGAAACAACAGTCCTCTCAGTCTCAGCCTTCCACAAAGGAAGACAAGAGGCATGCATCTCAGGCTTATCTTTTTTTGTTTTCTTGATGGTATTGGGACTTGAACTGGGGTCCTTGTACTTGCTAGGCAGGCATGCATTGACTTGAACCATATCTCCAGTCCTGCTCTACTTTTTAATTGGGGAACTCAGAACTCGAGAGAGAATGAAACAGAACTCCTTCTGTGTGTGAAAGAGTGCTGCCCTCGCTTTGTAAGCGCAGCATGGGGATAAAATTGTATGCTTTCATTTGTTGGCTTATTTTGCCTTCAGTAATATATATTCCTCATCCATAAATAAAACTTACCGTTCTTTGCTCTACATAGGAACACGGCTTCCTTACCTCATTGCTGCTTTTCTGTCATTGGCGAGTTGAGTTATTTAAGATAATAGAGGCTCAAAGCTGGGTACAGGTATCTCATGCCTGTAATCCTAGCTCATGGTTCAATGCCAGCCTGCAGGTAAGTCCACCGAGACTTACCTCCAATTAACCACTAGAAAAGCTGAATGTGGAGCTGTGGCACAAGTGGTAGAGTGCTAGCCTTGAGCAAAAGAAGCTCAGGGACAGTGTTCAAGTCCTGACTTCAGGCCTTAGGACTTGAAGCCCTTGAAGAAGGCTGGTGACCAGTACACCGAAGTAGTTAGTGACTGGCAGAGCTTGCACTCTAAACCAAGTTGGGTGGAAACCTTGAGCATGAATAGACAGCATGCATTTTAAAAAATGCTTTCACTTCATGTGCGTATGTTTTGTGTGCATTATATACATATGTATTTACATGTATGTATGTATAAATACCTTTAAAGTACTTTTAATAGGCATAAAACACTTTAATCCCTCTGTTAAAAGTAGATACAAAAGAATATTTTCTTCATCTAGACTCTTAAGAAGCCAATACTAGCTTGAAATTCCATTTACATTTCTCTTTCTTGGAAAAAAGGAACATTAAATCCAACATTGTGTTAGCTTTCTGAACTGGTGTGTGACTCAAGTGATAGAGTGCTTGCATTGCAGCATGAGACCCCGCATTCAATTCCCATTACTGTGATGGGGCTGTGTATGTGTGTGTATGTGTGTGGTATGTGTGTAGAAATATATAAACAGTTGCATTTTTATTGTAACACATATTTACTAATAATGTATAAATGTGTGTATGCATTCATTTGTCTTTGTAGTTGGAGCTGGTCTGAAACTTGCTATGTAGCCCAAGCTGGCCTCAAATGAGTTACCTTCCTGCTTCTGCTTCCCAAGTGCTAGCATTACAAGGGTGTGCCACCATGAGCTTTTTTTTTTTTTTTTTTTTTTGCCAGTCCTGGGCTTGAGCTCAGGGCCTGAGCACTGTCCTTGGACTTTCTCAAGGCTAGAGCTCCACCACTTGAGCCTCAGCACCACTTCCCGCTTTTTTCTATGTATGTGGTACCGAGGAATTGAACCCGGGTCTTCATGCATGCTAGGCAAGCACTTTAACCACTAGGCCAAACTCCCGGCCCCCACCATGAGCTTTATAAGAAGGGAATTCACAATTTGGTGGAAGATGCATAGATAAGAGCACGATCTTTGTCCAGAGATGAAGAATAAGAAAAGTGGGCCTCATGGCAGGGCTGCATTTAAACTGCATTATTCCTCACAAAGCACTGTGCAATACACTCTTAATTCAGTGTGACCACCGTAATTAGCACTTATTAAATATTAGTGGAATTGATGTGTGTGGGCAAAAGAAAGAAGGGTTGAAGATGGTATAAGAAAGAACAGTATTGGCCGGGTGCAGTGGCTCACACCTGTAATCCTAACTACTCAGGAGGCTGAGATCTGAGGATCGCAATTCAAAGCCAGCCTGGGCACTAAAAAGTCCAGGACTCTCTTACGTCCAATTAATCACCAGAAAACTGGAAGTGGCACTGTGGCTCAAGGGATAGGGTGGTAGCCTTGAGTTAAAGATCTCAGGGACAACACACAGGCCCAGAGTTCAAATCCCATGACCGACGGGAAGAGGGAGGGAGAAGAAGAAGAGCAGGAGGAAGAGGAAGAAGAGGAGGAGGAGGAAGAGGTGGAGAACAGAACAGTACCAGGGCTAGGAGTATGGCCTACTGGTAGAGTGCTTGCTTGCCTAGCATGCATGAAGCCCTTAGTTCAATTCCTTGGTACCACATACACAAAAAAAGCCAGAAGTCGTGCTGTGGCTCAAGTGGTAGAGCGCTAGCCCTGAGGAAGCTCAAGGACAGTACCCAGGCTCTGAGTTTTAAGTCCCAAGTCTGGCAAAAAAATATATAAATAAAAAAAATAAATAAAATTTTAAAAAGAGACTGGAATTAGGTTGGGGCACTGAGGTCTCTATACAACATGAAGTGGGTTGCTGGAAACCCAGCTATGGAGGTTGGCAATTCCAAGACTAAGAATGGAACCCATTAAGAGTCCCCAGAACTGTGATACTGGAGAAAAGAGTATGGAGAGCCCCTGAACTGATGTGGCTATTGTGTGGACTAATGTGTCCCCGCAGTCTGTTCAGCCCCCCCTAAAATTAGAGAGGAGCACCTGCACAAGAATGGACACAGACAAGGATTGCAGAGGGTGGGGGGACTTGTGGAAGTGCTGGGGAAAGGAGTGCAAATCAGGAGAGAGCATGGCAGGCATTTCTTTTAGTTGATTTCCACTACAGCTGGCAGCAGTAGGCCCCAGGGAGTGAGGAGGGCATGAGGAGCAAAGCTAGGAAAAATTGCAGGTGGGACTGAAGTCTGCACAGACCTACTTAGATCCTGGGCAGGCCTGAGGATGGATGGATTTGTGAGCAATGGCCTCAAGCCTTGTGAGTGGCAAAGGAGGTAGAGCTGGGGCTCTACAGCACATGAGGATAGGATAGGATGTTTAGAGGTGATTTAGTACCTGACAATTGCAGGAGTGTCCTTTACAGAATTCAGCAACTGAGGGGAGGCATCTGAAGTCATGAGAGTGGGAGGTCTGTGCCATGTGCAGGTAGTATGAATTTGTGCCAGTGGTCAGGTGAGGGTGATCAGCCTGCAGCCCAGTGAACATAGAAAGACAGAGGGAAGACTGTTAGGGTTTTTTTGTTTGCTTGTTTGTTTTGGTTTTGTTTTTTGCCAGTCCTGGGGCTTGAACTTAGGGCCTTGGGCTTTTTTCCTCAAGTGGTCTGCCACTTGAGCCACAGCACCACTTCCAGCTTTTTTCCATGTATGTGGTACCAAGGAATTGAACCGAGGTTTTTGTACATGATAGGCAAGCACTGTACCACTAGGGCAAACTCCCAGCCAGAAGCTTTGTGGGTTTTTTTGTTTATTGTTTTTGTCAGTCATGGGATTTGAACTCTGTGCCTGGGCCCTGTCTCTGAACTTTTCAGCTCAAAGCTATGGCTGTATCATGTTCAACCACAGGGCCAGTTCTGGTTTTCTGGTGGTTAATCAGAGATAAGAGTCTCACAGATTTTCATGTCTGGGCTGGCTTTGAACCATGATCCACAGATCTCAGCCTTCTGAGTAGTAGGATTATAGGTATGAACTAATTTAGTTCATCTATCAACTAACAAGCCTACAATAATACTAGTAAGTACAAAGTGTATTTAAAATAGAAATAAGGAGGGCTGAGAGTTTAACCTCGTGGTAGAGTGCTTGCATAGCATGCATGAAGACTTGGGTTCAATTCCTCAATACCACATACATAGAAAAAAGCCAGAAGTGGTGCTGTGGCTCAAGTGGTAGAGCTCTAGCCTTGAGAAAGTCCAGGACATTGCTCAAGCCCTGAGCCCAAGCCCAGGACTTGGGAAAAAAAAAATAGAACTAAGAAACATAGGCCCCCTCTTATGCAAATTGGTTGTGGTACTATTTATTACAAAATTAACAGTTAAACATTTAAAACCCAGGCCAAATGATAGGTCTCCAAGCAGTGCGCACAGAGGGAAATGTTTTAGATATGGAGAGATGGGCACTAGTAGGAAACAGGAAGCACAGAGAAGCCGCAGTAGGCTCTTACCCCACCTCCCATCAGTCAGTGACTAAATGCACATGTGACACCATTCATCCTTCACCCTAGTCCTTATTTTTGCCTGCTGCTCTAGACCTCCAGAGAGCTGTGAGTGCGTCTTTCTTGGTGGCTGGCTGATGGCCTTGCAATTTGTGTCCCTCAGAAGGAGGGGGAAGGGCTGACCATGGCTGGCTTGCATATCTGCCTACTTCTCCATCCCCCAGAGAACCAATAAGTTATTAAGAAAATTCTGTGCAGAAAACAGGGTAGAGCAGAAGGAGCTATTTTCACAGTGGGACTCATTTTAATACCCACAGTGTTTTCTAAACAGTTATGTAAGAAGACTGACTAGACATCGCTTTTCAGAAGTCACGGGGTGTGACTGTGATACACTAGTTAAAATTCACCAGAGGGAGTTAATTTTGAAAGCTCTCAGCAAGAGGTTAATGTAGAGGTATCTTTTAGCCATTTTTTGCAAGCTGGCCCCTCTTCTGCTTTCTTCCCTGCTGCAGTCGGGGTTAGATCCAGTGCCCAAGATCACTTCAACAAGAAGAGTCATGATGGGAGTTTGAGGACACTGCAGGCACCTGACCCTACAAAGAACTTGCACTCTTGCCCAGTACTCTTTTTTTCTTTTTCTTTTTTGGCCACTTTTAGGTCTTGAACTCAGGGCCTGAGCACTGTCCTTGGGCTTTCTCAAGGCTAGAGCTCCACCACATGAGCCACAGCACCACTTCTGGTTTTTCTGTGTGTGTAGTACTGAGGAATAGAACTCAGGTCTTCATGCATGCTAGGCAAGCACTCTACCACTAAGCTACACTCCTGGCCCTTGCTCCAGTACTCTTTTTCTTTTTCTTTTTCTTTTTTTTGCCAGTCCTGGGCTTGAGCTCAGGGCCTGAACACTGTCCTTGGACTTTCTCAAGGCTAGAGCTCTACCACTTGAGCCTCAGCACCACTTCTGGCTTTTTTCTATATGTGGTACCGAGGAATAGAACCCGGGTCTTCATGCATGCTAGGCAAGCACTTTAACCACTAGGCCAAACTCCCGGCCCCGCTCCAGTACTCTTAAATCAACTTTGAAGCTGATATATTCATAATTTTTTTTTTGTCTTGACTTTTTTTTTTTTTACTTGAACTCTGGGCCTGGGTGTTGTCCCTGAGCTATTCAGCTCAAGACTGTTGCCCTACCCCTTGAGCCACAGTGCTACTTCCGGTTTTCTGATGATTAATTGGAGATAAGAATCTCAAGGAATTTTACTGTCTAGGCTGGCTTTGAACTGCAGTCCTCAGATCTCAGCCTCCTTAGTAGCTAGGATTACAGGTGTGAGTGACCGGGCCCCCGCCAGAATAATTGTTGTGAGTTAAGTGGGTAAATGTTTTATGGCTAGTGCCTAGGGGTGATTGAGATGAGAATAGAGAACCTTCACTTGACAAGGTATAGATTTTTTTTTCTGCCAATCCTTGGTAGGGTTTGAATTCAGGGCCTGAGTACTACCCAGGGGTTTTCTCAAGGCTAGCACTCTACCACGTGAGCCTTAGCACCTTTTCCAGCTTTTTCTATGTGTGTGGCACCAAGGAATTGAACCCCAGTCTTCATGTATGCTAGGTAAGCACTCTACTACTAGGTCATACTCATAGCCCCAAGATAGAGATTTTTTTGAGAACACATACTATGTTGAAACCTAGGCACCAGTTGTACCCTTGCCTTCATTCCTAGCCTTGCCCATGCTGTTTACACAGATCACTGTGACCCTTCTGCTGGGGTCAAGGACTTAGAGCAAGCTTTCCATCTGCAAGTGGAGATAGTCTAGCCTAATGTCCGCCTCCTGAGGGGCTGTGATGACTAATGGAGGAACTGAGGCACTGCAGGGAACACTGGCCATGTTCCCAGGAGAACAGGCTGGGCCTGCACGGGTGATGCACAACCACTTTTATTGCTGTGCTGGGCAGTGCTTCCCTCCCTTTCAGACCAGGACAGTGGCCCTACTAGTGGTTGTACTACCCGGTGGTGCTGTTGGTGGGGACTGCTGGCCAGGCAGGAAACTTGGTGGGTCAGTGAAGCTCTCATGGGCCACAGGCACATGACTTGGGAAGGGGCTCTGCAACTGCACAAGGAACCTCTGAACACATGAATTAATAGTAAGAGATGATGATATTATTATGTTGGGCTCAATTTTTATACCTGCCCAAGTAACTTTTATTCCTCTATCTCCCATTTTAAAAGTAAATGTGTCTAAATAGCCATTTTCTTTATGAAAGACCGAGACTAGGTTCCTGGATATCTGAGTTTAGAATTCATATATGTTTGGGGCAGGGGAGGGAGGAGAGGGAGAGCAAGAGAGAATTTCTCCATTAGAAGTTTCTTTATCATGGGCCAGGAGTTTGGCCTAGTGGTAGAGTGCTTGCCTAACATGCACCAAGACCCAGGTTTGATTCCTCAGTACCAAATTCACGGAAAAAGCCACAAGTGGTACTCTTATCTCAAGTGGTAGAACACTAGCCTTGAGGAAAGCACAGGGACAATGCTTAGGCCCTGAGTTCAGTCCCCAGGACTGGCCAAAAAAAAAAGAAATTTCTTTACCAGGTATTGGTGAGTCACACCTGTAATCCGAGTTAATCAGGAGGCTGAGATCTGAGAATCATGGTTCAATGCCAGCAAGGGCAGGAAAGTTCGAGATTCTTGTCTTCCAGGTCACTGGAAGTAGAGCTCTAGCTCAAGTGGTAGATTGCTATCCATGAGCAAAAACAGTTTAGGGACAATGCCCAGGCCCTAAGTTCAAGCCCCATGACCAACAACAATTTCTTCTAGCTAACCTCTGATGTGTGATATTTCATCTCACTAATAGAAAACTATAAGCGCATCTAACACTTGGAGCATAATCTTGACAAAGTTGTAACATAAAACAAAGAATAATCTTCTTGTCATAAATAAATAGATGCTGGCTATAGTGATAAGAGGACTAGAAAAGATGTTTGTGTTTCCAGGTCCAGTCAGGTTGGTTGGACATGAAAACCTCCCAAGCCCCTGAGCTGGTCCCTGTGAACATGGGCATACTACATCCCCAGAAGCCAAGCAGAGCAGAGCACAGGGCATCTGGGTGCTGACAGCCAGACTGAGCCAGTTCTGAATCCTTCCATGGCATCATTCTTCTTTTGCCTTCACCTTAGCACCCTGGCATTCCATCTAATTTTTATACCCTATCAAGGATAACAGCACTAATAGACATGGAAGTATTACATACAACCTTGAATTTCAGCACTGGAAATGTTTAATTCTAGCTTAACTTGTAGAGATTGTTAATAGACCATGTCCATGAACTTTCACTTAGAGGCTTATAGTACAATGGTACTATTTATCAGTCAGCAGGTAATTATTAAATTAGTCTTGAAAACATCCAAGAGAGGTGGATTCTGCCTCAGAAACAGGTTCCACGTATTGACCTCTTCCAGTCACTCCTGGCTCAGAGGGGCCTGGCTTTGTTTCGATTTTACAGGCTACTCTGCATTTCTGGTAAACCACAAGGTAAAGGCTGGTGTCTGAGAAGCAGATGTTTTGCTGGTTTTGAGGCCTTGTGGCTTTCCATAGAGAAGTAACAGCACCAGCCACATGAAGCTTTTACTTCCCTTTTTTTTTTGTAAAGAGTAGGGCCAAGGGTGCTTTACACTTAACAGCAGTCACGGATATACATGAGTGTCTGTGGTAGGTCTGAGTATACCACCAGATGTCAAATTCCTATTTCTGGAAGTACAACACAGTCAAGTGAGAGTTCTTAATTGGATAGATAGATTCGGCCTTACAAATACTGGTGAAAACTTTAGGTCATATTTAGAGCTGGGGAACAGAAATAATACTGGGAGGAGAGACCAGAAAGCTTAGGACAAAGCTCTGGGGAGATACATAAAATTCAGAGGCTACTATGTAGAGAATTATACAAGTGGTAGAAAGAAAACCAGAAGAGTTTGGTGATATAGCCAAGAGATCCCCGTAGTTGATGTTACTCATATTTAAAAGCTTGGTGAATACTAACTGCCTTGTGTTACAGGGAGGCCAGACAGCATAAGATATGATTCCTTTCTTATGTACCCCACGGGTAAATGAGGCTTTAAAAGTACAAATGAATGAGGGAGCCGAGGCACTGGTTGGGGAAGTGTCCCTTTGGAGTGGGATTGATTTGAGTCTGGGTTTGAGATGAACCTTGGGACACATTTGAACATGCAATTGGACAGGTAGGCAGGAACAGGATTCTGGAAGGTCTTGAATTCGGGACTAAGGGATTTTTTTTTTAATTGTCAGGGTACCATATAGAGGGGTTACAGTTACATTCATCAGGTAGTGGGTGCATTACTTCTTGTACATTGATACCCCTTCTCATGTTTTTGACCCCATTTCTTTCCCTCCACCCAGGACTAAGGAATTTAAACACTACCTTGCAGCTCAAAATGCTATACTTAGACAGGAGCTAGGAGACAGTGTGAAACTTTCAGTAAAATCTAGTTCTGGAAAATTCCTGCACAGAGACTTGTAACAGGGTGGATGGTGGCTTGCTAAGAAGCTAGGGCCTAAGAAAAAGCTGAGGGCCTGGCCTGGAATTGCACTAGGACAGGTAGGAAGGAGGGTGGATCAACTGGGAAGTGTAAAGTCAGGGATGATGGCACTGTAACAGAAATAGCCGTGGCTTCAGGCTGTACTGCACAGGAAATGACAAGGTGGCATGGGGCATTGTGGTTGAATGCTGACCATCTCACTAAGGATCTCATCATATCGATCTGTACCTCAGCTCTTCAGTCTTAACATGGACACAATAATATTTCCTTCTTAGATTAGCAGGATGTGGATAAAAAGGTGTGAGGGTTCTAGAATATAGCAGGTTCTTAATACCTACCTACTCATTGTGTGGAATAATGTTCAAAGGATTCCATCATAATAAATGGAAGAAACAGGTTCAGAACACAGGTTTGTCCATGCCTACCTTGTTACCCCATGTCCAGAATTAGTTTTTTTCCACCATCCAATGGAATGCCAGGTGGTCTACCTCGCCTGTGTGTAGACTCTCCCACTCTCTAGCTGTGCAATCTAGAGAGTGCCCTCCAAAGGGCTCTCTTGCTTTCGTGAAAGTATTCTGCACTGCCAGAGACCACTTCAGCCCATTCCTCTCCTTGTCGGTAGCATTGACTAGCTATTTCTTGCCACTCCATGTTGACCAGGTACTAAGAACATTGTGTAGTGATGCCACGCGCATTTATATTGGCTGTCCATAATGTGGCAGTTTAAAATGAAGCCCATGGCTACTTTTACTTTTTCTGTCTTGGATCTTTTCAATGCTAAGTGTTCCATAAACTCTTTTAAGCATGAGTTCAGGTTCTCTTCATGTCACACCAGTGCTCTGTCACTAATGTCTTAACCTGGTCTGTCCCTGGTGTCATTGAAGCAGCCCTGTCGAGTGTTTTCGGCTGGCCTTCCACTTGGATCTTAACTCTTCCCAGACTGCAACCTGCCTCTTCTCCAGAGGCCCTCCTTCCGCACACCTTATCACCTGTCAATTTCTAGGAATGTTCCATAAGTCCCTCCTGGCTGACTTTGATTCTGGCCCAGTTCCACCCAACAGGCTGGGGTTCTTCCTGGTTACTTCTTCTGAGACTGCAGGAGGTAGAGGGAGGGAGGTGCTTCCTCCTCCTAGCTCCACCTTTCCTTTCTGGCCCCAGATCCCTCTGTGTACCTATGGGCTGAGGGCAGGGCCATCTCCTTGAAATTCACAGTGTTGGGTGTCAGTTGGTCAAGACAATACTCCTGACTGCCTGCTTCGTGTGGTGCCTTGGCAGGTTTTTCCTCTGAACTGTTTGTCACCACACTGAAAGTCATGCCTTACAAGTGGTGAGATCTAAAAAAGCAGATTGCAGATGGGTCTCACAGGCCAGGTTCTGCCCTCCTCTGAATTTACCCTGCACATCTCCATCGTGGGGAAGAGAGGCCCTCTGTCAGGTCGATAGGGCTGGTGGACATCGCGGCCCCTCCGCCCGGTGGGACGTCCCCACGGTGCTGGCCTAGCCTGAGCCTGGTGGGAAGGGGCCACGGGGCCCTGCGGGGTTGTGAAGGCCCTGGCGGCGCGGTGTGCCGTGCCAGGAGCTTGGCTCGACGGAGCCGCGCGCTCTCCCGGCCCGTCCCGTCTGCCCCCTCACCCCCCTCCCGCCCCGCTCTCCGTTCAGCTCTCCCGGCCCTCTGCTCTTCCCGGGCGGGCCGCTTTCCCAGTTCTTTGCTCTCCGGAGCAGGGCGGAAGTTTCCAGCTCCGCCGCCTGGGTGCTTCTGCGGGCTGGAGGACGGGAGGCCTGGCTGGCCAGGAGGCTCCGGCCGCCCGGCGGGGTCGGGCCGGGGGCGGGGCCGAGGCCAAGCGCTGGGGCCCCAGCCGGGAGGGCGGCGCCGCGATCCAGGCCGCCTTTTGCAGCCGCCCGCGGCCGTGCGGGGCTCCGCGCTGCGCTCGGCCTCCTCCCGTCCTCCCCGCGGCGGCGGCGGCGGCGGCGGCAGCCCCGGTCCCGCGCCCCCCCACCCCGCGCCGCGCGGCCCCGCCGCGGTCACACGCCGAGCCGCCCGCGGCCGCCTCCGCCCTGCGCTTTGTGGAGCCGGCGCCGGGGACGGGGACAGCGGCCCCGCGCCGCGCTTACCTGTAGCTGTGGGGCCGGCCGGATTCGGCTCGCCCGGGCTCCGAGGTGGGGCTGGGCCGCCGCGGGTGGCTGGGAGCGGGGCGAAGTGACCGTGTTGGGTCGGGCTGGGCTGGGGCGCGTCCGGGACTGCTCCGGAGCGCGGCGCGAGGGGGCCGGGCGGGAGGGAGGGGGCGGGCGGGCCTTTATTCTCAGCGGCTTTGAGGACGGCTGGCGGGTTGGGGCTGGGGAGGACCCGGCGATGTCGGCGCCTTCCCCGTGAATTTCGGGAGTCTGGACGGAGCCTCGCCGCCTCCGGAGTGCCCTGGACCGGGGCGCGACCGGGGCTCGCCTCCCCCCACCCCTGTGGCCCTGGGAGTGAGAGCGGCGGGGGGGGGCGGTGTGCTGGGGATCCTGCGCGGGATGTTTGTGGTGTGTGCCTCGGCGGGCCGGGCGGCGTCCGACCGGCCTGCCTTCCCGTAGAGCGGGCCGCGGGCCTGCCGGGCGGCCGGCCGCCCTGCCCCTCCACCTCCCCACCTCCCCGCGGAGGGGCTGCGGCTCGCGGGTCTGCCGGCGGCACCCTGCTTTGGTGTTAGAGCTCACACGCCCCTGTCTGTCTTGCTCGCAGAAGCGCTTCGTGAAGGGACTCCGGCAGTACGGCAAGAACTTCTTCCGAATTCGCAAGGAGCTGCTTCCCAATAAGGAAACCGTGAGTGCCCGGACTTTATGTAACTCGGCTCGTCCCCGCTCCCCGGCTTCTCCGCGCCGCGCTTGCGAAATGGTTTCCTGTGACCCGCGCGGGCCGCAGACCCGGCCACCTCTGGAATTCCATTCGCTCCCCTGCCCCGGCTCCTGATATTTAGATGGCGAGGGGACGCGCTCGTCCCTCCCAAGAGCAGTTCGTGGGGGAAGGCCTTCAAGAGTTAGTCTCTTAATGTTAAATCCAGGGGTCATCATAGGAAATGTTTTAAAAGCCATCCACCAAGCCAAATGGTAGAATGTGGCGCGCTCTCTGCTTTTAATTCCGTTGGGATTTTCCTTTTTACTTAATTCTGAAGTATAGTTTTTAAAATCCTTCATATTCTGGCCCTAAAAGTTTTTACTTTTCATTGGATTGATAGGACAAGGATTTTTATAAATTGCTTAACTGGTACTTTAAAAAATAATTGTTGTATTTCACGAAGCTGGGGGGGTCAAATCTGACAAACGCTTCTGATAAACTTGGAGTGTGTTTGCTGAGGAAAGTTCAGAGTGGAATTCTATGAAGATAAACCTGGAGAGGGTTCCTGTCATTTACCTGCAACCACACGCCTGTAGATCTTCTTACAGGAAGTGTTGGGGACAGTGGGGGAAGGAGTGGGACCCTCCACTTGACCCGGGTGGTCAACGGCCCCTCTGACTAAGCTAGAGGGTTGTAATTGATATTTAATCTACCTGCATTTTGGGCTCTTTTTCTTTTTTTAAGTAGAGATGAAGAATATCCATTATAAAACTGGATGGGGATTTTCCTGTTGGTTTTCAATTTCATTTTCTGTTGGATGGCGTTTACTGGTTGCTTCTTCTGTTTTGATTTCTGTTTAAAAAAAAAAACAAAAGAAAACACTGAACTGTTAAAAAATAAGTGCAGGTCACTAACACCTGTCATCCTGGCTACTCAGGAGGCTGAGATCTGAGGATACTGGTTCAAAGTCAGCCCTGGCAGGAAAGTCCTTGAGATTCATCTCCAACTAAGTGCCACAAAGGCCAGAAGTAGAGCTGTGGCTCAAGTGCTAGAGCTCTAGTCTTGTGTCCTAAAGCCCAGGTACAACACCCAGTTCCAGAGTTCAAATCTCAAGATTGGCACCAAACCAAAATAACAAAAGCAAAAACTCTGAATTATTTTTCTGGACTCTACCATCTAGCATCTTAAGGACAGAGATAAAAGGGATGGATTCTAAGATTTCAAGTACAGTCTAGTATGAACTGATGGCTTTCATCAGTCAGTGGTAATTAGATTAAATTATATGGTCTATTATGCATCTAAATATGCTGAGATGGGTCATAGAGAATGTCTAGAGACAGAAAACTATGAATATTAAAGCAAAATATATGATGGAACCAATCTATATAAATCATATAAAATATATATGATCTATATAAAATCAACTTATTCTGCTTCTAGAACAGATTATGAAGACATATTTAATGTGGAACAGTGAAGTAAATGCTCTTAAGTTTTCTGGGGTCTCAACTATTTAAGATTGGCCCATACTTTAAAAAAACTAAAATGATAGCCAGATGCCAATGGTGGCTCACATCTGTAATCCTAACTTCTCAGGAGGCTGAGATCTGAGGATTGTGGTTCAAAGCCAGCCTGGGCACAGAAGTCCATAAAACTCTTGTCTCCAAATAACCACCAGAAAACTGGAAGTGGCACTGTGGCTCAAGTGGTAGATCACTAGCCTTGAGCTGAAGCGTTCAGGGACTATGCCCAGCCCTAGAGTTCAAGCCCCACAACTGACCCCCCAAAAAAATTCTTTGGCCCAAGTGTAGGACATTTGGTTTGGCTGCAAAAACAATCCATGAATAGGTTTTTGTTTTTGCCAGTCCTGGGGCTGAAACTCGGGACCTGAGCACTACTACCCTTGGGCATTCTCAAAGCTAGTGCTCCTCTGCTTGAGCCACAGCACCACCTCTGGCTTTTTCTGTTTATGTGGTACTGGGGAATTGAATCCAGGGCCTTGTGCATGCTAGGCAAGCACTCTAACCACTAAGCCACCCTCCTGGCCCCCGAATAGGTTTTTTTTTAATAAAGTTGTTTGTTAGCCAGATTGTAACCTCAACTCAAGCTTTATACCCTCATTCTTTTAACAATTATGAACTATGAAGAATTTGTCAAGGAGTCTTTCTTTTTAAAAATAAACTTATGATAGCATAATTATGTATTAAATTAAAAGCCTACTTTTTTTTTTTTAATGCTAATCTTGGGGCTTGAACTCTCAGAGCTTGGGCTCTGTCCCTGAGCTTTTGTGCTCAAGGCTAGCATTCTACCACTTGAGCCACAGTTCTGCTTCTGGCTCTTCTGGTATTTTATTGGAGGTAAGTCTCATGGTCTTAACTTCCTGGACTGTCTTTGAACCACTGCTGTCTTCAGATCTTAGCCTTTCGATTATAGGTGTAAGCTACCAGCTTGTAGCCCAACGTCTACTTTTTCCTGTTTGGAAATGCCAACTTCCAGATCCCTTGGCTATATCCCTTAGTGGAAACAGATTGGGGCTACCTTTAGCCTCATTCGCACACTTCTAATCTGTTTTTTCTACTTAAAAATTAAACTGTTTCTTCTAATCTATTCTCTCACCCTCAGTTGCCCTTTCTTATCTATGGTGTCTGACTCAATGAACAACAACCTGCCTATTCTCCACTTTAGATCTGGCACACTGGCCTTGTGAGCTGGCTCATGGGTCCCTTTTCCCAAGACTGTTCCGTCACTCCTCTGCCATGGCCGTTCCTGCTCCTCTGGCACTGTGCCCTGACTATTTCCAGCCTTTCCATCAGGGCACTGTCATTGGAGTAAAAAAGACTTTGCTTTGTAATAGTGTAGTTTTTCTGCACATTCATAGTACCTGCTTTCTTGACTGTTTTGGAGGAGTTTGATAGTTGTGTAAATCTGTAAGCATTTTACTCATCTAGGAGAGGCACTCATGGTATTTTGCTTAGTTATCAGCAAAGCCCAGCTAATCATTCACAGCCTTCAGGGAGGGGAGGGAAAAGGTCACTTTTTATTTTTGTCATAGAGGATGAAGAAATTTGCAGGTACTACCATTCTTGGTTCAAAAGCTACCTTTATAGCAAATTCATATTCTCTGGTTGCCTCCCACATTCTGTGTACCAGAATTGTGAACTCATTTCTTTGCTATACTCAAATGGCTTGAAACATCATAAGGGTATCCAAAAGAACACTCCCGATTGGGCATCAGAGCAAAGGTCAGCAGACCTGTGTTCTATTCTTGGTCTTACTAGTAACTATAGTACTCATTGGTCTCTTTGAACTATGCTGTTTGCTCTGAGCTGTGCTAGGACCTTGAGGTCAAGTCCTGTCAAGAGTTTCAAAGTTATTTTTTCTGAAATGATGATTCTTTGCATGAGGATTTGTTTGATGGGTGCTAACCGACATCCTCACACAAGGCTAGTGCAACCTTTAGGGTCGCTCTAAGTGACAGTCCTTGCCTTGTTTGCCACTCACTTTCTGTGGGCTGTATAGGCAGATCGTTCGGATTCCTTTGTCCCTTATTTTCTTTTTCTTTTTTTTTTTTTGCCAGTCCTGGGCTTGAGCTCAGGGCCTGAGCACTGTCCTTGGACTTTCTCAAGGCTAGAGCTCTACCACTTGAGCCTCAGCACCACTTCTGGCTTTTTTCTATGTATGTGGTACTGAGGAATCGAACCCGGGTCTTCATGCATGCTAGGCAAGCACTTTAACCACTAGGCCAAACTCCCGGCCTGTCCCTTACTTTCTGTATTTGTAGATTTCCTCTATCCCTTACTTTCTGTGTCTATAAAATGGGGTAATCGTTTTTAGTCCTTAGGATTGTTTTCAAAAATCAGATGAGATGACATTTTCTAAGAGTGTTTCAAGACGGTTTATTTGTGTGTGCGTGTTTTACTTTGCTGTGGTAACTGAACATGACATGACCAGGATGCTCTGGACAAGTGCTTCACCTCTAAGAACATCTCTTATCTAGCCCCCAGTCATTCTTACCAGTTCATTCCACGCAGTTACGTTAGAGGAGTGCCTGTGGGGTGTGGAGAACAACTCTCTTAGCACCTTCAGTTCTGGTGTTTACTACACAGGAGCTAAATCTGACTTCTCATTGCACACTGCTGCCCACTGAAGTGGAAATGGTGGCTGTGATTATGGAAACCAATTGTTTATGGAGGTTTGGTTGAATGGCTCTTAGGCGTGAACCTTATAGAACTCAAGAGAACAATGGTGCGTCAAGTCTTTTAGTATCGTGGTTGGGCAAATAATCCTGTCATTTATTTTCTCTGTCCCTTTTCTTTTTAACTCTTCGTTCATAAAATGTAAAATTAGTAGGTAAAATGTTAGCAAAGAACTGAAAGAGCATTTCAGATCCACTTTGGCCACATGGTTCTCTCATAGGAGAATGGAAGCCTGCCTTTCTTCTTGATTTTCTCTATTCAGAAAGTTACTGTTATGCTGGTTATACTCATTCCAAGAGACCAGTGACTTTTTTTTTTTTTTTCCTTTTTACTCTGGGTGGTTGAATGAAAAGTTTGGAGATTTAAATGTTCAATTTGAAAAGCAACAAAAACAATTAGGAAAAACAGATACCTTTCTCAGCTATACATTCTAGAAATGAATTCTGTGAAATATGTACATAACTATTGGATAATAATGATCCTTTCCTCAGTCAGAATGCCATTTATATGAGCATATTCTCCCAGCAAAGAATAAATGCTGTTGAGAAAGGGCTTTAAGAATGAATAATGAGGGGCCGGGAGTTTGGCCTAGTGGTTAAAGTGCTTGCCTAGCATGCATGAAGACCCGGGTTCGATTCCTCGGTACCCCACATACATAGCAAAAAGCCAGAAGTGGTGCTGAGGCTCAAGTGCTAGAGCTCTAGCCTTGAGAAAGTCCAAGGACAGTGCTCAAGCCCTGAGCTCAAGCCCAGGACTGGCAAAAAAAAAAAAAAGAATGAGTAATAAAGATTCTATTAGTATTAAGAGGTTAAAAATCACTCTGTCCTGGGAGTTTGGCCTAGTGGTAGAGTGCTTCCCTAGCATGCATGAAGACCCGGATTCTATTCTTCCGTACCATAGACATAGAAAAAAGCTGGAAGCAGTGCTGTGGCTCAGGTGGTGGAGCTCTAGCCTTGAGAGCGCCTAAGGACAGTGCTCAGGCCCTGACTTCAAGCCCTGGGCCTGACATGACTCATGCAGTAAGAGCTTTCAAGAAGTTTTATTTAATCTTAGATTATAACCTTAAACAAACAGTTTTCTAACCTTATTAATGCTTAATCTAATGTTACGTAACAAAATATGGACTTCCTGAATGGGTTGGGATTACTGAGAACAAGCAGATTTGTTACAACCATATACCAGTACTTCAGACAGCTACTTTTGGGGCAGGGAATATGGCCTAGCGGTAGAGTACTTGCTTAGCATTCATGAAGCCCTGGGTTCAATTCCTCAGTACCACATAAACAGAAAAAGCTGGAAGTGGTGCTGTGGCTCAAGAGGTAGAGCACTGGTTTTGACAAAGTTCAAGGACAGTGCCCAAGCCCCAGGACTGACGGGGTAGGGGAGGAGGAGGAGACCAAAAGATGGCTACTTTTTTTCTGGGTGCCAGTGGTTCACACCTGTAATCCTAGCTGTCCAGAAGGCTGAGATCTTTAGTTCCAGGTTCAGAGCTGGAAGTGAAGATATGGTTCAAATAGTAGAATATCAGTCTTGAACTGGTGCGGTGGCTCGAGCCTGTAATCCTAGCTACTACGGAGGCTGAGATCTGTCTGAGGATCAAGGTTCAAAGCCAGCCCGGGCACAAAAGAACCTGAGACTCTTATTCCAGTTAACCTCTAGAAAATGGGAAGTGGGACTTGACTCAAGGGTAGGGTGATAGACTTGAGCTGAAGAGCTCAGGGATAGTGCCCAGGCTGAGTTCAAGCCTCATGACCCATCCAAAAGAAATACCAGTCTGAGCATGCCAAGTGAGAGTATGAGGCCTTGAGCTTGCACACCACCGCCTCCATACACACAGAGATCTCTGGTTTTCTGTCTTATATCTATAATGCAAATACTATGTAGTCTTCACTGTCCACAGTAATGGCTTCAGACGAGTGTTCTCTCTGTTACCTGAGAATTTGTGAAAATTGCAATCTCCTAGGCCTCTTTTCCATGTCTGTTGAGTCAGAATCTGCATTTAATAAGCTCGTAGATGGTTCAGAGATGCAGTAAGTTCAGGAGATGCTGGCATCCTGTGTGCTAGGACCACAGGCAACCAGCCCCAAAGTTACTGTGGCTTACCTGCTCACAACAGTGTTGTCTTCATGAAGTTCTGAACTGCTCCACCACAAGGCTTGATTTTGTTTTTGAAATTACAACAAAAGATTCCAAGTCAAGAGAATTTAATATGGCTTCTTTCCACTTCTTCTATTCCATTCTTTCCTCTAAGCACAGTTATTCCTGTCTTTGCACTTAGTATCTTTGTAGCATGCAGTCATGTTTGCTAGACTATGCTAGACCCTGTTTCTATTTCTGATAGAAACCATTTTTCTTTGAAAACATTGAAATCCCTTGCACCCTACTCAAACTCAGTATCTCACAATTTCATTCATTGGCTGGTGCTGTACCATTTGAGTCACATCTCCAACCCCTCAGTTCTCTTTTTAATATGAGCTTTATTGTGGGAGGGCGTAGGAGTGTCCTGGGGCTTGAACTCAGGGCCTGGGCACTGTCCCTAAGCTTTTTTCGCTCAAAACTAGTGTTCTACCACTTGAACCACAGCTTCACTTCTGGCCTTTTGGTTGTTCATTAGAGCTAAGAGTGTGAAGTTTCCTGATGGGGCTGACTTCAAGCCATGATTCTCAGATCTTAGCCTCCTGAGTAGGTAGGGTTACAAGTATAAGCCACCGTGCCTGGAAGAGCTTATATGCACTGTGTTTTTGTTTGTTTTGATCAGTCATGGGGCTTGAATTCTGGCCCCACTCACGCATTGTCCCTGAGCTCTTCGGCTCAAGAATAGTGCCCTAACACTTTGAGTCATAGCACCGCTGTAGATAAGCGTCGTGTGGACTTTTGTGCCTGGGCTGACTTTGAACCACGATCCTCAGATCTCAACCTCCTGAGTAGCTAGGGTTACATGCGTGAGACACTGACACTAGCTGCTTATATGTTCTGTACCATTACATGATTTTCAGATGCTGTTTTCTTTTTTATGGGCATCCTTTATACATATAAAGCCTCTGAGAGGCTGACAAGATGAGATGAGTAAAAGATTAGGTGCTTCTGTGCCTGCTGTATTGCATCTTCTAATACCTTATCCTGCATAGATACAAACATTGTTGGTGGAATTTTCCATTCAAGTCATTGCCTTTAGCAGCAAGTGCTATGATCCCATGGAGATTCCAGTGCTGAGCGTTTGTTCCATAAACTGGAGCAGAGCCATCCATCTATTAATATTGTGTACATGCTGTGTGTGTGTGTGTGTGTTACTGTTCCTTTGCTTAAGACAAGGTCTCACCTTCTAGCAGAGGCTGGCCTGGATCTTGCAGCTCTCCAGCATGCTAGGGTTACTATGTGCACATGTCACCATGTGACTGCCTGTAATTGAAGCAGTTAAATCATTTGCACCTAAAACTTAGAGCACCAGTGTTGGGAAGGAAAGAAGGTATTTGGAAACAATGTGACTTTTAAACTGAAGACCTTGGATATTTATTTTCAGTATCAATATCTTTTTTTTTTTTTTTTTTTGCCAGTCCTGGGCTTGGGCTCAGGGCCTGAGCACTGTCCTTGGACTTTCTCAAGGCTAGAGCTCTACCACTTGAGCCACAGAACCACTTCTGGCTTTTTTTTTTTTTTTTCTATGTATGTGGTACCGAGGAATCGAACCCGGGTCTTCATGCATGCTAGGCAAGCACTTTAACCACTAGGCCAAACTCCCGGCCCAGTATCAATATCTTAAAGTTTGTCCTTAGTTTTATACTACTTACAAGAACTAGTGAGAATGACATGGGAGTGCTTTGACGCAATGAAATGTATTAATGAATTTGCACTCAAAGGAGTTATGTCCTACAAAATTCAGAAAAGTGGGTGGGGAGGGTGGGTGAGAATGTAGAAATGGGTGACACTAGTCAGGATGCATTGTATTCACAAACGGCTTAACTAAATGGAAACTCCTTTGTACAACGACTTAAAGATAATTTTAAAAATAAAAACCTGGGAGTTTGGCCTAGTGGTAGAGTGCCCAGGTTCTATTCCTCGGTATCACATACATAGAAAAAAGCCAGAAGTGGTGCTGTGGCTCAAGTGGTAGAAAGCCTTGAGAAAACCCTGAAGACAATGCTCATGCCCTGAGCCCAAGCCCCTGGACTGGCAATATATATATTTACTCAAATGAAGAATGTTTTGGATATAAAGTACCAATGAATGTAAATACTGCTTCCAAGGTGATTAGTAATTGGTATTTCTCATGATTTACCCAAATCTTGGTTACCTGACTTAAGCTAGAAACATTTATGACTGACTCTCTGTGTGTGGGGTGTGTGTGTGTGCATGCCAGTCCTGGGGCTTGAACTCAGGACCTAGATGCTGTTTCTAAGCTTTTTTGCTCAAGGCTTTAGTACTCTACCACTTGAGCACTTGAGCCATAGTTCCATTCTGGCTTTTTTGGCAGTTAATTGAAGATAAAGTGTCTCATGGACTTCTCAGCTGGCTTCAAACTATGATCCTCAGAGCTCAGCCTCTTGAGTAGCTGAGATTACAGGCATGAGCCACCTTAGGCCTGTCAACATTTATGACTTGTTTTTTTTTTTTTTTTTTTTTTTTTTTGGCAGTTTTGAGGCTTAAACTCAGGGCCTGAGCACTGTCCTTTGGCTTTCTCAAGGTTAGAGCTCTACCACTTGACCCATAGCACCACTTCCAGCTTTTTCTTTTTTTTTTTTTTTTTTGGCCAGTCCTGGGCTTGAGCTCAGGGCCTGAGCACTGTCCTTGGATTTTCTCAAGGCTAGAGCTCTACCACATGAGCCTCAGCACCCATTTCGGGCTTTTATTTTTCCCCTATGTATGTGGTACCGAGGAATCGAACACCCGTCTTCGTGCAATCGAACACCCGTCTTCGTGCATGCTAGGCAAGCACTCTACCACTAGGCCAAACTCCCAGCCCAACTTCCAGCTTTTTCTATGTTTGTGGTACTGAGGTATTGAACCTTGGTCTGCATACATACTAGGTAAGCACTCTACCACTAGGCCAAACTCCTGGCCCAACATTTATGACTTTTAAGCCTAAATGGCTGCCGTTTTATGAGCTGGTAAAAACAATAGGTTTGAGTGGGTCTTTAGTAGGACTTGAGCATTTGTATTACTGTGATTGTAGTGAACTCACTTTGATGTTCTATTTTACATTGTGTTTGGGGTTTTGTGGTTATTGTTTGGGTTTTTTTGCCTTATATGTTCTGTGAACCTATGCAGACTTGAAAACCTAGTTTGTTGATGTTTTAAAAATGCACAACTTTGGGCTGGGAATGTAGCTCAAATGGAAGAGTGGTAGCTAGCCCTGAGCAAAAGGAGCTCAGGAACAGTGCCCAGGTTCTTAGTTCAAGCCCCAGAAGAGACAGCTCGCTCGTTCCCCCCCCCCCCCTTTCTTTTTCTCTTTCAGAACCAGGGATGCAACTCAAGTGGTGTAGATAGAACATCTGCTATGTGAATCCAAGGCGCCAAGTTCAAAAACCCCCAGTACTTAACTGCTCCTCAAGAAGTTTTACAATGTGTCTGAAGTTTATACTCCTTAAATGACTGGTTCATTTTAATGTTATTGGAGAATATTCTTGAGAATAGAGTAAGAAATAATAGTGTTGTTTTGAGAAGTGAACACTGACTTTTTATACTCCCAAAATTTTAAAAATAAACAATTATATATAATTTGAAAACCATGAGTTGTGTTATGTGAACAGAAAGAGCAGGTAGTAGAAACCTTTCTTGTATTTTTGGTGGTATTGGAATTTGAGGTCAGGACCTTGAGCTTACTGGGCATGGATGCTGTCCCCAAGCTTTTTTTCTCAAGACTAGCATGCTGTCACTTCAGCCACAGCTCCACTTTCAGCTTTTTCGTCGCTGGCTAAAGATAAAGGAGCCTCACAGATTCCCTGCCTGGCCTGCCTTGGATCTGCAGTCCTCAGATCTCAGCCTCCTCAATAGCTAAGATTACAGACATGGGCCACAGGTGCCCAGCTTTCAATACTTCTTTATGTCACATTTAGAGCCTTATTATAAATGAAATGGGTGTGTTCACACGTGTGAATAGTGGGGTAAAAGTACATTGTACTCATAGAGATACAGTTATCCATCCTAGAAGATGAAAACTTTAGGAAGCATTCTTCAGCATTTCTCTTGGTATTGGCTTAGTGATCATGCTGTGTTTAAGGCCAGCTGAAACCTGGATACCCCCAGGGCTTCCCTTCTTGTAATGCACAGAAAACCCTCATTAACTCAAGTGTCTCAAGATGGTAAGACAGGACTGGACTTCATTGTGCCACAATGAACTAGCCTTCCTGTTCTGTTTATTGTGGGCAATAAATCAACTCTAGTATTTGAACAGTGGGACTGTGTTCTAGATTATTTATAAGATTGAAACCCATTGCTTATTTTTCTCAGCCAATCCAGAATAAAATATTGGCTTTAGCAGTAGAGTAAGCCATTAGCCAATTGCAGATTGACTTCAAAACAATCACTAAATTGGTATGCACACACGTGTGGGCATGTGATGCATGTACACAGACATGGGAGGATTATGCCGATGCGGCCACTAGAGAGGAGGCCGAGAGGCCAGAGGAAGCCCAGTGCTGGCAGCTCTCTACTACTGTAAGCTTCCTGAGGCTGCTGCAGATTTTTTTCTTTTTTCTTTTTTTTTTCCTTTTTGTCTATTCGTGAGTCACTGTCATATGCTATTTTCTTGTCATGAAGACAGCCTCTGGAATTTTTTGTCCTATGTCTGCTGCATGAGGGAGACTCCACTAAGACATTCTCAACAATATTAAGATAAAGATTTTTTTTTCCTTTGGTGATATTTTCACTCTGTACTTCAGCTGCAGCCATTGTCCCTTTGTTCCTATCTACAAGAGTTGGAATTGACTTTGATGTTCTGTACTATCTTATAAGGCTAGAGCTGCGTACATCCAGTACCCTTGGTTGTTGGGTAGGTGTTCATTTAGGCACACATCTCCCATGATCAGAATTTGATTCTTTTAGCAAATGAGGTACACTGAACCAGGTCAGGGGGACTGCAGGCCTTAAGTGACCAAGGGAAGTATTTTGGTTATAGAGAGTGAGCACCAGGAGAAAAGTCCATTCCTGTCTGTATAGTCTGATAACTTACCAGGTCATGAAGCAGAACCACTCAGCTCTGGGAGTGATAGCCTCTGTTTATGAGCATTTGCACTATATTAACACACACACACACACACACACACACACACACACACACACACACACACACAGAGTTAGTAGTGATATGTGACCTGTGGCCAGTATATTTTTCTGAGACTTAAACTAAGTATATTCTTTCCTTTTGTGTAATAAGATACATTTGCTGTTTTCCCAAATGCCGAGAACATATTTACAAATAATTGTTACAACCGTTTTCTTGAAAGTAGTGTTAGGATGTTTAAAATGGATAATGTTGTAATGCACCGTTTTTTGTTTTGGGTATTTATATTATTGTTTGTTTATCATGGGGCTTGAACTTGACCTGAGTGCTGTCCCTGAGCTCTTCAGCTCAAGGCTATTGCCCTACCCTTGAGCCAAGCCCCACTTCCCATTTTCTAGAGGTTAATTGGAGATAAGAGTCTCAGGCCCTTTTGTGCCCAGGCTAGCTTTGAATCTTGATCCTCAGATCTCAGCCTCCTGAGTAGCTGGGATTACAGGTGTGAGCCACTGCACCCAGCTAACGCACAAAGTTTTTATTTTGGTTTTGGGGGGAGACCTTCATATTGGGATTTGAATCCAGATTCTCACATTTGCTAGGCCAGTGCTCTATCACTTGAGCCATGCCAATAACTCTTTTTGCTATCGTGGATTTTTGAACAAAATCTTACTTTTTTCTGGACCTGATGACTGTCTTCCTGATTGTAAAGCCTCTTGTACAGCTGAGGATCACAGGCATGGCTTAGTGATTGAAAATGGGTCTCCCTTTTTCCCCCAGGCTGGCTTTGGACTGTGAGCCTCATGTTCTACACCTCCTCATACTCTTGACCTCCCAAGCAGCCTGATTTATGGGCATGACCACTGTGCCTGGCCTCCTGTAGGTTGTTCTTAATACCAACCAGTCATCAAGCTTATTGAGCATAGTGAGAAGAGTCTGATTGAACTTCCTGTAAAATGATCACCATGTAAGTGGAGTAAAACCAGTTGCTGAACTGTGGCCTGTTAGGTTCAGAGAGTTGAAGAGCTGAGGGACTGGAGGTCCTGCACACTGGGCTTGGAACTTTCTGAAGTATCCTTGCTATCTGCTGAGGGGTCTTCCAGTGCTGGAATCTCTACCACATTTCTGTATTTTCATTTCTGTTGCTTCTAAAGTCCTGGTGGCACTGAACCAACAGCATGGTTTTGGACAAGTCCATCCTTTGCAGTGTCTTTATTTACTTTTTTTTTTGGCGGGGGGTAGTCCTTGAACTCAGGCTGGGTACTGTCCTAGAGTTTTTGTGCACAAGATAAGTGCTGTATGACTTGAATCATAGCTCCATTTTTGGCTTGTTGGTGTTTTGTTGGAGATAAGAGTCTCACAGACCTTCCTGCCCTGCAGGCTTTGAGTGGTGATCCTCAGATTGCAGCCTCCAGAGTAGTTACGATGGCCAGCCAAATAGCACCTGGCAACAGTGTCTTCCTTTTCCTTTTTTTTTTTTTTTTTTTTTTGCCAGTCCTGGGGCTTGAACTCGGGATCTGAGTGCTGTCCTTGGGCCTTCCTCAAGGCCAACCCTCTACCACTTGAGCCACAGCACCACTATAGCTTTTCTACATATGTGGTATTGAGGAACTGAACCTAGGTCTTCGTGCATGCTAGGCAAGCACTCTACCACTAGGTCAAACTCCTGGCCAATGTCTTTCTTTTAATTAAAAGCCAAAATCTTCCAGACACAGTATTTCACACCTGTAATCCCCAGATGTTTGGGAGACTGAGATAAAAGCCACCCTGGGCACAAAGTTAATGAGACTCTTATCTGAACAAACAAGTCAGGTGTGATAATGCATTCTTGTAATCCCAGCTGTATGGGAGATGTAGGCAGGAGCATCACATTTAAGGACAACTCAGGAGAAAACATGAGGCCTTGTCCAGAAAAGGTAACTAAAGCAAAGGAGTCTCAGAAGAGGCTAGCTTAAGGGATAGAGTGGTGAGGAAACACACACACTCACTCACCCTAAACATGAAACAACTCTGAAGCCAGTTTCTGCCTATAATCCTCACTACTCAAGAGGCTAAGATCTGAGGATTGCAGTTCAAAGCCAGCCTAGGCAAGAAAGACCACAAGATTGTCTGTACACTTATCTCCATTTATCTACAAGAAAAGCTAGAAGTGATAATGTGACTCAAATGGTAAGAGTGCTAGGTAGCCTTGAGCAAAACAAAACAAAACCATCAGGGACAGCACCTAGGCCCTGAGTTCAAGCCCTACAGGACACACACACACACACACACACACACACACACACGCACTTGAGTCACTTCCCTTTTCTATTTTCACGGCTATTGGCTCTTGGGAGTTAAGAGAACTGCTATGCCTTTGCTCACAGATGAGTCTCTGAGCAGGGCTGTTGAAATATCCGCTGCCCAGGCTCTAGCTCCAGGCTGGTGTTTACACTTCTGCACAGTGTGGCCCCCACTCTAGAAAGAAAACTGAAAGAGCTGCCATCCACCGGGATGATAGAGAAGACAGCCCAGCTCGGGGCTGTCCAGGAGAGTGGTTGATTCCTGCTTGCTCTTTTCCTTTAGCAGGCCAGCAGGAAGGCTCCAGGAGTGAGTGAATACTTGCTATGCATTGGCACTCACTTCTGAGTTGCTGGTCACGTAGTCAAGTGGGTGTTTTGTTCTAGTGAGCCATGCCCTGGTACTGGGGCTTGAACATAGAGCCTCACACTCATTTGGCTTTTTTGTTCAAAGCTGGCACTTGAGCCAATTTCAGGTTTTTGTTGGTTAATTGGAAAGTAATTAGAGTCTCAGGTTTGTTGCCTAGACTGGCTTTGAACCTGAATCCTCAGGTTTCAGCCTCCTAAGTAGCTAGGATTATGAGTGCGAGCCACTGGGGCTTGCCTAAGCTTTCCACTTTTTTTTTAACCCAGCTCTTATTTGTCCCAATGAGAAAGTATTAACATTATGATTTGTAAAACATACTTGTAAATGTTAATGTTAGGACTTAATAAAAAGGCAGATTATGTGACTCAGCAGTTCATAACCTAATTAACCATTACTTCTGATTTTGCACCTAGAGCAGATCTGAGCAAAGGTTTCTACTGCCCAGGCCCAGTGTACTGAACTTTGGGTAGGCACACGATCCCAGGCTTTTCCTAGGAATGTTCTTGCTGATAATCTTGACACCTGTCCGTTGCTCGGCCCATTTATCTGGATGGACCAGCTGAAGCTCATGCCCACACACATTAAGTGGACACATGCCTCCATCTGCTTGTTGCTTTTATTCCAAATACTGTGAGTGTGGGTGTGGGTGTCCATGTGTCCATCCAGGGGCTTGAACTCCAGGGCCTGGGCATTGCCCCTGAGCTTTTTTTTTTTTTCTTTCCCTCAAGGCTAGTATTCTACCACTTGAACCATGCTTCACTCTGTCTTTTTGTTTTTCCACACCCTGCATTCAGAACAGAAATCATTTTTTCACAACACGTATAACCTTTAAGCCAAACAAAAATAATATTGCTTATAACAAAATGAATTTCTCTTCTGCTTTTGTTTTGCTTAATATGGAGGATATTCTTGTGCTGAAAGCCTGTTGCAAGTAGGTATTCATATATCCCAGAGGAACTTTACAAATAGATTTTTTTTTTTTTTTTGCCAGTCCTGGGCTTGAGCTCAGGGCCTGAGCACTGTCCCTGGATTTTCTCAAGGCTAGGGCTCTACCACTTGAGCCTCAGCACCCCTTCTGGCTTTTTGCTATGTATGTGGTACTGAGGAACTGAACCCGGGTCTTCGTGCATGCTAGGCAAGCACTTTAACCACTAGGCCAAACTCCTGGCCCTACAAATAGATTTTTTTTTCCAGTCATGGGCACTGTCCCTGAGCTCTTTAGCTCAAGGCTAGCACTCTACTCTTAGAGCCACAGTGCCACTTCTCCAGAGGAACTTTTGATTTATTTCCTTAACTCTGCCCTCCTTTCTCTGTGGTTCAGAAATCTTTAATGACCTGTGAAGGCCAGCGACTACAGTGTGAAGCATAGTGGTTGTGAGAAACACACACGCACGCACGCCCTGCTACTTTCCCATACTGGGGTTTTGACTCCCTGAAAAGCTGACCTCTTGCAAATGTTAGTTGTACAGCAGGGCATCCTGATTGGTGCTTCAGTAATGCTTTGTTAGGTGTTTTTCTCCTCATCTTTCCCTCTCATTGTAAAGTTGGGATGAAAATTCCAGGCTCCACGCCAGCCTGCGGGATGTGATACACTAAAATATGACCAGTGCCCTTTGTTACAGCTGGGCTTTGATTAGATTTATTTCCCCTAAACTTGGCTTGTTCCCCCAGACCCTCCTCTCCATTTTTCACAGCTAAAGAGCTTGGCTTAACCAAGGCTACCCTTTTTGTTTCTGTGTGAGCTGTTGCATCCCAGTACAGTACATCACCCAGTACTGCCACAGTCCAGCACAGCCACAGGTCACATGTTGCACAGGCTCGGGAGCAAGGGGGAATGTTGTCCCTGTGCACTTGGGTTGTTCCTTCCATGGCTGCAGGGTTTTATTTTTGTTTTGTTTGTCTATGCTGATGGTGACAAGCTTTGTGGGATCTCTGTGTCTTTCCCCTGTTGCCTCTGCTGAAGGTGTTCCAGGAAACCATTGTATAACTTGAGATTCTGTGGGCTACAAACAGTGGTAGACGAGGCTGTCTGGGGCTTGTGCCAAGTGGAGTCGGCACACAGCAGCCCTCCTGGGCTCTCCATTTCTAAAGGAAGAGCAACTTTGAAGCATTTTGTAAAATACTGCTGTGACCTTATATTTATAGCTCTCAGTCCTGGCAATTGAGAACTTTTGGCAGGCGTCATTTCCCCAGCCCTCCCAGCACACCGGCGAGGGCCTGGCGCAGTGAACCCTGGTGTGGGCATGCTTAGGTCACCCAGGTGTGGAGGTAGAGGTGTGCCCTGCCCCCAACCCCTGGTAAGAGCTCACGTTGGAAGCAATGTAGAACTTCCACAGGTTATACATTACCATCGACAATCCTTGCTCATTGTGGGATTGTCTGATCAGCATACAGTGAAGAGACACAGGGTGTTAGCTCTGTGTATCTTAGGGTTCAAGAGATGCCACCCAGAAGCTTGCAAAGGGTGCTGTGATCGAGACTATTTGATTCCTGGTCCAGAGTCTGCACTGGCTCTTTATCAGGAAAAAAATGTGGCTCTTCTGACTTTGTGAGTTAAATCTTAAGACTGTCATGATTTGGTTGCATTAAAAGACAGGATTCCATGATGGCTAATGGCAGCTTCATCATTTCAAACTTCTTTGTTGACCATTTACGAATCACGAGACAGAAATTAGTTCCAGAAAGAGCCTGTGCTGGAGTGGGTTTCCTGCTGGCCACGAATCCCCCAAGTCTACAGGTGATACCAGTCATGCTCAGATCTTCCTGCTCATGGAACACTTCTACTGGTAGGTTTTCTTTTTGTTGTTTTGTTTTGTTCTTGTGCTAGTCCTGGAGCTTGAACTCAGGACCTAGATGCTATTCCTGAGCATTTTTTTTTTTTGCCAGTCTTGGGGCTTGAACTCAGGGCCTGGGTTCTTGTTCTTTCTTAAGACTAGCACTCTTCCAGACTAGCACTCTTCCACTGGAGCCACAGCACCACTTCCAGCCTTTTCTATTATATGTGGTACCAAGGAATTGAAATCAGGGCTTTGTATATGTTAGGCAAGCATTCTACCACTAGGCCACTCTCTCAGCTATACTCCTTGAGCATATTTACTCAAGGCTAGCACTCTGCCACTTCACTTCCAGCATTTTAGTGGTCACCTGGAGGTGAGAATTTTATAGACATTCCTGCACAGGCTAGCTTTGAACCATGATCTCAGAGCTCAGCCTCCTGAGTAGCTAGAATTACAGGCATGAGCCACTGGTGCCTGGCTATGACTGGTAAACTTTTCAGGCATTGGCTTTGGCGATTCTTTTAATTTGTAGAGACCATAGGGCTCTGGAGAACCCTCATGGCACAGGGTTCCTTCTCTCTAGTCTCCCACACACTGGTGCAGAAATGATAGCTGCAAGCAGAGCTGCTAGTTTCCATCACATCTCTTTGGGCTGAGTGGAATAGAGATGTCAAACTTCTAATTAATCTCAGCTGCCCTTTGTCACACAGAGACACTTGTTACACTGCCATTTCAAAGAGCTCCATAAAACAATTCAGTTCAAAATAGTTTGACTTAAAGAAAATTTGCAAGAGAATAAAGAATTCCTATATGTTCTTTACCCAGCCACCCAAAATATGAATGCTTTCTCTCTCCTGAGGGTGGGATGGGGCTAAGGTGGGGTGTTTTCCAGATGAACTATTTGAAGGTAAATGAGGACTTGTTCTTTTATCTCTAAAAATAGCTTGGACGGCCTTTCTCTCCTTTCCTCTCTCCTCCCTTCCTCCCTTCCTTCCTTCCCTCCCTTCTTCTTCCTTTCTCCTTCCCTCCCTTCTGTTTTTCCTCCCCTTTTAATGAAAAGTACATTACTGCTCCCTTCCCTTTAAAACATGAAAGGTGATTGATGGATTTACTTAGAAGTCCACTACTACAGCCAAAAAATGTCACCGTACTTAAGTTTAGTTTCTGTAGATGTTGGAATTAAGTATAGTTTTTGTAGATGTTGAAATAAAGGAGACATGTTTTTATTTTTATTTTTTTCTTCTTGGAAACACTCCAATTACCAGCAAAAAGGTAGAAGTGAGGGGCTGGGAGCGTAGCCTAGTGGTAGAGTGCTCACCTTGCATGCACAAAGCCCTGGGTTTGATTTCTTGGTACCACATACATAGAAAAAGCTAGAAGTGGCACTGTGACTAAAGTGGCAGAGTGCTAGCCTAAGTATCTAAGGACAGTGCCCAGGCCCTGAGTGCAAGCCCCACGACCGGGCCCCCCCCCCAAAAAAAAAAAAAAAAACCGAAGCTATAGTTTTAAGTGAAAGCATCACTTTGAGAAGGGGGGAAAAAACCACTCAGGCACAACACTGAGGCCCTGAGTTCAAGCCCTAGGATTGGTAAGTGTACATACACAACTAAGGGATGGAGAAAGTTAAGTATTTTGTTAAAGGAAGTGGAAACAAGGTAACACCTCAAAGTATATTTTTAAGAAGGAAAAAAAAATACAATTACAACTAATGAAATGCAGGGAAAAGAGGCTGATACAGCCTTAAATAAATACTGGGCCTGGCAACACTTGTCCCCTCGATACTCTATGCCTTTCTTTCACTTTACCAGCTAGGGAAAACACCTTAAGTAAACTGAATCCAGTGATGTATTACAAACTACACCGTAACCCCGTAGGATTTATCTAGGAATGTGAGGCTATTTCACATTAGACACTCCTCTAGCCATGCCATCCAGCTGTCTGCTGTCATGTGACATGGAGTCAAACATTCTGTTCATGAATCTATGGCCAAGGAATTTTCAACAGGTCAGTGAGGGTGATTTTTAAAAATTATTTTCTCTTAGTCATGAAGAGGGACATTTCATTTGTACATTTCCACAGCATATTGCCATCCGTCAAAGGTGACTTTTCTCCACAATTGTTGGGGACTTGGCTGGGACGTTCTCCCACCACACCTTTACCTGGCCATTGTAGTTGACTTCCTTCAACATGATGCCTGGCATCAGATACTTCTGCCACATGTGTCAGTCACTAAGGAGATTTCCAGTTCAGGGAAAGGGACATTAGTCTTCATTCTTTCATGGGCAGTGATAAGGTCCTGCAAAAGTTGTGAGAGATTTTTGTGGCCATCTTTGGAAATGCTGTTGTCACATAGTATCACACCCCTAAAAACAACTGTGGCCATTTCTGCACTTGCAGAAAATGTGTGTTCTTCATAGTGTTGATTTGTTGCAGACTAAGAATAGGACATGTCCTTAATCTGAACCAACATGCTTGCCAAAGCCATTAAATGCTATATTTCAAGATGAAACTCTAAAATACCTAATTTAAAGTAAATATCAAGATGAAGTTGCTCATCCATATCACTGCTATTATTATTGAAATGTAGGCAGGCAAGGTGTGTGTGTGTGTGTGTGTGTGTGTGTGTGTGTGTGTGTGTGTGTGTGTGTGTGTGTGAGAGAGAGAGAGAGAGAGAGAGAGAGAGAGAGAGAGAGAGAGAGAGAGAGAGAGAGAGAGAGAAAGAGAAAGAGAGAGAAAAGGGGAGGCAGGGGAGAGGGAGAGAATGGAAAGAAAGAGATAGTGAACTTGTGATTTGTTGGTGAGGATGTTTAGGAACTACTGGGAAAACAAATGAAAGAAAGAAAAACTGTTGAATGATTTAAGAAACCAGTAGCATTAGCCAGTCTTATGCTTGCATTTTTAGCTACTCCAGAGGCTGAGATCTGATAGGAACATCTATGAGGCTCTTATCTCTAAGCACCGAAAAGTTAAGTGGAGCTGTGATTAAAATGGTAGAGTGCGAACTGTGAGCAAAAAAGTAAGGCCAAGGACAGTGTTCAGGCCCTGAGTTCAATCCCCAGGACTGACAAAATTAAAAAAAATCAAGAATACATGGCCAGCTTGGTCTGCAGTAAGACCCCCATCTCAAAGAGAAAGATCAAGGCAAATGCTGAGGTGATGTGCCATGGATGATAGTTAAAATTACTCATTAGAAAGAGAATTCTTACCTGTCAATATGTGATTTCAGTATAGTTTCAAAGTGGAACTGATAGTCCCGTTTAGGTTCTGTTGTTTTGTGATGATAGGAATCAAATCAAGGGCCAAGCATTCAACCACTGAGCTATAACCCTTGCCCTTAGCAAACTAATTTATAAGGTAGAATAAATGTCCACATATAAGAAGGAAATAGCGAGTAAAGAGCAAGGCAATATGCTTTGCTGTGAAATAAGACTTTAATTGAGTGATTGAGACCACTTCGATATAAAATAGACAAATCTGGGTGGAAAGACACAGACCTGTGTGACCCTGCTGGCCACTGAGGGGTTGGAATGATATGAAAACAGTAAGCTTACCCTAGGGGAAACTAAAACTAGATCATAACTCCCAGATACATTAGAGGCATAGAAAAAAAAAGACTGTAAAACTGGGAGAAAATGTAACATACTGATGTTCCTTGGGTACAAAAGGATTTCTGAAGAAACCTGTAAAAAGTCCACCTTGTCTCCAGATACTAGGGAGATTGAGAATGGGAAGATCTAGACCAGAAGTCAGCCCAGGCAGACAAATTCATGAGGCTCCTCAAAGCAAACCTGGGCACAGTGGAAATGAGGGAGGATCTTGGTGCAGAAAAGTCCATGGGACTCCGGCTGCACAGAGGGATGATGGATGCAGTGGAACACACCTGCAGCCTCTGGGATGAGGGGAGGCCCAGAGTAGGCAGAAAGAGACTCAGGCAATCACCAGCGCAGGAAGCTAGACCCCATTCTAAAAATAGCTTGTTTAACTACTGGGTTTTGCTGTTTCTGATGCTGTGTTTGTCACCTCGTAAACATTAATTAGTTAGTTCCTGTTCTTCCTCGGAGGGTAGGCAGGTTTTACTCAAGATAATTGCCTTTACCAGATGCACACAGAATGACAGGACAGATTGGGAAAATGATTTGTGATATTGCTCTCTCTTTTGTCCGTCTTATTTCCTTCCTCTCTCCCTTCCTTCCCCCCCCCCTCCTCTTTTTCTTTCACAGTGGAAGGATTTGATCTCAAGGCTACATGACTGTTAGGCCAGTTTTCTCCTACTTGAACTGTGCCCCCCTTTTTGCATTATTTCTCAGATTCAGACTGGGCTCAAGCCTCTGCAGCCTCCCACGTAGCTGGGGTTAGAGGCATCGCCGATTCGGCTAAACTTACTCTCCTAAAATGTGAAGGTGCTGTTGGCAGTGAATAGTGGAGAAGGCAGATGTACCGCCGTGAGCATCATGTCAAAATGAATCTGTCTGTGGGATGGAGAACGCAGAGTCTCCTATAGGAGTGATGACAGTTCCATCTTCCATAGATGGGATAGCTGTATGTGCCATGAGTGTACTATTAGCCTCTCAATTGTCTACTTGAAAGTAGTTGATTTTCGATTATGTAAATTATACCTCAGTTTAAAAAAAAAAGAATCTAAAGTTAAAGTTGGACTTGACTTTTTGAAATGGAGTACTGTTGAAATTCAGCTACGTCCTACCAGACTGCTAAAAAGGAAGTGAGGATCCAGAGTCTGAAGCAGTCCTTAAAATTCTGTTGCATTCCTCACAAATTCCATTCCATCATTCTGGCCAAGAGTTAAGGATTTGGGGATGAGGATGTGGCTCAAATGGTAGAGCTCCTGCCTAGCAAGTCTATGGCTTTGAGTTCAAATCCCAGAGGGGAAGGATTCTGATGACTGAGGTCAGGTTCCAGAAGGACTAGTACTCCTTATAGAAGTTTTATAGGCTTCGAATCATGCCCATGTCATGTCCTCAGTGTCAGCCTTTGTTACAGACAAGGAGTACCATGCTGAGTTCAGCTAGGATCTCTAGGGTTGTTCAGGTTTGTGCTGTGTGGGAACAGCACACATGAGGGTAGCATGAGAGAGTGGATGGTGAGAGCTGGCCCGGCCTTTCCCCTCCCTTCTTCCTCACTCCCATTGCTGTACATATCGTCAGTGTGGACCAAGGACAGGAATGAGAGAAGTGTGTGCTCCTAAGGTTCACTTCTGCCTTCTCATTAATCATATCAGGCTTTTGGTGCTGGGCTGGAAGCCTTTTGCAAGGCCTTGGTAGGTGGAAATCTCCTGCTCTCCACTTTTGGAGGGAAGTTAATGAATGACCATCCTTCAGGCATGGAGAGAGGGGGGGGAGGGGAGCGTGCGCTAACTGTCACTTCGCCTTATTGGAGCAGAAAATAAATACTGGAACTGGTCCTCATCCTGGCATTCCTTCTTAGCTCTGTGTCTCGATTTTCTTTGGCCTTCTCCTAGGCTAGTTTTTCCAAGCATCTCATCAGCTCAGTGAATGCTGTAGTAGTACCGCCTGCCATGCTCATTGCTAGCATTGTTTGCTGGTACAGCCCACTACATGACATCATCCTACCCTCATTCAGCTGGCTTAAGAAGCCTGTGTAGCCAAGATGCATCCAGGTTTATGCTGTGTCCCTAACACACTCCCCTTGGGAATATAGAATCCTCCCCATTCTCTTTTGGCCTCAAGTGTCCTCACATGCCTACACAGCTGAGCCTGAAGGGTTTCTTTTCTTGTTAAACTAGTAATAAGAACAAAGCCAAGGAAGGAATTGCTCACTCTTTGCTCTTAAGCTCACTTCCAGTTTCCTGGTCCACCAAACAATATCTAGTAAGGGAAATAATATGCCTTGTGTGTGAGGTTAGTATCAGAGATGGGCGGGTCACCTTGAATGTTTCTGAATTGTTTGGCCCTTTATGTGTACTTGCTTTTGTATTTTACTCACTCAGCCAATCATTCTGCAGTCATTCAAGCTCCTTTGAGCAAGAAGTTCTAGGAGGACACTGAAGATACAAAAATGAGTTGGATATTTCCACTACCCTAATAGTGTTTATTCTATTAAGAAGAGCAAGCAAAAATAGATGTAGTAGTTTGGAGATATAATCAATGTACCTGTTGCAGGGCTGACGTCTAGAAGAGCAGGTGCACAGGCTTTATCTCTCATCTTGGAGATAGTCTCCTGAGCAGTCGGGTCACGTCAACTTCCTTTTGTAGGCACCTGTGTGTGAGAACCTGCGATGCAGCTTTAGTGCTCTCCTCCCTGCACATTATACCAAATTATATTACCTTGCTGGGAGATGGGAAGTTCCTTTTCCATTCCCTTTGTTTTTGAACAAGTTCCTTGATCTCTTCTTCACTTTCTCATCTATGAAATGGCATGTCACATGACCAGGAATGGTGAGGATTTCATTGAGTCATTGATAGTCTGATGATCATGATAATCCAAAAAGCAAAGAATGGTCAGAATTATATTATTTGGAATTGTGTGCCATATGTTTGGTTCACTTTTTTTTTTTTTTCTTTGTCAGTCAGCTCTAGGCTAGTGCTCTACCACTTGGGCCATAGCACCACTTCTGGTTTTCTAGTGGTTAATTGGAGATCAAAATATCACGGCTTTTCGTGTGTAGGCTGGCTTTGAACCAAGATCTCAGCCTCTTGAGTAGCTGGGATGACAGGCATGAGCCACCGTGCCTGGTTATTTGGCTTTTTTTTTTTTTTTTTTTTTTTTTTTTTTTTTTTTTTGCCAGTCCTGGGCTTGAGCTCAGGGCCTGAGCACTGTCCTTGGACTTTCTCAAGGCTAGAGCTCTACCACTTGAGCCTCAGCACCACTTCCGGCTTTTTTCTATGTATGTGGTACCGAGGAATTGAACCCGGGTCTTCATGCATGCTAGGCAAGCACTTTAACCACTAGGCCAAACTCCCGGCCCTTGGCTAACTTTTAATCAAGCTTTCTGGGAAAGCTGCTGAGGTGATCATGAAGAAGTTAGAGTGTGAACAGGTTTCGTAATTTTGGTTTTGGTTGTTTTCATTGTACAGGATATAGTTTTTCCAGTCTGTACAGTCAAAACACTTGAATTCCAATTGTGAATTGTGTTTCTATTGTCAAGGAACTCCACTGGTGTGGGCTTCTCAAGGGGCTGGTCCTGCTGTGGCCTTCCTAGAGTATGGAGGAAGGTAATTCTGGCAGCATCCTCCGCAGGGCAAAATTGTAAACTGAGGAAATGAAGGGCATTTGCTAAGCTTTGGAGATGAGGCTTGGGCCCCGCTGGTGGTGCTGCTGACGGGATTGGGCCATAGCGCTCTAGCCTCATGGATGGCTTCATCCATGGATGAGTTCCTCTCCAAAGGGACATTTAGATAGTGAGCCTGGTGGAGGAAGCAGACCACAGGCATGACTTTGCAGGGTCCATCTTGTTTTGACCTTCTTCTCCTGATGTCCATGAGCTAGGCATCTCTGTTGCTCTCTGCTCTCCCCACCTGGATGCCTGTCTTGCCACAGGCCCATCATGACTCTGACTAAATACCCTTGAAACTGCCTCCTTCCAGTTTCTCTCATGTATCTTGTCATATCTTCTTAGTGCATACAAATGTGGGCCTTACTCCTTAGGTCCTCCATGTCCCTGTGTGAGTGAAGGGAAGCCCCAAAGTAGAAGGATGGAGGTGTCTACTGTGCCCAGAGCCACAGTTCAGTGCAAGATCCAATATCAGGCCTTTGCTGGATTTTCAGAAAGCTAGAAATAAAGAATGAGACCCAGGGGAGAGAAAAAAGCTTTCCCATACTTGTTCCATATATTTAGTATATGTGGGAACTATATAAAATAGGTTACTAAAAAGACTAAGAAGCAGGCCAGGAGTCTGGCCTAGTGGTAGTGCCTAGCATGCACGAAGACCTGGGTTCGATTCCTCGGTACCACATACACAGGGGGAAAAATAGCTGGAAAAAAAAACACTAAAAAGCTTCTGGCCAGATTTGGCTTTTGCTGATTTTTATTACAGTGTCCTCTGTGAGGCGTTTGGCTTGTTTTCTTTTGTTGTTTTTTGCCAGTCCTGGGGTTTGAACTCAGGGCCTGGGCACTGTCCTTGGGCTTTCTCAGGGCTAGAGCTCTACCATTTGAGTCACAGCACCACTTCCAGCTTTTTCTATGTGTGTGGTACCAAGGAATTGAACCCAGGTCTTCGTGCATGCTAGGCAAGCACTCTATCACTAAGCCAAACTTGTGGCCCTGGCCTTGAACTCTTTTGCTCAAGCCTGGTGCACTACCACTTTGAGTCACCGCTTCATTTTGGGTGTTCTGGTAGTTAATTAGAAATAAGAATGTCACAGACTTTCCTCTCCAGGCTGGCTTTGAACCACAATACTCAGATCTAAGCTTCCTGTGTAGTTAGGGTTACAGGCATGAGCCACCAGTGCCTGGCTGAGATTTTCTTGCTCTCAAGACAATATGACAGTTGGGCATAGTAGCATATACCTGGGAGGCAGAGGCAGGAGCATTAAGAATTGGGAGCCGGGCCGGGAGTTGGCCTAGTGGTTAAATTGCTTGCCTAGCATGCATGAAGACCCGGGTTCGATTCCTCGGTACCACATACACAGAAAAAAAAAAGCCGGAAGTGGTGCTGAGGCTCAAGTGGTAGAGCTCTAGCCTTGAGAAAGTCCAAGAACAGTGCTCAGGCCCTGAGCTCAAGCCCAGGACTGGCAAAAAAAAAAAAAAAAAAAAAAAAAGAATTGGGAGCCAGTGTGACCTTTTCCAAAAAAACAGAGCGAGAAATCAAGATATTATGCTCAACCTGTAGCCTCTTGAGCATGTATATGTACGTGTGAGGTTTTTTGTTTTGTTTTTAAAGAAAATAATAGTAAACAAGTTATGTTCTCTGGTCATACAAAATTTTGGGGTCATTGAAGAAATTGTATTAGTTGACTAGTCTCCTAAGTATGTAAATATAAATCATGGTAAGTAACATAAATGGAAAAAGTACTGTGAATTAACAAATCTTGACAGAGGCCCTTATTTCAGGAAAGGTATATCTGGAAGGTTTCATCTAAACCCTAACAGTAGGAATAAAAAGAGAGGATAGAAATAGAAGATAAGCCCACCAGTAGTAAAATAAGCTTGGAACTCTAGTGAAACTAAAAAAGTATAAAGCCAGATGTGATAATGCACACCTGTAATTCTAGCAGTCAGGGGTCAAAGGCAGGAGGATCAAGGAGTTCCCTATTATTTGTTTGCTTATTTGCTAGTTTGGGGGCTTGAACAAGACCCCCTGTAGACTCAGTTAGATTTTGCCAGTCAAGTACTCTGCCACTTGAGGCATAGCTCTATTTATGGCTTGGTAGTGGTAAGAGATTAGAATTTCATGAACATCTTGCTTGGCTTGACTTTGAACCTTGATCCTTAGATTTTAGCGTCTTGAGTAGTAGGGACTAGAGGTGTGAGCCATCACCAACCTATATTGTGCCCACAGGTGGCTCATACCTATAATCCTTCCTACTCCTGAGGCTGAGGCGTGAGGAATTTCTAAGCCAGCTCAGGCACTAAAGTCTGTGAGACTCTTATCTCCAATTAACCTCTAGAAAACGGGAAGTGGGGCTTGGCTCAAGGGTAGGGTGGTAGCCTTGAGCTGAAAAGCTCAAGGACAGCGCCAGGCCCAGAGTTCAATGCCCATGACCCACAATAAATAAATAAACAAAACAAAACAAAACTCATCCAGGGTCAGTGGCTCACGCCACTAGCTACTCAGGAGGCTGAGATCCGAGGATCTCAGTTCAAATCTATCCTGGGCACTAAAGAACCTGAGACACTTATCTCCAATTAATCACTAAAAAATGGGAAGTGGGGCTATGGCTCAAGAGTTCAAGCCCAGGCTCAGAGTTCAAGCCCCATGACCCACCAAAAAAACAGAAACAAAACAAAACTCAAGAGGCTGAGATCAGAGAATCAAGAGCCGCCCTGGGCAGACAAAATGATGGAGAACAGGAAATGTTTTTCCCCCTTTTTAAATTTCTCCCCATTTTATTTTTACAAAGTAAATTTATTAAAACTTAAAAAGATTGTTATGTTCTTAATTTTAATGTGTTAAACTTAATCTGTAGTGTGATTTTTTAATTATTATTTAGGGAATCTTTTTTCCCCAATGGTTAGGCAGTCTCCTGTCTCCCCATTTTCTAAAGATTTCATAATTTTGCTTTTTATATTTGTCTTCTGGACTTGGTTATTATATACAGCATGAAGTAGGACTAAATGGAATTTTTCCTCTAGGAGTAGCCAAGCATCCCATATGAGCATTCATTCAGTCCAGCCTTAAAACCAGTTCATGCCACCAGAACATGTGTTTCAGGGTTCTGTTTTGTTCTACTCTTTGGCCACTCTTGCACTAGTACCTCACCATCTTTGATGTGGCAAGTCTCCTAATGTTCTTTTTCAAAAATGTATTGAGCTGGGCACTGGTGGCTCATGCCTATAATCCTATCTACTCAGGAAGCTGAAATCTAAGGATTTCAGTTTGAAGCCAGCCAGAAGAAAATTCAGAGATGAACTATCTCCAATTAACTGGAGGTATGGCACAAATAGTGTGCAACACAAGTTGTGAGCAAAGAAGCTGACAAGAGTGTAAGGCCTTGAGTTCAAGCCTGCTACTGATGCATGTACACAGTCACATACACACACACATATGCAAACATCATACACATATACAACTTGGTGGTTTTGTTCTTTAGCATTTTCCAAGTCAGCATGAGCAGCTGAGCTTTTGAATGAAACTGCATTGCACCTCTAGGTCCATATGCATACTGAATTTTTAGTCATGCCTGTTTTCATTTTTTTCCTCCTTTCCTTCTATTTCTTACGTCCCGAGATACAGACCCCCCTTCAGGGATGTGGAATAGATTCTTAAAGCCTTGTTTCCTGTGTTACTACCTCTTTGAGGTCAAGTTCTGCTTGACAATCCAACCCACAGAATTTGAAGCCACTGTTCTGTTTATCACATCTGAAAAGGAAATTCTCTTGCTGATTGGGATTCTACTTGGCTGAGTTCTGGCATTGGCCTTGGATCCGGAAGCCTTGTTTGTGTGTACAGTACTGCCAAGCTAATGGGCCTGGTGAATGCCCTCATTATTAGTACTGCCCCATAATGCCCACATGTGGGCAGTAGCTGTTGGTCTAGAGTGAGAAGCTCTCATGGCTACGCCTTCTCCTTACAAATATGAAATGCAGTGATAACTTTGTCTTTTGGATTCAGTGAGGAGCCTATAAGGAGACAATAAGAAAATAGTTAGCTATAACAATCTCAGGAATTCTTTAAATAGTTGGTATTTTGGCCAGTTAAGATAGAAGTCACAGCAAATTTGAGTCTTCTTTTTCTCTTCTTTCCTTCCCTTCTCCCCCCACCCCCTCCTGTCACCTCTTTTTTTCCCCCCCTTGGGTTGTTTTTTTATTTGTTTATTTTGTTTTGTTATTTGAGGTACCAGGCTGGCCTGGAACTCTGGATTCTCTTACCCCAGCTTCTGGATAAGACTGCTGTTGCTGCTCTGGGTTTCTCTCTCTCTCTCTCTCCTTTCTTTCTTACTTTTTTTTTTCTGCCATTCCTGGGGCTTAAACTCAGGACCTGGGCAGTTACCAGTTATTTTAGCAACTGGCCCACGATTCCCCTTGGACACTGAGACTGCTTTACCAAAAATGGAGGGAAGGGGTGTTGGGAGCCTCCCACGGGCTAAGCTAATGTTCCCCTCTGAGCTATATCTCCAGCCCTACCCAGGCCTCTTGAGGTGACTTGGCCCTCTGAGCAAAGAAACAGAAAATGAGACATTTAAAGGAGAGGCTGGGAGGTTGTCAGGAAATGTAAAGTACAACAGTGAACAAGTTAACTCCTAAAATAGAGAAGTTCAAGAACTACATTCCCCCCGCGCTTCCTCTAAAGAGCAGCGTAGGCCCAAGGCCACAGATGACCAAGTCCTACCAGGAACAGAAGACCGGACGTCGCTGATCTCACAGGCCAGCAGGAGCCTCTGCGTGGGGCATGTGGGCAGTATAGATTGTTGAGGGACGGGAGTTGGCCTTAGTGGAGAATTTTGCTGTGGTGCCCACATTGCCCAGGACCCTCAGGCACACTTGCTCCTGCCCATCCGTGAAACATGACAAAGCGAGCCCTGGGCCTCCCTTTGCTGTTAGTGGGTGATGGATGGTGCATGGAGGCCATCCCTGTAACTCAGGGAGCACAGAAGTGGCCTCAAGACTTCTGTGGCACTAAAGCCTTCTGGTCCAGGTCTGTGTGACAGGAATTTGTAAGTGACGTGTGTCTGGCTGCTCTTCCCTTATGGGAGTGAGTGCACAGCAGCTTCCTTATCTCTGCTGCCCCTTAAGCTTCTAATACTTGCCTCTTTATTGGCTGCCATCCGGGAGTCACTGTGGAGGTGACAGCGCCTTGTTCCCAGGAAGTATGGTAGCAGAGGGTGCATTATTTTGTTTCCTGCATCCCAAGCAACACTTAACATCCACACGGTCTTCTTCCCCCTGTGGTGGGGAAACCTTGTAGAATCGGCATTGTGTCCTGAGGGCAATAACTGGGGCAGCGGCAGAAAGAGGCTGACAGCTCAGGATGAGATGCCACATTGGTCCCAGCTCACATCTTCCCCTGTCACTGACCAGAGAGACAGCATGGCCCTCTGAGAGGGGGCTCACGAAGCTCCAGGGTGATTCAGCAAGTTGTCCCTCTCCCATCCTCAGCTTCTGAGTACAGTAGCCTCCAGCCTAAACTCCTAATGGGCCTTTAGATCTTTCCACTTGAGTTAGTGACACTTCCAAGCCTGCTCTTTTCCTTTGGTGGGCTGTGATGCTCTGCTGTGCCCTACATTATAAGAGCATTTTTTTTTAAGTTTGGGCACAGAATTCATTGTCGTTGGCATAAGTGTATATATCCTTTGACTTTTTAAGAATGGAGTTATGGTGTTACAGAATTAAGTTACAGCTGATGGTATATCAAAGGACAGGACTGGTGACAAGCCAGCTCTAGACTGCCAGGTGCATTTTCTTGAGTTTGTTTTGTTTTACCAGCCCTGGCGCTTGAACTCAGTGCAGAGGTACTATCCCTGAGCTTTTCAGCTCAAAGGTAGCAGTATACCACTTGAGCCATTTCTGGCTTTTTCTTTTTCTGGTTAATTGGAGATAAGTCTCATGGACTTTCTTGCCCTTGCTGGCCACAAACTATGGTCCTCAGATCTCAGCCTCCTGAGTAGCTAGGATGACAAGCACTCAGAACGATGTTTCTTCAGTTCTGTTAATTATAACAGTCCTTTCAGGTGATCTTAGTTCTGACTTTCTATTCCATTCTTTCCCAAATGGAAAAGGAACGCAAATGTTATTTATTGAACATATATGTCAAGTCCCTTTAGGTACTTTTTATCCTAACTACACTCTGTAAAGAAAGAAGGAAGATTAGGTAGGCTACCCCTAATTCACAGGTGAGAAAGGAGACTGAAGGGCTGTAATGAAGCCTCTCTGGACACCCAGTAAGGAAGGACTAGAAAGAACATTTCTATCTGGTACATAGGAAGAAGACATATATAGGATTACTACAGGTTCTAGAAGTAGATTCTGGCCCAGAGTAGTGTTTTTTCCTGTTGGTTTGGGCAGTAGCTGTGCTTGCTATGCAGAATACCACCAACTGAACACACCTCCACCCAGGTAGCGTTTGTGCCTGTGCTGGAACTAGGAGAACGTGTGTGCCTCGAAAGAGGATGGCCTGGAGCGCCTAGGGTCCTGTTAGACCACACTGGTAGAAATACATGGCTTGAAGTGGCCCTTGTACAATAGTGTAGAAATGCTGGTCTGTGCATCTGCAGCCACATTGGGAGGCACTGCTGAGTCATTTTCTGAGCTTTGTGGTTCAGCTGATGAATTCTAGTGGAAGGCTGGACAGTCAGAGGTTGTTAATTCTTTCTCCTTTGACTGACCGCTGGACTAGGCCAAAGCCTGAGCTGGAAGGTAAATCTCCTTTGACAACTAGGAATTAGGACACTGGTGGGTGCAGCTGTGGCCTTGAAGTCCTCATAGTCAAGCTGGGAAAGACCGTGATGCTGCCAGAGAGGTCACTGCCATGCCTGAGGCCCAGCCCAAGGCCCTGGCTTGGTGTGGTTTTCGCTAGCACTGATGGAGTACAAGGCACATACTCCCAGATGCCCCTGTAGACAACCTGTGTGTGCCGGGCACAGGCAGGACTGTCAGCCCACCCGCCAGCTTGCTAGCTTTGGGCCTGGTTTCCACATACATAGATGAATATTTGACCACGTGTCCACCACCTTCTCAAGTGGACCCAGAAGGTTCTCACAGCAGAAAATGAAGAACCAGCCCCAAGAAAATGGGTGGTATTCTTTTAATGCTAAGTGTCATTGGACCAGAATACAGTTTTGTTAATTCAAGTGAAGATGCAGCCCCTAGAGTAGTGTCAAGTTGAGGCTTGTGTGGTTTTTCACAGATTTGTTTAAAAAATACAAAATGAAAGCATCTGCTGGCTGAGTTTTCAGTGATTGCATGTGCATTGTGGCTTTTTCTTTTTCTGATTAATTCGAGATAAGTCTCAGACTTTCTTGCCAAGGCTGGTCTCAAACTGTGGTCCTCAGATCTCAGCCTCCTAAATAGCTAGGATGACAGGCACCCAGCATGATGAGTTTCTTCAATTTTGTTAATTATAATCATTTTGTTTTTGGCCAGTCCTGGCGCTTGAACTCAGGGCTTGGACACCTTTTGCTCAAGGCTAGCACTCTGCCACTTGAGCCACAGCACCACTTCTGACTTTTTCTGTGTATGTGATACCCAGGAATCGAACCCAGGGCTTCGTGCATGCTAGGTGAGCACTCTTCCACTAGGCTACGCTCCTGGCCCAATTCTGTTAATTATAATTATAAAGCACACACAATACATCCTCTCATTTCTCACTTGAGCATCCCTTGGGATAGGACAGTCACCTTCATTTTTGAGAGGATCTCTAAACAATTAGGTAGATTAAGGGGCCAACGGATGTGCCTTTTATTGTAATGCATAGATTCATCCTGTAGAGAATTATTTATTTATTTATTTTGCCAGTACTGGAGCTTGAACTCAGGGCCTGAGCACTGTCCTTGGGCTTTCTCAAGACTAGAGCTCTACCACTTGAGCAACACCACCATTGCTGGCTTTTTCTTTGGATATGGTACTGAGGAATTGAACCCGGGTCTTCATGCATGCTAGGCAAGCACTCTACCACTAGGCCAAACTCCCAGCCCAAGAAGAATGATCTTGACACATTTTTTTGTTCTTACAGTGACTTTCCTATCCATACTTAGCTGTTTATCTCAGTTAGAGATGAGCTTCCCTGAGAGTCCCAAGTTTTGGGGGTTTTTTGGTGGGTCATAGGGCTTGAACTTTTGGACTGGGCATTGTCTCTGAGCTCTTCAGCTTAAGGCTATCTCTGAGCCACAGCCCCACTTCCCATTTTCATTAGAGATAAAAAGTCTCAGATTCTTTAGTGCCCGGGCTAGCTTTGAACCTTGATCCTCAGATCCCAGCCTCTTGAGTAGCTAGGATTACAGGTGTGAGCCGTTGCGCTGGGCTAAGAGTCCAATTTTTTTTTTTTTTATCTCAAAAGTGGAGTTACACTATTCTTGGGAGTGTCAGTGAATGTTTTTCTCTATAAAGTACCATTCCTGTGTATCTGTGTCTGTGGTGTAGTTGAGTTCAGAAACCAACAAACATTACTGAGCACCTACTTTGCAAGAGGTCTTCTGCTAGTTACTACTAGGGATCTCAAGTCTAAATTGGCTGTGTCTCCTATTGATGTATGCTTTAAAGTCCAGTTGGCAGAGGAAGATAATCGAGCTGTAGACATAGCTTGAGTGTCTGTCAAGAAGACAGCATTATGAAGTGAGTGTATCATAGACACACTGAAAGATGGCTAGAGTTGCAGCAGATGGAGCCAGGGGCCAGAACTAGCAGCATCCAGGAGAAAATAGCCTTAGGAGGCTGGGAGCCAGAAGACAGGACATGTGGGCAAGGTGCTCAGTCCCTGTGTGCGTGGCAAAGCCCCCGAGCCCTGGCAGATGGCACCATCTGGGCATTGAGGAGCAAGATCTGGAGGGTGCTCGGAGTGTTCTTGTTCCCCTGACATTGGTTCCTTCCTGTCCCAGCAAATTGGATCTCTGTGGCCATGGAGTCAGGTCTGAAATCAACTCAGAGGGAAAAGGATCTTTCTGTTCTGCTTCATTGCAGTGTTTATTATTGGAAAGTGGGGCAGAACTAGGGAAAAGCCAGTTTCTGAGGGTTCCTGCCCCTGGAAACTCTCAAACATTTGGAGACTTAGGGTGAGCAAGAAGAGCGCAGAACTCATCTATCAACGTCTCTCCCTCTGTGTGTCCCTCTGTTTGCTGTGGCTGGTGCCCAAGAGTAACCGTTTACCACATGCAGCACGAAGGGAAATGGCTTCCTGAGAGCAGACAGGCACATCTTCAGCCTCAGACTAGCCTCTGCATAAACCCACAGTGGGGGGTTAGAGGGTGCAGTGTCCCTCAGGAGCACTGTGGCGGATTCCCCCTCCTGCCTCCCCTTTGGCAGCTCTGAGCAAGGCCATCTGCGGTTTGGATGCGGGCCTGAGGCATGCTCATTTTAAATGTTCAGCCCCAGTCACCCCTGTAGCCTTTCCTGTTCGCCTGCTTCAGATCCACGCTATCCGTCAGGCATTTTTGAGATATGAACCTAATGCCAAGGAAGTCTGAGCCCTCCAAGGAGGCAGCTCTTCTTCCCAAGTTCTCTTTGGGATGGGTGGAGAATTCCTGGTGGCTACACACTGACATTGTGGCCCTCTAGTCAGGGAGCCACGCCCAGACCCCTCAGGGGATGCTCTCGCGCATGTGTGTTTTCCATATTGTTTTGTGTGTTCATAGAAGTAGCCTGGACATGTAGAAGGCCTGAGATTGGGCTAGTGCAGCCTGGTGCATCGTGGCTCTTTCCTGTGGCAGCTCTGGGATTTCTCCCTGTGTGTTTGTCCATCTGGTCCTCTTTTTCCCATTGGAACTGCCATCTTGGATCCACCACTGTCTGGAAACCACTGGAATGTGTTCCCTTGGCTTGGGCTGGCCGTTCTGTGCCACCATACAGCAGGGTCAGGGAAGCTAGCTCTGAGGTTATTTACCTTGCTCTTTGCGGGGCGGGGGGGGGCTCCCTGTTTGCACCAGGTCTTCTCCGCCAGCAGTCTTTACTTGCCTGGAGGACTTCATGGCCTGGCAGGATCCCATCACCTTCTCTGCAGATCTTCTCTTGCCCAAAAGCGCCATGCTCATTCTGTCAGGGCTGCTGCACTCAAACACCACACACTGTACAGTGTTAGCAACTGGACTTCAAGGCCAATGTGTCATCAGGGTTGTTTTCTTCCTAGGCCTCTATCATGGCTTGTAGATGGCTGTCTTCATATCATTGTCGCTCTGTACTTGTCTCTGCTCTAATGTCTTTTTCTTGTAAGAATACCATTCAGATCGAATTAGGGTATACCCAAGATGTGCTTGGGTTGTTAGGGTTTTTGGTTTTGGTTTTAGTTTTGGTTTGGAGTTTTGTGTGTATGCGTTAGTAGTGGGACTTGAACTCAGGACCTTGTGCTCTCACTTGGCTCTTTTGTTCAAAGCTGGCTGTCTACCACCTGAGCCACCTCTTTATTTTCAGCTTTTAGCTAGTTAATTGGAGAAAAGAGTCTCTGGATTTGTCTGCCCAGGCTAGGATTACAGGGGTAAGTGACCAGAGCCTGGCTCATTACCTCTTCTAAAGACCCTGTCTCCAAATAAGGGACTAAGGCATCACAAATTTTGAAGTACCGTTCAGAAGCCCTTGTGGATGCTGCAGTCCTCACCCTTTGCTCTGGAGTGTCTGTGTGAACGGGCCCTAGGAAGCAAGCATTCTGGCCACCTGAGACCGTTACAAGTGAGCAGGCCTGCCTACATCTTCCAGAGATTTTTGCCTTAAGGTAAATCCCATATTCAGGCAAAAGAGAGAAGACATGTTCTACCACTGTAGGAAAATGTGCTTCAGTTTTTGTTTTTTTGAGGAGTAGTCTGCTTCTCTCATTAAACAATGTGATCCTTCCTTCTTCTGTAACAAGGAAGTGAGTCCTTCATTTGAAAATTCAACTTGCAGAAATGCATTGTACATGATAATTTGCTGCACATCCATAAAACCCATAAAATATAAGAGGTAGTGTTGGTAGAGTAGCTGTTCTCATTTCCCGACAGTCATTACATACTTTCAATACAAAAACATTTTTCTCCTAACTATCCTTTCTGAGCTCAAAAATGGATTTCCCTCCAGCCCCTGTCATTCAATTATCACCTCAGGAAATGCACAGATAGAACTGATGATCCCTTTAAAACATCCCGAGGCAGGCCACCCTCCCTCATCCTTCACTGCTTGTCATTAAATGTTACATCGCCAATGTATATTTTATAGGGTGACCCTGACGGATGTCACTTTGATGCTGTGTGGGGATAATAAGATTGCACATACAATGAAAGGCCGATAAATAGAAAAATGTTTACGAGATGAAGAAAGGTGGTTTTAACAGCTTTATGGCTCTCCTTTCTGCTCTCCCCCTCTGCTGGTAGAATGGAGGCTTCATTACAGGAACAAAAAGCATAAGCAGAGGTGAACTGGCCACAGAACCAGAGGCGGTGAGACCCCCCTTGCCCTGCTGCTGAACTCCAATAAAATGAACTTAGGAAACAATGAAGTGTTGAACAAGGGGAAGGAAACTGGTGTCAGCAAATGAATTCTTGGGGTTGAGAAGTCAACTGAGAAAATGAGATGCCTAGTGCTGGCGTGTTGCATTTGAAATGTTAGCTATCTTTAAACAAACAGTCCAGTAAACCTGAAACCAAAGGCGTTGGCATGCTCCCTTTTGTGTGGGTTCCATGTCTTGCTGCTTGTCAGTATTGCCAGAGACAGAGGTGATTGCTGCACCTGGTGGGAGCCCTTAGGTCTGTGATGGGCTTTGCACTACATTGTGACAGCCTCAAGCTCTGTTTTCAGTTTTGATTCCGTGTATATGTGTGTGTGTGTGTGTGTGTTGGTATAGGTACTGGAACTGGAACTCTGGCCTGAGTGCTGTCTCTGAGCTCAATGCTATGCTACTGCCCTACCCCTTGAACCACAGCCCCACTTCCAGTTTTCTGGTGGTTAATTGGAGATCAGTCTCATAGATTTTTTTAGTGCTCTTGCTGGCTTTGAACCTTGGTCCTCAGATCTCAGCCTCCTGACTAGCTAGGGTTACAGGCGTGAGCCACCGCACTAGGCTTCTGTTTTGATTCCTGGGGCTGGTCCTGGGCCTAGGCACTGTCCCTGAGTACTTTTGCTCAAGGCTAGTAGTACTCTACTACTTGAGCTTCTTTGTTGTTTAATTAGAGATAAGAGTTTCCACACACTTTACTGCCGAGGATGGCTTTGAACCACAATTCTCAGATCTCAGCCTCCTGAGTAACCAAGTATTAGTAGTTTTTGCCAAGAAACAATGGACTGTAATTTTCAGGCAGAGTTTATGGGAAGGCCTGCCAGGTGAGTCCTGTGCTTTCATGGAATCCCATTCCACTCCACTAACCTTACACGGACAGCTTTCTGCCCTGCTTCTCCCCTCTTGTCTCTTACTGCCTGCTGCTGCTTTTTCTCAGAGACTTGGCCCAGAAAAACACCCAGGGAAACTGTAGTGCTGAGGGAAAGATGAGCTACAGCCTTCCCTTCCCAGTGAGTGTGCAAGGAGCACACACGCACCTGCGTGCGTGCGCTCGCTCGCTCTCTCTCTCTCTCTCTCACACACACACACACACACACGTAGGCAGGACACAGCTACAAGACCAGCACACCTCAGCATTGTCTTCTTTTGTGGAAAGAACACTGATCTATGCACTGAATTGAAAGGTTATGTACACAACCTTTTAAAAAAGACTATGGCCCTTCTTGGTTTGTCAAGAAAAGATGTGATAAATACCTGACAGGTTGCAGCCAACCCCAGGCCTTATCTTCCACTTCTTCCTTGTCCCCTCATCAGGAGGTGTTCAGGACAACCCCCTACATCCCGCAATGGGCTAATAATAATACCTTATAATTACACAAAATTCAGGCTCTGGTGGGTATATTCATAAGCTGCTAGTATAGGGCAAAAATAATTGGCTTACCTTTTCTTGCCTCAATCTTAGGACCTGAGTGACAGTCCTGTCTGATATGTTAGTGCTGAGCTGAGGTGTAAGAACCCAAGGCTGAGGGGGGCTCTTTGAAGACCACTGCACCAGATGCCTTTGGCAGCCCAAAAATATGTGCTGGTCAAGAAGAGCCTGCCTTTAATACTCCGTGCTTCAGGTGCCTTCTCCTTAGCAGTCTGCTTCGCTCCACTCCCCAACATCCCTAAGAGGGAGGACACGCAGCTTGTATTACTTTACAGAAGAATTTCTTTTTAATTGGGCAGGACAAGCTGCAGGTTCTCTTCTCTTGCATTGTGGTGCCTGAGGGAAATTAAATAATGGCAGTGCTGTAGCTTACTGAACACGACACAGCAAACTGACCTGCTCGTAAGACTGGCAGAGGAGATACACCTAGGTCCATGGCTACAGCCCCACCACTAGCCGGAGGCTTGGCACAGGCCCCTGGGAGAGCGCTCATTTTTGGAAAGTATGACCCGCCTGTCATTAGCCAAGGTCAAACAGAGCAGGGCCCAGCTTACCCATCTGTACACGGTGTGCCTGAAACATTCTCAGGGTTACTGGCGTCAGAGCACGAGCAAAGCACCCTTGGCCCTGGCCCCTGCTGCTTTGCCCGCATTGTCTGAACAACAGAGAGAGCACTAACACTCTGTTCCTGCCTGAGAGACCTTGACAGACCTGAAGTTCCTTCCCAAGAACACAGAAGTGAAGAGGGGGCGGGGGGGGGGGGGGAGCCCTCCACCTTACCGTTGAACTGTTCTTCACTGCGGAGTCAACTCTCACCTGGGCTCAGCTTTTCTCCCTAAGATTCCCAGCCCACCCTGATGCCCTACCTTGAACAGATAGGTTTTGTCACCTCTCTATTCTTTTGGGGGAATCTGATGGTGCTGATTTCTCTAATGCTGCCCGTGTGTGCTCCGGGGAGCTAACTGCAGGGTGAAACCCTGTCTGTGGGAGTAGCCCTCCGAATACCATCCGTAGCCTTTGCCTGTGACTTGTAGAGAAAACCCAGCTTTCCCCAAAAGAGAAAGGGGCACTAAATATAGGCTAGTAGACTCAAGTACTTCCCACAGTGCTGGCCATCAGAGATGGCTTCCCCTGGGCACTGTGCCAGGCTAGTTCCTTATGCTATGTGCAGTCTCAGTACAGCGATGTCAGAGTGTTGGCTGCAAGGCCTCGCTGTGAGCCCTGAGCATCAAGCATCAGGAACACAGTGAGCATTATAGGCCATTGGTGTCGCTCGCATTTAGACCTTGGTGTTTGCTTGCAAGCAAAAGCAGGAGCTAATTTACAAGGCTGGCTTTGGAGCTGCCTTTTGATCAATGATTGCCTGTGTTAATGTTTCAGGAAGCTATTGATTCCTGCAAGAGCTTCTGTTCCCTGAATTTATGTTCAGCGGGCCTCCACAGCACACACTCTGCATGTTTGATTAAAGTTCAATTGACTTTGTTCCTGGTGAGCTCGTGAGTCTCTTCACTCCCTATTTGTAGAACCAAAGCAGTCCCCAACATATTCTTTTGTTTGTGCTCAAGACCTAGCCACCCATGCAGTCACCAATATGCTGCTTCTAATCCTCCCAGATTCCCTTCGTTCCAGTGTTTAATCCCTTGGTAGCCATTACAGTGGCTGAAAGGCAGCTAATAAAAGCTGGCCTGGATTTGTTGTTCTTTTATCAACTTCATTGATATGTAATTGATGAATATACCCCATGTGGTATGTGTACAGTAAAAACGCATCCACTTTAAATGCACAGTTCAGTAAGTTTTGACAGCTGTATGCATTTCTGTGACAATTCGTAGATTGATTCCACTGTCCAGCCTGGGTGTTAACTACATTCTGTCCTGTCCCCGGTTCTGCTTTTTTTGTTCCTTCCCTTTAAAAAGACTCATCTATTATTAGGCGCCCTTGTTTGATTGCTCTCATCATTTGACAGGATGTTTCTGAGATTCATCCCTGGTACTAATTTGTGTTTTTTTTTTATTGCCAAATATTATTCCTATGAATAAGTATGCCATAATCCAGTTATCGAAGATCTTGTTTCAATTTTAGAGCTACTAGGAATAAAGTCTGTGCGCAAGGCTTTGTGAGAGCACAGTTTTGTTTCTTTAGGATAAATAAGCTAGGCACAGAATTGCCAGATGGTATGGTAGGTATTTCACATTGTAGAAGCTGCCAGCCAGTTATTACAAAGTAGTTTGGTTTGTTACACATTCTCAGCAGCAGTGTTAAGTTCTGGTTCCTCCTCTGCCTTTCTGATTCCAGATCTGTCATTTGATTCCTGTAAGTGAGAAGATAAAAATCTCATCCTATTTAAAAGCTATTTCTCATTTTATTTTATTTTATTTTTTTTACCAGTCAGGGCCTGGGCACTGTCCTTGGACACTTTTTGCTCAAGGCTAGTACTCTGCCACTTCAGCTTTTACTGAGTATGTGGTACCAAGGAAGCAAACTCAGGGCTTCTTCAAGTGCTAGGTGAGCGCTCTACTACCAGGCTACGCTCCTGGCCTGTCTTAAATTTTTTTATTGTCATTATAAAGGTAATATACAGTTACGTAAGTCAGGTAATGAATATATTTCTAAACCATGTTTCTTATGTATTGACAAAAAGTTGATGTTCATGTAATCGTTGGGTTTCTTTAAGGTCTGGAGTTTCTCACCTGACAGAGCAAGAATTAGGTGGATAGCTCACCCCTGCCTGAAATCTTCTTTATAGCTCGAGTCTGGCATTGGGTTAAATCCAACTGTTTTTTTGTTTTGTTTTGTTTTGTTTTGTTTTTACTGTACTTGGGGCCTGGGCACTGTCCCTGAGCTTCTTTTGCTCAAGACTAGCACTCTACCACTTGAGCTACAGTGCCTAACACCACTTCCAGCTTTTTCTGTGTATGTGATATTGAGGAATGGAACTCAGGGCTTCAAGCACTAGGCAAGCACCCCCACCACTAAGCCACGTTCCCAGTCCTGTGATGTCTTTTTAAACTGCTTTCATTTGTCTTTGGAAAGTAGAGGTAGTCAGTTGTAACAGGTAACACGGTGTTCACACAAATGTTGCTTAAAATCTAGGGGTGCTTAGCTGCTGCTTCGGGGAATTCATAGAGACCTAGCCAGCATCTTCCACCTGGTTTGTTTTCTCTCCTTTTTGTTAAATCCTCTCTTGGCTCCTGTGGCTCTTCCTCTTACACACACACACCCCGCCCGGAGGTCAGTCAAGGGGCTTGAACTCAGGGCCTGGGCTCTGTCCCTGACCTTTTTTCTCTCAAAGCTAATGTTCTACTGCTTTGAGCCACAGCACTACCTCCAGTTTTCTTGAGGGCTACTTAGAAATGAGAGTTGGAGTTTCCTGCCTGGGCTGGCTTGGAACCACAGTGGGATTACAGGTAGAGCCACCTTCGCCCAGTACTTTTTGGCTCTTGTTGCCAGTGTGCTTTCAGGGCTTTACCACCAGTGAGTAGCTTCACCTGAAGAAGTAGACCCCTAACACATAATGGCCATGGAGCATATGGTTATGATGTTGGAGGCAGCGCTGTCTTGGGCTTAAGGAGATGGCCATGTTCACACAGGCCTGGGCTGGGCCAGGCAGCAGTTGTGTTCCCCAAGTATACCTCCACTGTTCCTGGAAGGCCACCACAGCCACCACCACCCAGCTCTCTGTCCAGGGCAGGACGGAGACAAAGACCATCCCCTGCCTGCCCTCACGGGGCCTTGTGTCTTGCAGGGAGAACTGATCACCTTCTATTACTACTGGAAGAAGACCCCCGAGGCAGCCAGCTCCCGAGCCCATCGCCGGCACCGCAGACAGGCTGTGTTCAGGAGGATTAAGACCCGCACTGCCTCCACCCCTGTCAACACACCCTCTAGACCCCCCTCCAGTGAATTCCGTAAGTGGGAGGTTTGGGAAGAGGTCACATGCAGCCCCACATGCATCCAGTTCTGGGCCTGCAGGAGCAGATGACCCAGGCTATCACATGCGCATGCATGTGTCTAGGTGCACATGTGTGCACGTGTGAAGCCTGACCTAAATGCAATGCTGACAAAGGGTGGGAAAGTTTTGAAACCTAGGGAGTTTTAAAACCTGTTTGTATGCTTATATATTTCCAATGGACTTGCCAGTTTTCAAAGTTTTACAGAAATGTGAGCATAGACTGGGCCTGAGGTATGTGGGATCCAGGGTAGGGAGGCTGTACATGCAGTGGGGAATGCCTGCATGTGGATTTTTGTGTGTGGGGGGAGGGGTCATGGGGATTGTCCATGTGCACAGGGGATCGGCCTGTGCACTGTCCCTGAGCTCTTCAGCTAAAGGTCACTGCCCTGCCCCTGAGCCAAGCCCCACTTTCCATTTTCTAGAGGTTAATTGTAGAGTCTCAGGTCCTTTTGTGCTGGGGCTGGCTTTGAACCTTGATCCTTAGATCTCAGCCTCCTGAGTAGCTACGAGTACAGGTGTGAGCCACTCCACCCGCCTGGCTGGAATTTTGGTGGTAATAAGATCAGATGAGGCATGGTGGCTCATGCCTGTAATCCTAGCTACTCCGGAGGCTGAGATCTGAGGATCATGTGGCAGCCAACCTGGGTAGGAAAGTGTAAAGCCAGAAGTGATGCTGTTGCTCAAGTGGTAGAGTACTGACCTTGAGCTAAGGGAGCTCAGGGCTAGTACCCAGTCCCAGAGTTCAAGCCTCAGGACTGGCAAAAAAAAAAAAAATCAGATGACCACCTTTTTGGGGGGGCCTGTACCAGCTTAGCAGGCCCAGTACAACACACACACCAGTGCCAGTGAAGTCTTGCTCTGTCCTCTCATTGCTAAGAACTGGACACAGCAGTAATGCCTTGTTGTTTAGTCATGGCCCAGGACTTCTGGCCTGAGACCACTTTTCCAGGACCACTAATGCCTGGGGAGGCATTGTCCCCCCTTCACTGTTCATCAGCACACACACCCACTGTGACGACCCTTAAGCGCTATAGCCGTGACTGTGGAGCTGGTCTGCAATGTACCAGTATAACACTGTCCCCCTGTCTGCTTGTGCGCCCCGATACAGTGGACCTGAGTTCTGCCAGCGAGGATGACTTTGACAGCGAGGACAGTGAGCAGGAGCTGAAGGGGTACGCCTGCCGTCACTGCTTCACCACCAGTAAGTAGCTCATGCCGCCTGGGCGCCTTCATCATGTGAGGCCAGGCTCCAGCACTTGAGACTGCAGATCCACAACCTGCCAGAAGTGGTGTGGATGACTGAGACCTGCGGGTTGTCCTTATGTGACTTCCCTCCCTTCCCGTTGAGTGGCCCATGGGTAGGGGCCTCCATTCAAAGCCAGGGGTGTGTATGCCTCCTGGGAACTTGCTGCCATCTCTTCTGAGTGCCCCGCGGGGAGCAGGCCGCCTGGGTTGGCTGAGAAAGAGAACTCTACCCCAGCCAGCTACCTGGCTGTGCCCCAGAGCCGTGCTCCGGGATTGGCACCTCTGCTCTTCACATAGCCTCCAAGGACTGGCACCACGGCGGCCGAGAGAACATCCTCCTGTGCACGGACTGCCGCATCCACTTCAAGAAGTACGGGGAGCTGCCACCCATCGAGAAGCCTGTGGATCCCCCGCCCTTCATGTTCAAGCCTGTCAAGGAGGAGGATGATGGACTCAGCGGGAAGCATAGCATGAGGACGCGGCGGAGTCGGGGCTCGGTGAGCTCTGGGCCCCTGAAGGAGGAAGTGAGGGGCGCAAGTTTAGGTAGAGAAACAGGCCCTGGAAGCAGTGCTTTTTATTCAGCCCTCTTCCTGGGGGTCTGCCAGGCCACGTCCTGAGGTTCATTTTACAAACCATTAGTCGATCTTGGTTTGTGGCCATGTGCTAACTCTAAATCTTTAGGCCTTCTTGCTGCCCCAGGCTGGTCATGCCATCTGCAATGTGGCGCATCTCTGCTATTTTATACTTTGTTTCTTTTTCTTTTTTCTTTTTTTTGCCAGTCCTGGGCTTGAGCTCAGGGCCTGAGCACTGTCCTTGGACTTTCTTAAGACTAGAGCTCTACCACTTGAGCCTCAGCACCACTTCTGGCTTTTTTCTGTCTGTGTGGTACCGAGGAATTGAACCCGGGTCTTCATGCATGCTAGGCAAGCACTCTACCACTAGGCCAAACTCCCAGCCCCTACTTTTTTTCTTCTTTGATGGCAGTACTGGGGTTTGAACTCAGACGTGGACACTGACCTTGAGCTTTTTTGTTGAAGACACACACTCTGCCACTTGAGCCACAGCTCCACTTACAGTTTTCTGACTCATTGGTGGTAAACATCGCTTGAAATTGTTTGCACTGCTAGCTTTTAACTGTAGTCCTCGGATCTCACCCTCCTGAGCAGCTAGGATTACAGACCTGAGCTACTGGAGCCTGACTTACTTTATACTTTTGTAGACTCTTTCCCAAGGGCCTGGTCCAGCTTTAGAAGCCCACATGGTACATGTTCCTCTTGCTTCATGAGCCTTTCATGAGAGACTTTGTTTCCTTCTTTGTGGCTGGGAATGTAGTGGGGACCGTGGGAGAGGATTTTAGTGAAAGGCTTGGGGTACAGATGTATGTGGGTCTTGCACAGGGACCTGGCCTCCTGAAAATGGACTGGACAGGCTATCTCCTCTGCCCCTGCTGTCGTGGCAGGGCTCCCAAGGCTCACATGTGGCTTTGGGGAAATGAGGAAGTCGGGGGACAGCAGAGGCCCTCCACCTCGATGTACCCTAGGTGTAACAGTTCAGTCACTTTGGATGGATTTCCATCCTATCTGATTAGCTCTACAAGCAGTGTATAGGTCTCGGAATAAACGAAAAGGGTAAGATACTTTCAAGATGTCTGTGTCAAAGAAGCCAGCCCAGCCAACTTCTGGCCTGTTGTTCAGAAAACCTTGTTTATTCCCAGCACAAGTAGCTCAGGACAGTCTTCAGAGATGTCTTGAGCTTTGAGATTGCTTTCTTTTCTCCGTGTGTGTGTGTGTGTGTGTGTGTGTGTGTGTGTGCGTGTGCGTGCGTGTGTGTGCGCGTGCGCGTGCACGCACACACGCGCATGTGCATGCACATATGCATCCATCTGTTCATCCCACCTCTGCCTGTGGTGGGCTGCGGTGGGTTCCTGCTGACCTCAACCCCACCCACCTCACAGCCTTTTATTGGGGCACAGATGTCTACACTACGCAGTGGTCGGAAGAAGCAGCCCGCTAGTCCCGACGGCCGCGCCTCACCCATCAGTGAAGATATCCGCTCCAGCGGCCGGAACTCCCCCAGTGCTGCCAGTACCTCCAGCAACGACAGTAAGGCTGACACGGTGAAGAAGTCAGCCAAGGTCAGGGACCACCTGTCATCGTCTTCCTCCTCCTCCTCCTCCTCCTCCTCCTCCTTCACACCTACCTCTCCTCTCCCTCTTCTTCCTACCTCCCTCTCCCCTCCCTCCCTCCTTCCCATCCACCTGTCTCCTTCTTCTTCCCCGTCACCTGACCTGACCCTCTTCTCCTCTCCGCTTACTTCCCTCCACTCCCCTCCCTCTCCCCTCACCCCCTCCAAACACACACACACTTCTTCTCACTGGAACTGGGATGCTAGCTCTGGTACTCAACTGACTCTGCCTACATAACACTGCCCAGGCTTTGGAGCCTAGAGAAAGGGGGTTCTCACCAACCTTTTTAGGGGTCCCTCCGTCTTGCCAAGATCTCAGAGACAGAGGGCAGAGATTGGCTGGGAAGGCTCCCTGCCCCGATCCTAGTGTTTTCATCCCCACATTTTTTTTTGTTTTTCCTTTAAGTGTATTTGAAAGTGAAAGGCAAACTCTGAAAAGTAGAGACTGGCCATCTGGAGGGGGGCCCAGAAAGGAAGTCCCTCCTCCCCCAAATGTGTGTAGCTTCCGTCCCCACTGCTTCCTTCCAGAGCTTCCCTGTTTCTGGAGAGGGAAGTGAGAGTGGGGAGAATGCCATCAGTTAGTTACTGAGGCTGATGGGCTTCTTTCTCCTGGTGGGCGGGCACTGCAGAAGGTGAAGGAGGAAGCTTCGTCCCCTCTCAAGAGCACCAAGCGCCAGCGGGAGAAGGTGGCCTCGGACACAGAGGAGGCTGAGAGGACCAGCTCCAAGAAGACCAAAACTCAGGTGAGGGCCCCACCTGCTGCTCCGTAGAGGCCTAGGGCTGGGGAGCCCAAATCTCCTGGAAGATGGCCGCACTCTGGCCCCTGAGGAGCTGGCCCTCAGCAGTGTGGGGCAGCACGCTCTCACGCCAGACTTCCCTTCTCCCGAATCTGGTTCTAGGAGGTCAGCCGGCCCAACTCCCCCTCCGAAGGCGAAGGAGAGAGCTCAGACAGCCGAAGCGTCAACGATGAGGGGAGCAGTGATCCCAAAGACATTGACCAGGACAATCGCAGCACGTCCCCCAGCATCCCCAGCCCTCAGGACAATGAGAGCGACTCAGACTCATCTGCCCAGCAGCAGACTCTGCAGGCTCCGCCCCCAGCCCTGCAGACTCCCTCAGGGGCTCCTCCTGGAGCACCCCAGCTTCCCACCCCAGGCCCCACAGCCTCTGGCCCTGCAGTCCCACCTCAGGGCCCCTCTGCAGCCTCACAGGTCCCTGGCCAGCCACAGGCTCCAACTGCATCTGCAGTCCATGCTCACGTCCAGCAGGCCCCCACCCTGCACCCACCTCGCTTGCCCTCTCCGCATCCCCCTCTGCAGCCCCTGACAGGCACTCCTCATGCACAGCCCCCACTGCACAGCCAAGGCCCACCTGGCCCTCATGGCTTGCAGGCTGGGCCCCTGCTCCAACACCCCGGGCCCCCTCAGCCCTTTGGCCTCCCTCCCCAGGCATCCCAGGGCCAGGCCCCTCTGGGAGCCTCCCCTGCAGCTGCTCACCCTCACAGCTCTCTGCAGCTCCCCACCTCTCAAGCAGCCTTGCAGTCCCAGCAGCCCCCAAGGGAGCAGCCCCTGCCACCAGCGCCCCTGGCCATGCCCCACATCAAACCCCCACCCACGACACCCATCCCCCAGCTTCCAGCACCACAGGCCCACAAGCATCCGCCTCATCTCTCAGGGCCCTCCCCCTTCTCTTTGAATGCCAACCTGCCACCCCCACCCGCCCTGAAACCCCTCAGCTCCCTGTCTACCCACCACCCACCCTCTGCTCACCCCCCACCCCTGCAGCTCATGCCCCAGAGTCAGCCCTTGCCCTCCTCCCCTGCTCAGCCCCCAGGGCTGACCCAGAGCCAGAGCCTGCCCCCCTCTGCAACTTCACACCCCCCTGCCAGCCTACATCAGGTGCCCCCTCAGCCTCCATTTGCTCAGCATCCTTTCGTCCCTGGAGGCCCTCCTCCTGTTACCCCACCCTCCTGTCCCTCCACCTCCACCCCTCCCGCGGGACCCACCGCCTCCGCACCACCCTGTCCTGCTGTTTCTACTGGGGGCAGCATCCCAGGGGGTGCCTCCTGCCCTCTGCCCCCGGTCCAGATCAAGGAAGAGGCTCTGGATGATGCTGAGGAGCCCGAGAGCCCTCCCCCACCCCCCAGGAGCCCATCCCCCGAGCCCACCGTGGTGGACACCCCGAGCCATGCCAGCCAGTCTGCCAGGTACTGCTCTGAGACTCCAGGCATGTGCGGGAGTGGTTGTTTGGGAGGCCGGGCAGGCAAGGCCTCCGCTGGGCCCCCAGCCAGAGCTGCGGCCTTTCTAGGTTCTACAAACACCTGGACCGGGGTTACAACTCGTGTGCGAGGACAGACCTGTACTTCACACCCCTGGCTGGGTCCAAACTAGCCAAGAAGAGAGAGGAGGCCATTGAGAAGGCAAAGCGGGAGGCCGAGCAAAAAGCCCGAGAAGAGCGGGAGCGAGAGAAGGAGAAGGAGAAGGAGCGGGAACGAGAGCGGGAACGGGAGCGGGAGGCAGAGCGTGCAGCCGTGAGTCCTGGGGAGTGGAGGGGCACCATCCACCGCCGTGGGCAGCTTGCCAGCCCTGTGCCGCCTGCCTGGCACACGTTGGCTGGTGTGTATGAGGGCTGTGCCTCACTTCAGCCCCTTGATATTCACAAGCCTAGGGCCTTGCAGGTTGGGTGTCTCTCCAAGAGTCAGCTCAGGAAAATTAGGGGGGGGCGGGGTACGTTCCTCCCAGCATCTGTCCCAGGGTCCTTCTTGTGGACTGAGTCACCCAGCACCTGCTTCTTCTGGAGGGAAAGAAATGGTGGGTAGTTCTTGTGGTAGGTCTCCCAGCCTGCAGACCTCACCCCTACCCCGTTTTGCTGCTGTCTCAGGAGTGTCAGGGGTGTTGAGGGCACAAATGAGACAGACTCCCTGCAGAATCTGAGGGTGTCTAGGTACCCAGTGTGGCTGGTACCCCATCTCCATCCTGGCATCCTAGGCGGACTGGCAGTTGGGGGTGGGGGCTGTGTGGTACGCCCTGGGCTCAGACCTCAGCCCTCTCTCTCTTAGCAGAAGGCATCGAGCTCCACCCACGATGGCCGCCTCAGTGACCCCCAGCTCAGCGGCCCTGGCCACGTGCGGCCCTCCTTCGAGCCGCCCCCAACCACCATTGCCGCTGTGCCCCCATACATCGGGCCCGACACACCTGCCCTCCGGACCCTGAGCGAGTATGCCCGACCCCATGTCATGTCGCCCACCAACCGCAACCATCCCTTCTACATGCCTCTCAACCCCGCCGACCCCCTGCTGGCCTACCACATGCCCGGCCTCTATAATGTGGACCCTACCATTCGGGAGCGCGAGCTGCGGGAGCGGGAGATCCGGGAGCGAGAGATCCGGGAGCGCGAGTTGCGGGAGCGGATGAAGCCGGGCTTCGAAGTGAAGCCCCCTGAGCTGGACCCTCTGCACCCAGCCACCAACCCCATGGAGCATTTTGCCCGGCACAGCGCCCTTACCATTCCCCCCGCAGCTGGCCCCCACCCATTCGCCTCTTTCCACCCGGGCCTGAATCCCTTGGAGCGGGAAAGACTGGCCCTGGCAGGGCCTCAGCTGCGGCCCGAGATGAGCTACCCAGATCGGCTGGCGGCCGAGCGCATCCACGCCGAGCGTATGGCGTCCCTCACCAGCGACCCGCTGGCACGCCTGCAGATGTTCAACGTGACACCTCACCACCACCAGCACTCGCACATCCACTCCCACCTCCACCTCCACCAGCAGGACCCCCTCCACCAAGGTGGGTGTCCCAGGCCCACGTGCTCCCTTGCCCTCTCCCACCCTGGGCAGCCCCTGGAGAAGCCTAAGGTCTAGCACAGGCACAGGCTGCCCAAGAACTCCACTCCAGTTCTCACACTGGCTTAGCTCTGGCTGGCCTCACCAGGGCTGTCCACCCTGTCTACTGAGGACAGGCCAGGTCATCGGGGGCAGAGGCAGGCACAGCATAGCCTCCTGCTCTCCCAGTCTGGGGTGGGAGGAGGCAGGTGTGCAGTCCGCTCACGTCCAGTAGGGGCTGGAGAGATGCTGACAGATGGACTTTCAGGAGGGACAGGGTGAGCCGTGCCAAGCAGAGGGGTGATGCTTGGATGCCCCAACAGGAAGTGGCTCGTGGTAGGACCCTGGACCTCCCTGAAAATATTTGCTGCCAACAGAAGGGAAACCCCTGCTCTGCAGCCAGGAGGACCCTGCTCCAGCCAGACTATGCTGTTGGCTCAGTCAGGGTGCTGCAGATCTGCATCCTTGCATACAGGAGGCCAGGCCACTGGGGTCGTCCAGTGGCACCGTCGCCACACGCTGCCTGCATCTGAACTCTTGCTCTCCTCCTCAGGTTCTGCAGGCCCAGTTCACCCCCTGGTGGACCCCCTGACAGCCGGCCCTCACCTGGCTCGCTTCCCCTACCCTCCCGGCACCCTCCCCAACCCTCTGCTCGGACAGCCTCCTCATGAGCACGAGATGCTGCGCCATCCAGTTTTTGGTAAGAATTCGGCCCAGGCCCGTGGATGGGGCTCCGTGTGAGTCAGCTAGTTTGTCCACCCTTGGCCTCCTATATAGTTCAGCAAATGTCAGCTGGTACCGAGTGTGCAGAGGACCCTCGTGGGAGCAGAGCAGGCAGATGCCTGCCTCGGGAGGGCCTAACTCCCAGAGTAGAGCAGCCTTCCAGAGCTGGATGGCTGGTTTGCATGGGGGACGTGCAGATTCTAGTTTGGGCCTCGGCTCCCTGGAGGCCCTTCAGAAGTGTTTTCTGTGGTGCCCGGAAGGTAACTTTTCTGTATTTGGCAGGCACTCCGTATCCTCGAGACCTGCCCGGGGCCATCCCGCCCCCCATGTCAGCAGCCCACCAGTTGCAGGCCATGCACGCCCAGTCGGCCGAGCTGCAGAGACTGGCCATGGAGCAGCAGTGGCTGCATGGACACCCCCACATGCATGGTGGCCACTTACCAAGTCAGGAAGATTACTACAGGTGAGCCAGGGGCACAAGAGGGGAGCCCCGCCCCCTAGCCACATTCAGGAGAGGAAAGAGGCAGGGGAAACTTGGCTAGGGGTGGGGGTGGTTTGTATAGGCAGGAGTCCTCACAAACCAGCAAGTAAGCCGCCTGCCTGTTGGCCCCAGGTCCCATGCTCAATGTTTCTTTTTCTTCTCTTCCAGTCGACTGAAGAAAGAAGGCGACAAGCAGTTATAAGTTATTTATTTCTTAATGCTGGCTGTGGGAGCCCCAGTTCTTGGGGACAGCGACAGGACTTTTGGCATACATTAGGAGCTGCAAAAGCAAAAAAAAAAAAAAGTCTTCTAAAGATTTCTTTATATATTTAAAAATCCCACAACTAAAAACATATCTGCATACTAGTGTTCGTTTGTCAAGAGGATTTCCTGAGACTGGTTTGGGTCTCTTGCATGACAGTCCCCCAGAAACTTAGTGAGTCCTGGACTGGACCGAACACCCACAAACTTCCCTGCAATCTTGGGGTTTGGCTTTGGTTTTCTTTTCCCTGATTCCTTGGTAGGTGCTAGAATCCGTTCACACCCTTCACTGTGCGTGCAGACACCGAGGCCCAGGGCTCCAGCCCGTGGTGTGCAGGTAGTGGCATAGGAGGTAGAATCCAAGAGCTATAATTTTTAAAAAATCTTTTATTTTAATACATTATAGGAAATCTTCATAATTTGGAAAGTCCTGCAGCATGGCTTTTTACATCTGTAAATAAGTAATTTTAGAACAGCTTTTTTTTCCCCCTTCCACAAACGACTATTCTGATCTATTTTTTCCAGCCATGTCACTAATTGTGAATTCCTACCAGCTATTGACAGAATACAGAGTTGATTTTTTAATAAAAAGTTATATATAATTATCCCTTTAATTAAAGGGAGCAGATGGGCGTTACTAATTGCAAGCCAGCAGGAGCCAGGGGGACTGGGTGTGATCACAGCTGAGGGTATCCGGGGTACCTGCGCCCTCCCATAGGCTCTGCTCGCTGTGGGGAGTTGCTTGGGTCTGTTGTTCGCACGTGCTTTGTGGTGGTGGCCAAGTGGGTTGTGCGCCAGAGCCCAGGGTTGGTTTTCGGTTGCCAGGTGACGCCTTCTGGGATAGGAGGCGCACGTCTATGTGTGTCCATGGTAGGTTTCCGTAGTTCTATGCACATGCATTAATTTGTTCTGGATAAATTGCCTTTTTGAATCCTCTGGAAGATTTTGTAAGCAGGCCAGAGAATTCAAGAAAACAATTCCTTACAAAAAACTCTACACAGGAAAGACCCAGGACATAAGCTTGCCAAAGGAATCTGTCCCTTTGTGCGTGTCATCATTTGGATGTTGTGGTAAGGACCAGGCAGGGCATCCTTGCTGCCCACGGGGGCACTGCCAGAGCGCAGGGTGCCCTGGGGTTACGGCCTCACCTCCTCCTGGAAGGAGGAGCCAGGATCCCAGCGTGAAGCTCTGTCATGAAGCAGGTGCCACGGCAACCTTCTCTAGTGGAGTTGGCTGCCCCAGATGCTGACAGCACCCTGTGCAGAGCTGAGGGCAGGCCCACTGGAGCAGGCAGTGCCTCTTCCCAGGCTGGTCAAGGGATGTTCTGCTTGTCTGTGTGGCAGTCCTACACGGGTCATCTCAATGGAGACCTGTCTAGGCCCCAGGCTGATGGCTGACAGGTGCTTTCTGAGCTCTGGCCTGCAGATGCAGACCTGTAGCCAGGCATCCAGTAACTGTGCTTGGCTCTAGTCAGGACCCATGGCATTGTCTGTTGAAATGTAGTTTGGGTTTTTTCTTTCATTTTCTCATTCCATTTCTGCCTTAACTTTAGTTCCTTAGGGAAGTCAAGTTCACATTAACTCTTTGTTATGCAGACTGCTGGCTGCTTTGGCATGGAGGCTTTGCTTCCTTCTGGGGTGCAGGTGCCACCCAGGGGGTCAGCCTTGGGGCTTCTCTGGCTCTCGGGAAGTCCTCTTCCCATTGGGCACTGGACAGGCCCCAGGCCACCACTGACTCTTCTCCTGTTCCTCCTTTTAGCTGAATCTGCCGCTCAGTTAAATCTTTCATCTCCTCTCTATTACCCTTTTTTTCCAAAGAGCAAGAGGGAAGTGCTTTGAAGTCTGTATGGGAAGCCATCAGAAGTTTCCTCCTTAGTTTTGGGTTTCCTCCTGTGTCCCCGGTGAAGCACTGACACTTCTGTTCCCTGCATCCACAGCCTGATGCCCGGGCGACTCCATAGCTCCCTCAGGAGGCCCTGAACGTGTGATGTCTTTCAAGCCCAGCTGCCTGGGCTCCTTTTGGATTTTCCTTCCTTTTATTTGAAGTTTGATTTTGCTTTCTGTGTTCTGTATGTATCTTGTTCAGTGTTGTCAATTGAGCTTCATGTCTCACTGCAGCGGAAGCAGAGCAGAATGCTTTTCTGGTTTGCTGGGTTTATATATATCTTGAAGCTAAATGTATATATGAGTAGTTTGCCATGAGATAACACAGTGTAAGCAGAGTAGACACCCAGAAATCGTGACTTCTGTGTTCTCTCCATTTTGAGTATTTTGTAATTTTTTTGAAATATTTGTGGACATAAATAAAACCAAGCTACACTACACCAGCGGTGTGGACCGGCACAGTGTCTCATTCCTGGGGCGGGGGTTGGCATCCTGGCTGCTGCCTGCCTTCAGCCGGACCGGGGGGGGGGGGGGGGTGGGGGGCAGGGAGCGGTTGCCTTTTCCCACGGGGCACCCTGCGCACCTCCCAGAGCAGCCTCAGGAAAGGCTGTACCTTGGCAGGGAGGGTTTCTTCACTGACAGGCCTTGCTCCTGGGAAGTGCTTCCCAGACATGTTTTGACCAGTAGTGCCACCCTTGCTAGCGCCCCCCTACTCACCCCACTCCTGCATGGCTTAGGGGGGAGAAGATCCCACGTGGGGGCTTAAGGAAGGTGCAGCATGGCCTGCAAGGGGTGGGAACAGCCACCAGGGGGCAGGAGTCAGCCGTGGATTCCCACCCAAGTCCAAGGCATTATCCCAAGCTTCAGCGCCATCCCCTTCACAGTGTGGTCATCTAAGCAAAGATGTGGACATTTCTCAGGCCACTGTCACCTGTCATACACCCATTCTAAGGCAGAAGGCTGACACCTGGGTGAAGGCCTCTGGCCAGCCAAATGTGTGCCCTTCCACCCCTGGGTTGTAGACAGGAGCCCTCAGCTTGAGCACAGAGGCCCTATGACTATCTCTGGCTCCACAGCAGGTGGACTGTGAAGGAAAAGGGATAGGGGATGATTTCGGGGCTTAATGAAGGTTAGCCCAGGCCTCCTTCGAGTTGCCAGACACCATCAGAGTAGGACCCTCCCCTGCCCGTGGCTTGGGACGTAAGCACAAGCACGAGCTTTTTGCCTGTGCTTGTCAGCCAACCTGAAAGAGTCAGGCAGAATTCCGAACTCTGGCTTCAGTCAGAATACACACACACTTGGGGCTAGTGCCCACAGGCCCCCAAAGCAGGGACAAGTAACTATCCACAGTAGTCCCTGGTCCCCAGGAGGGGCTGCAGGAGGCACAGCTGGCTGTGCAGTTGGATTGGTGTGGGGGCCCCAGCGCTCCCATGCATTGGAGCAGGGGAGATGTCACACAACTCAAGGTTCCTTGGTGGTCCCAGAGCCATCTCCTGTCCCAGCCCTGTTGAACGTTACTTGCACCTTCCCCCCACCCCCTGGGTCCCAGTGACACATCTTCTGTCCTTGGAGATCTCAAGATTAGAAGCACTGAGTTTGGTGCCATTCCAAGAGTTCTGTCAGCTAAATTCTGGGCTGGAGCACTCTTCCTCCCACCCGTGGCGACAGCTGGCAGAGTGGTAACTGGTTCCTTTTGGCTGATCAGGAGCCAGGCTGAAGAAACTGCCCTGCCCTTCTCAACACAACGATGCCTACGGGCAGCGTGGCTGGCCCTAGCCTGGATACCTTGGTAATGGGCCAAACCCATGTGTAGAAGGTACTTGCCCCTAACACTTTAGCTGGATAAATGGCCAGATGGATGGATGGGTGGGTGATGGACCCCACAGAGGTGCTCTCATATCAGAGGCCAGATAGAATCTTTTCCATGGTAACATTCTAAAAGGTCCTTGCAGGGAGCATCCCCTGCTGACCTCCCACCCATTTTCCCCACTCTTGCTGCCCCTGACAGCCACGCCTGCCCTCATAGGTTCAGACCTGGTGGATTCCATCCTTAGGAGCTAGGGGGATGGGAACCTCATGGAACTCTGACAAGGAATGTCCCGTGTGATTACACGTGAAGTGAGACTTCAAGGCACTTCGGAGAGGCCTGCTCTGGCTGCTCTGGAGTCCATTCATCAGGCTGCCTGGTCACCTGTCATCAGTCACAGAAGAGTGTATTCCTGCTCCTGACCACCAGGTGGCAGTGGTCACACAGCCCGCTGGAACTGTCCTGAATTCCCCTGAGGTGAATGTGGGTAATGTGTGGGTATGCGATGGAGCTGTGAGAAAGAGGGTGTTAAGAGCCCAAGGAGCAGGGGGTCTTGGGCCAAGAGGCAACTGGAAAAGGTCAAAAGAGAGCAGGGCTGTGCAGTGGTGGGTGGGCAGGGCCCTGGCACTGTGAAAACAGGAGGCTTCTTTTGCTTTCTGCTGCACCTCAAAAGCCTGGGCGGAACAATCACAGCCTAGGTCAGGCGCCGGTGGCTCACACGTAGAATCCTACCCAGTGGAGAGCTGAGATCTGAGGATCATGGCTCAAAGCCAAAAGCAGGAAAGTCTGAGACTTTCATCTCCAATGAACTACCAGAAAGCCAGAATAGAGCTGTGACTCGGAACTGTCCCGTCCCTGCAGTTGCCTCCTCCCCAGGGAGGAGGGGCCTCACAGGGTGTTCTTGGTGAGGAGCACTGGAATGGGGCCATTGCAGGTTCACCAAGGGACTAGGAGCAGCTCTGAGTCCGCCTGCAGCAGGTGGCTTCCTGTGCAGATTTCAGAGAAGAGGCCTGCAACAGTGAAGTGTCCTCATAGGAAACCATCTTCATTTGCTTTCAAAAGCTGTAGAAAGAAGGCCACAGTGACATGACGGCGCCTCCCTGGCCTCTCCCCTGCAGCTCTGACCTATTCTTAACAAACCACTTGCCCCAGAAACGGAAGACTCCTCTGCAAGGCACGCATGTGGGAAATGCGTCCATGGATCCCGGGAAATCCGGAAATGACGGGAGGCTTCACAGAGGCTCCACACTGCTGCGTGGCAGCAGCCCCTCAGGGACTGCTCTGCTTGTCCTGTCGGGGTATGGGGAGCTGCCCCCAGCACTGCCAAGCATGCAGTATAGAAGGATGGAAGCTGGAGGCAGAGAAAGGACCACTGAGTGGGAGGCCGAGGGGGGAGGGGTGTCCCAGGCCATGAGCGTGCTGTGTGGGGGCTCAGAAGATAGCTGGGCCTGGGTGGGTGTTTGGAGTGGGTGCCAGGTCTCTCCCCTGTCCAGATGTCCTGGATACGGCAGGGCCCTGGCCTCAGTTCATTGCTTCTCCAGCTGCGTGGAGGACATGGACCTTCGATCCAGCCAGGCAGCAGGTGGCCCTGGGGGAAGCCATGGCATTTCTGCCCCTCTGGCTCCTCCTAGCGAGCACAGCCTGTGTGTTCCAGGCCCCCGCAGGTCCCAGTTATCTGCCGATGAACTTGTTCAACCTGAGGGGCAGAGAATGTTGAGCAGGTGTGTCCCCTTCACTCCTGATCCTCTAAGCCTGTCTGGGCCTGGGGTCCCTTGTAAGGGTCAAGCATGTACCCTGCTCAGAAATCAGAACCTCTCCATCAGCACTGCTCCAAGAGTCCCACCAGAGAGGGCCAGGAGTGTGGCCTAGTAGTAGAGTACTTGCCTAGCATGCACAAAGCCCTGGGTTTGATTCCTTGGCATCACAAACACAGAAAAAGCCAAAAGTGGTACTATAGCTCAAGTGGTAGAGGTCTAGCCTTGAGGAAGCCCAAGGACAGTGCCACGGCCCTGAGTTTAAGCCCAGGATTGGCAATATATCCACTGCTAGAGAGCGGCCTGGACCTCCGCCTTGCTGTTGGCCCAAAAACCTCATGACAGGAATTGTGCAGTGGAGACCCTCAGCCCTTACCTGTGGGTGTCTTATTGCTTGCAGTTGCATCCCCAGGCCTGGACGGCAAGTGGCCACCACCTGAGACCCCTGCCCAGGTCCTCCAAGGGAGGGGTGGCAAAGTCACCTGAGTTGAGAGCCATACCACTATAACCTTCACAACCTTCACTTTTTTGGGGGGAGGGGGCAATCTTGGGGCTTGAACTCAGCCTGGGCACTGTCTCTGAGCTCTTCAGCTCAAGGCTACCACCCTACCCTTGAGCCAAGCCCCACTCCCCATTTTCTATAGGTTAATTGGAGATAACAGTCTTAGGTCCTTTTCATGCCCAGGCTGGCTTTGAACCTTGATCCTCAGATCTCAGCCTCCTGAGTAGCTAGGATTGCAGGCGTGAGCCACCGCTCCCAGCTCTATAACCTTCCTTTTTTTATGTTTCCCTTTGCATCACGGATGCCAGGCACCTGAACCACCCCCCCCCACCCCGAGCATTAGTCATCACACTGAGCCTATTCACCGAGATAGGGGTCTCACAAACCCCCCAACTCCTGCCAGGTTGGCCTGAACCAGATCCCAGCTCCACCTCTAGAGAGGCAGAGATTCCGTGATTGAGCTGCCAAGCCTGGCCCACGCCTTTGCCTTCCACACTGACTTGCAGCCTCCCCCAGCTCCAGTGCCCCAGGCAGTGGCGACGTCACACACACAGCGGCTGGAAACTGCGAGCTTGGCTGCCGTGGATTTATTATTCTGCACATATGTACATCCTGCCGGGAGCTGCCCCACGCCCAAGGCCTGGGGTTTCTCGGTGGCTGCAGGCCCGGCTCAAGTCCAGAGTCCAGGCTCTGGGAGGTCAGACGTTCAGCAGGAGGGGCTGGTACTCCTGGGCCCCCACGTCACTGGCGGGGATCTCGTAAGTGACAAACAGGGAGGAATACAAGCAGCCCAGGAAGGACACGAGGCTGGAGAAGTACATCACCCCCGTGGCACTGCCCACGGCCGACGTCAGGGGGCCCAGGACGAGGGAGACGAGGATCTGGGCCAGGAAGTACTGGCAGCTGAGCAAGGAGATGTCCACGCCCATGCCCCGGCGACTGCCGTCCGCACTGGACGCTGTGAACTGAGGGCCCGGGGTGTCAGCGCTGCCCGCCCCAGCCCGTCCCTGCGGGCCCGGGCAGCCCTCCCAGCCCTGGGGCTGCCTGGGCTGGCTTCGAACCAGGGTCCTCAGAGCTCAGCCTCCTGAGTAGCTAAGGTTCCTGGCGTGAGCTGCAGCGCCCGGGCCTGTTCTGGTGGTTCTGCCGTGCCACACCATTGACAGTGAGCACTGGCTTTTGTGCCTCGCTCTCATACCTTGTGGCCCTGTGGCTCTGCTAATGGGGGACCCAGAAGTGGGTTGGGTGAGGGAGGAAGGCTGAGTCTCGCCCCCGTGCTGGGAGGCTGGGAGGCAGCTAAGGAGGTCGGTGGGGTGGGGACTGGCAGGGCACACTGGGGAAGGCTAAGGCCATCTCCTGCTGGGGGCAGGCCTCAGGGATGCTGCCACCCCCCCACCGGAAGCGCTCACCTGCTTGCTCTGGTAGTAGTCACAGAGCAGGGAGTAGGGCAGGGTGCAGAGCGTGGAGAAGAGGATGCCGTAGGTGACGCACAGGGACAGGACCACGTAGAGGTTCCTGGAGAGCGTGGCCAGCCCCGTGCCCAGGCCAAAGGCGAGGTAGGCGATGAAGTAGAGAGTGCGGATGCTCAGCCACTCCTCCAGCTTCTCCAGAATGGCTGTGGACGGGGCGGGGCGAACAACTGACCGACGGGGTCACAGCAGCCGGAGAGCGGGCCAGGCCCCTCGTCCCTGACGGGAAAGTATTTCTGCCCCAGAAATACACTGGGTGGACGGCAGGCCCTGCCACATCCCAGGCGAGTGACAAGATTTGGGGCCCAGAGGCACGGGCTGAGGTTGACAATTACGAAGCCCCAGTGAGCGACCAGCCATGTCCTCTCCTCCCCCTCCTCCTGCCCCTCCCCCCTCCTTCGGGGCTGGGTGAAGTCATGGTCTAGCACTCGCTAGACAGATGTTCCACCGCCGGGGTCACACTTTCAGCCCTTTGCACTGTTATTTTCCGCCCATGGTCTGTATTCTAGGCTAGCCTCAGACCCCTTCTCCCTACCTCCACCTGCGTGGTGGTGACAGCAGCTTGGACGCATCCTGTGGAGATGGCATCTCACTTATCTGCCTGTGATCTGACCTCTGCCTTCCTGATAGCTGGGATCTCGGGCGGACCCCAGCGCTGCGCCTCACTGAGTGGGACAGACTCCGCTCACACCTGGGTCTCCGTCTCCCTATCTCTGCCTCTTGTGTACCTGAGATGACAGGCACCAGCCACCAGGCCTGGAAACTTTTTGTCTCCACCCTCCGGAAGCAGCCGTCCAGTAGCACAGCTGAGGGAAATGCTGGAGGCGGGCGGCCGGCGGGCCTGGCGCTGCTCCAGGTGAAGCTCTGCGGCCCAGGCCCCAGTGCACATGCGTGTGGGCAGCGGCGCCATACCTGAGTAGAAGGCGGCGCTGAAGGCATAGATGCACAGGCCCCAGCAGCCGGCCGTCACGCCGCGGTTGTACTTCTGGTATGCCTCCGACGTGTGGGGCGCCTTCGGGTCCCCCTGGAACACCACCTCGCCCATGAAGTCCGTGTAGAAGAGCAGCATGCCCTCGAACGACAGCCACCCTGGAGGGAGGGAGGCCACGACCGCCGGCCTCTAAGGCTGGGCCTCCCCCTCAGCCTCCAGCTAGCATAAAGACCAGGCAGCGCGGGGCATCCATCCCAGCTGTGGGGATGTGGGGTCCCTCTCACTCAACTGCCAGGAGCTTGGGGAAGTGGGGGTTTGCATTTGTGAAGCCCTAGGTGCCGGGCAGCTTGGGAGAAAGTGGAGAGCCGGAGCCTCTGTGTGGAGAGGGTGCCACTGGCAGCCTCCAGGGTCCATACCACCCTCACTATTGGAGGAGCCAGAAGTGAGGCCTGGGGAGGGAGGCCCGGGAGGTGAGGATTGGGGGCACGAAACTCAGGGAGCAAAGTCTGGAAAGTGAGGCTCAGGGAGTGAAGGCTGGGAGGTGAGGTCTAGGAAGTAAGGCTGGAGAGGCGAGGACTGGAGGGCAAGGCCCAGGGTGGAGGCCAGGGCACCCGTGGGGGCCCCGTACTCACCCAGGAAGTGGTTGAGGCACAGGCTCCGCAGCGCGGCTGGCATGTGGCAGATGGTAGAACAAAGGTGGCGCAGGGACAGAGACTGATCCACCGCCTCGCTGGCGCCCGTCAGCTCGCTCTCGTACTTCACGCCGTTCAGCAAGATGTTGGCCACCTGTGTGGCCAGCGAGACGTCAGCCCTGAGCCACGGCCCAGCCCGATCCCCACTTCATCGCCCAGAGGACACAGACCAGCCAGTCCCTACCCCCAGCCGGGTCCCACAGCCCGCCTGGAGCCCGCGGCCCAGGCCAGTCCCCTCCTGGCTGGGAGGGGAAGCGAACCAGAAACACACATGTGTGCACAGGTCCTGCCTGGTTTTGGGGACAGACTCCAGCCAAGTGCACTAATCCTCAGAGGTGCAGGGCCTGCGGCACTCTGGGCAGCAGGCTATCCCCGAGGGCAAAGGCCAGGGCGCTGAGTGTCCCCATCGCACACCAGCCCCTGTCCCCACTTGAGACGGTGTGCTCACACTTAGCTCCTGATTTTTTACTTTCTTCAAAGGAGGGACACTTAACCCCCACGGGGCAGAAATGGGAACAGAAAAGGAGCTGGAGTGAATCAGCCTCACCCAAAAAACCCTGTCTAGGTGGCTCACGCCTGCCATCCTGGCTACTCAGGAGGCTGAGATCTGAGGATCAGGTTTGAAGCCAGCCCAGGCTGGAAAGCCCACGAGACTCTGATCTCTAATGAACCACCAGAAAACCAGAAGTGGAGCTGTGGCTGAAAGTAGCAGAGCACTAGCCTTGGGCACAAGAGACTCAGGGATGACACCCAGGCCCAAGTTCAAGTCCATGAGCGTGGGTCAGGGGAAGGAATCTCTTGTCTTTGATAACAAGGGGCTTTCTGGATAACAACGTCTTTCTGGAGAGGTGTTCACTGAGGCCTGGCCTCCACGGGCCCCCAAGACATAAGAAGTAGCTGGCTCCTCCTCTAGCCCACCTGGCAGGTGACCAGCCTTCCAGCCCCTCTCAGAGGTGGCACCTGTAGAGCTGCTCTGAGAGGACTCCGGGCAACTCAGATGGCTTCAGGGGACCCATTGCTGTGGACCCAGAGCTCCTGACTCATCCCCTGCAGTGCCCTAGGGGCAGAGTGTAGGAATTCGGCCCGTGTCACATAAAGGAGATGATCGCCCTGAAGATCCACCAGCAAATACTAAAGACCACTCCACCGGCGTTCTGGAAGGTTCTATGCCTTTGCAGAGGTGCAGATGGCCTCTCAGAGTTAACTAATGTCAGGCACATGGGAGCCAGGGGTGGTCCCGTGTGTCCCCATCTTTCAAGACTCAGATCTGTTGGCCCAACAGAGCTGGGTCTAGTGGCTGAGGGGAAGTGCCAAGAGCCAGGGACATGCCAGCTTGGACTAAAGTTGCCAGAGAGCCAGGCCTGTGGCTGTCTTTACGTGGCAGCAGGTACCACATGGCATCTATGGGGGTGGTGCATGCGCCCCCTGTGGCTCACCTGTGGACTGGGTCACAAACAGCAGCATGCGGAACAGAGACGAGAGGCTCTGCAAGGAGGCCACGTAGGCAAGAGGGCGACAACCCCATGGCGTCGGGGACCTCCCCTCCAGACCCACCCCCTGGTAACTGATGAGGGTCACCACACCCGGCCCCACCCTCCCTCCAGCCTTGTACCTGTTGGCTGAAGGTCACAGTTCTCCTCCTGCTGGTTTCGGGGCCACCTCCCCCAGCTGTGTCCGGGAGAGCCAAGGTCTGGGGTCTCTTCAGGATCCCAGACGCCCGCGGCTTGGAAGCGTCCAGGGAGCCCACCCTCAGCACGTGTCCATCGGGGCCGGGGGCCGGGCTCCCGTCCCTGCGGTCCAGCCGACCCCAGCTGTCGGGGGCCCGGGGGAAGCTGGCGCTGACGGCCTGCCAGGGCAGGCTGCTGGGGAGGGCCAGGTAGCTGTCGTGGCCCGCGGTGAAGCAGTCAATGAGCACACTGTCGATGTTGGACGTGCCAAAGGAGGACGCGAACTCGTTGAGGCCGCTCAGGGAGCTGTCCCGGCTGAGGAAGCTGCCGTACTTGGGCGTCAGGGGGCTGGGGGGGGAGATGGGGCTGGAGAAGCTGGCGTACAGGCCGCCGGCCACGTGTGTGGGCAGCGCGTCGCTGGCCCCCTCGTCCACCACGACAGACGGGGACAGGGGCAGGGGGAGGCTGGGACTCTTCATGGCCATCCTCTTCTCCCCTGGGGGCTGCAGAGGCCGCTCTGGGATGCTGACCAGCGTCAGCACCGTGGTGACACTCAGGGTGACAGCGGTGAAGATGTAAACGACCCGGAGCTGGCCCCCCAGGGCTCGGCCGAAGCTGGTTCGGTCCCAGTGAATTCCCCCGACCACATATCCAAACCCGCCGCCGAGGCCTGGGGGAGAGAAGCTGGGGGTCAGTCCCCGCCCCGCAGGCAGGCAAGGAAGCGGCCCAAGGAGAGGGGATTCCGCTTCTTAGAAGGGTGGGAGTCCATCCTAAGGACCTGCTGGCTGTATCTGTCTCACCACACCCCAGCACAGCCAGAATGGGGCTCCCTGGGCCGCGGGTGGCCTGCACCCACCTTCCAGACCTTCCGGGAATGAACTGTGGGGCAGAGTCCAGGGCTAGAAGCACAGGGCCAGCTGCGCCGCTGTCGTGCTCTCTGCACAGGCAGAGCATGGTAGTTTACATCTGTAATCCTAGCTTCCTAGCTATACACGAGGCTGAGATCTGAAGACAGAGGTTCAGAGCCAGCTGGGCAATTCTGTGAGTCTAGCTCTAAAGAGCAAAAAGTCAGACACGGTGCCGTGTGTCAGAGCACTAGCTCTGAGTGAAAAACCCAAGACACCCAGCGTGGGTCCATGCTGGTTCCTGCTGCCTCCTCCCGGTCTCCAGCTTCTTCTCCTGCCACTGCTCTCAGGATCTTGGCCATTGGCAAACATGGATTTGGGATTTGGTCACAGTGTGTTCTTGCACCAGACAGCTGGTTAAGAGGCTCATGAGGCCCAACGCAGGCGTTGGAGCACTGCCATGGTGACCCAGCTGAAGTGGACAAACCTACTTCCAATCAAGGCCATTTCCTCCAGCTCCAGCTCCTCAGCTCAACCCGACCCAGCTGGAAGCCCCGCCCCAGCCTGGTCCAGAGGGAGGCCCCGCCCCCAGCCTGGCCCTGAGGGAGGCCCCGCCCCCAGCCTGGTCCAGAGGGAGGCCCCGCCCCAGCCTGGCCCTGAGGGAGGCCCCGCCCCCAGCCTGGTCCAGAGGGAGGCCCCGCCCCAGCCTGGCCCTGAGGGAGGCCCCACCCCCAGCCTGGCCCTGAGGGAGGCCCGCCCCCAGCCTGGCCCTGAGGGAGGCCCCGCCCCCAGCCTGGTCCAGAGGGAGGCCCCGCCCCAGCCTGGTCCAGATGGAGGCCCCGCCCCCAAGCCTGGCCCAGAGGAAGGCCCCTCCCCCAGGCGTGGCACTGAGGAAGGGCTAGACTCACCTGCCAGGAGGGCATGGATGTTCAGGCCTCTGTCCTGGTCCACGGGTCCGCACACATCCATCATGTACGCATGGCTAGGGTTATCTGCTGAGTCGGCGCTGAAATCCATCAACACCACCCCACACACAGTCAGAAGGATCCCCCACTTGTGGTTGGTGGCAGTGTCGGCCAGGGCTAGGCCGATGTCTCTGCCGTTCAGCAAGAGGGACAGGCCCAGCAACGCCCCTGGAAGCAGAGACACCCAGTCACCAAGGGGAAACTCGGGCCAGCTCTGGCCCCACAGCTCGCTCACTCCCTGCGTGGAAACTCATGAGCACTCTCCAAGCAGCTGCGCAGTGCTCCTACTTGGTCAGGTTTTCATGGATGAAGCCGCGCAGGAGTGACGCGCAGGAGTGAGGCGAACTTTACCAACTCAAAATCGATCCGAGAAATCCTTAGCACCATGCACATTCACAACAACAACAAGCAAAGCGGAGCTGTGGGTAAGGGAACTGGGGCGCCCCCGCTGCGGAGTCACCCGGGGAAGACAGCCCTGGGGTCATTGCTCAAGGCTTTTTAGGTTTTTCTAAAAGGAATCAATCGGGGCTTTTTTTTTTTTTCTGATTTATTTCCATGCTAAAACAACAGACCTATGGCCAGGACAAGAATGAAAGGGCGCCTCCTTCCAAACCTTGAGGTACATCGGTCACTCCAAGCACCCAACAGAGGCTGCAGCAGGAATCCTGAAACAGAGCAGCCCGTGTAAGTGCTGGGGTCCCCAGGACACATGAAGCAGCCATGTCACACTCCCCAGGGACCTGCCCTCCACCGCCCAACACACCAAAACCCCAGGACACAGAAGTCAGAGAATCAGACTTCAGGAATCATCTGGCATCGTCTACTGTGGGTACTACAAGGCTTTCTGAGAAATTCACCGAAGTTCCAGGACTCCCCCCACCCCTGGCCTGGATACCATCAGGCCTCACCTCCTGGATCCTCCCTTGTTAGCCTGGTCTAAGATGGTGGATGGCTGCTAAATTCCTCCCTATTGCCTGGCTTAGATAAAGAAGCTTAAAACATGGGTACGGGCCAGGCACCGGTGGCTCATGCCTGTAACCCTGGCTACTCAGGAGGCTGAGTGCCGAGGATCTCGGTTCGAAGCCAGGGTGGGCAGGAAAGTCCATGAGACTCTTATCTCCCAATCAACCACAAAAGCCAAAAGCGGAGCGGCGCCTTCCGTGGCAGAGCACTGCTACCTTTGAGGGAACAAACTCGGGAACAGTGCCCAGACCCCGGCTCAAAGCCCAGGACAAACACAAACAAACCCGGCGTCACGGGCACCGCCAGCCCATCTGAGCATTCCTATTGCCCCGTTACAGGGGATTGAACTTGGCTGCTCCCTGGCGGAATTGCTTCAACTGAGGCTTCCAGGAGCTTCCAGAGCTTTCCGGGTGCACGGCCGCCAGGCAGGCGGGGCTCACCGAGGATGGGGCTGACGAACCACACCAGGCTGTAGAGCTGGTCGGGCAGGCCCATCTGCAGGAGCACGGGGGTCACGTAGGCCGTCTCCATGGCGTAGCTGAACTCAATGCCAAACAGGACGCAGCCATTGAACAGCAGCTCCCGGAGGGACCTCTGCGGGTGCAGGTCCCCAAAGTCCACCAGCTCGATGGGACATGGCGTGTTGGGGGGCGGGGGCGGGGAGGGCCGGATGCACTTCCTCCTCTTGGGGTGTCGCTTGAAGTTGTTGGCCCGGTGGCTGATGTGGCTGGTCACGGAGCCCGCGCAGCTGGAGACGTGCGCGCGGCACGCGTCCGGGGGGTCCAGGCCGGGGGGCAGCGCGTCGCCCGCGGGGCTGCCGCTGGCGATCATGGTGGGCAGCGCGTCCGGGGGTCCCTGCGAGGAAGCCGGGGTGGGCGCCTCGTCAGGCGGGCACCCCGCCCGCTCGCCCTGGCATCTGGGAGAGGTGGAGTTTGTCGGGGGAACCCCACTTCACACCCGCGCCCTGAGGATTGGGTCCTGGAGACCCCTTGTCCCACTCCAAGGCCACACCCCAAAGCGAGGCTCCACCAGGCCGCTCATGCCAGGCTCTGGGGGCCCTCGGGTCCATTTCCAGGCTGCGTTTCCCTGACAGTCCCAAGAGATCAGAGGCAGCAGAGCGCTCCCTCCTCCCCAAGGCTTTCAAGCCCCACACTCAGATCTCAGCCTCTTGGGCCACTAGAATTACAGATGTGAGCCACCAGGGCCCGGCTCAATCAACTTGTTTTTAAATCTTTATGTTTGATAATAACCTGTGCCATCCTAGCAGAGTTCAGGCCACTGCTAATCTAATGATCCAATGATCCACCCATTCTCCTACCTATGCGTTACTATCAATCCATTCTACCATCTCTTCCTCCATCCATCTACCCATTCATCCATTATGCATCCATCCATCCATCCACTCATCTACCCACCCATCCATCCATCCACTCATCTATCCATCTAACACCCATCCTTTCATCCATCTACCCATCCAACCATTACCCACCCATTACCCACCCATCCACCCACTCATCTGTTCATCTCTTCATCAATCTCCCCATCCATCCACTCATCTACCCATTACCCATCCATCCATCCATCCACTCATCTACTCATCTATCCATTTAACATCTTTCTCTTTAGCCATCTACCCATCTATCCACTCATCTACCCATTACCCATCCATCCATCCACTCATCTACTCATCTATCCATTTAACATCTTTCTCTTTAGCCATCTACCCATCCATCCACTCATCTACCCATTACCCATCCATCCATCCACTCATCCATCCACTCATCTACTCATCTATCCATTTAACATCTTTCTCTTTAGCCATCTACCCATCCATCCACTCATCTGCCCATTACCCATCCATCCATCCATCCATCCACTCACCCATCCACTCATTTACTCATCTATCCATTTAACATTTCTCTTCATCCATCTACCCATCTATCCACTCATCTACCCATTACCTATCCATCATCCAGATATTTATCCTTCCACCCACCTATCCATCTAATATCCATCTCTTCATTCATCTACCCATTTACCCATCTATCTATCCATCTATCCATCTACTCATCCATCCACTCATCTACCCTTGTAACTATCTATCCATCCACCCATCCATCTGCTCATTCTATCTATCCATTCATCTACCTATCTATCCATCTACCCACCATTAATCCGTCCATTTACCAACAACCCCTCACCCACATATACTTCCATTTACCTATTTATCCATCTACCCATCCACCTATTATTTGTCCATTATGAATCCATTTACCACATCCATCTGCCCAGACAGCCATCCACCATGAACATATGTTACCTTCCCATCTCTATTCATCTATGTTCCCACCCACCTATCTATCATCCATCCACCCGCTCATCATCTATCCACCCACCAGACTTCTGTCCAGCCCTCCATCATCCAGCCATCCACCCACGAGTCACCCATTCACCTATCTTCCCTTCCACGTATTTACTAAGCCATCGACCTACCCATCCCTCCTATCTGCTTAGTTCTCAGGAAATAGTAAGGATGTAAAGATAAAATGAGGACATCATTTATGCCTCTGAGTTAGGTGAAAAATAGAGCAGAGGTATTTTAAACAGTGGGAGTGATCCATGAGAAAGACAAACGCTGAATCCTGATGCAAAGGACATGGTGGGAAAAAGCCCCCTGGAGGACCTTTCCAGCTTTGTTAAGAGCTAGATCGCTTCCTGAGGGGACAGGGATGCCGTGGACAGGGCCCACGCTGCAGTCACTATAAATGACTTGGGGTCTTGGGGAAGTGTCACCCTCGCCTATCAAACAAGAAAGGTGGTCCAACCTAAGAACTCCCCAGATAGGGACTGCCTCCTGTGAAGCATTCCCATCAAAGACAGCTGGAGCGTTTCAAAACCGTGGGGCTCACTTAGGTCTAGCCCAGGGCCTCTGCATGGCAAGACCCGACATTCAGCCAGATGTGTGCGTTAGCAAAGCTCAGCACTCCATTCCTGATAAAACGGAATCCAAGCGGCCGGCCATAGGGCCCGCCTCCTTGGGAGACCCAGGCCCACCTGTGCACAGGTGTGCTGGGAACGGGGCTGCAGCCCACCTGCGCTCAGAGCCCTCAGGGGCCAATTTCTTCTCCTTCCAGGTCTCTACCTCAGGCACACCTGCTCCCCCACCCAGCAATGCTCCTCCCCAAAGTGCCCCAGAGTGCACAGGTGACAGCCACCCCCCACCTCCCCCACTTTCAGAATGAACTGTGGGCCTGGTTCAGAAAAAGAAAGATTTGTTTTACAGCCCATGGCAGAAGTACCATGCACGGAACCGTCTGAGACCTACGGGACGGCGGCTGTGGACAGCCCTCCTTTCCGCCTGCACTCAGACCAGCCCACCTGAGCTCCACCACAGCTTGAACACATGGCTGCTGCCCCCCCACCTCTGGCCTCTGAGCCAGGCTCGGCCGGGCCTGCCCCACTCTTCACAGAGGCTCACACTGGCGGCTCACGGTCAGTGGTCCCGTTTTCCTCTGTTTTTTACAAATTAAAAAGACAATGCATTTGTCAAGAAGCTGTTCTGAAAAGTTGGAAGACTTTTTGAAAGTTCAGATGTTACTAGAAAAATGAATGAGATGGGGCTGGGCCTCAAGCTTGTCATTCCAGGGACTGAAGAGGGTGAGACCTGAGGATTCCGGGTCAAAGCCAACCAGGGCAAGCGCAGCTGAGCGACTCTCATCTCCTCATTACCAGCAAAAAGCCGACAGTGGAGGTGTGGCTCGAGGGGCAGTGCCAGCCTTGAGCCAAGAAGCCCAAGCAAGAGCGCGTGACCCCGAGTTCAGGCCCCAGCGCTGCCACCGAGAATGAAAGCGAACCCCTCGATTAGTTGCCATCAAAAGCAATCAGGTCCCTCTCGCTGCGCCCCAGCACCCCCCAGCCCCATCGTGCTTCCAGAATGTTCCACAGACGAGGGTGGTGCTGTGGGCGCGGGCCACAGACTGGAAGAGGCCCGCGAGGCCGGTGTGATCCGGGGGCTTCCATCCCGCACCTCCCCCGCGGGTGTGCGCGGCCCCGGGCGGGCGCGGGGCGGGCGCGGGGCCTGCGGGCGGCGCAGCGGGGCGGGGGGGGGCGCACGGCTCGGGTCCGTCCCCCGCGCCCCCCCCCCCGCGCCCTCCCCCCCGTGTCCCCGGGCTACGCGGCTCGGAGGACAGCACCGGGCCGGGCGCGGCTCCCCGGTGGAGCGGCGGGCCTCGGGCGCGGCTTCCCGGCCCGCGGTTCGGGCCCAGCCCGGGCGGGAGGAGCGGAGGCGGCGGCACCTGCGCGGGGCCCGGGCGGGCGCGGGGCGGGCGCGGGGCGCGGGCGGGCGCGGGGGGGGGCGGGGTACCTGCGGGTCCAGGCGGGGCGCATCCCGCGGCTCCGGTCGGCGGCCGGCGCTGCCGCAGCCTCCCCGGCGGGGCTGACGTCAGGCGGCCCCGCGCCGCACCCGCGCCGCCCGCACAGCCTCCTTAAAGGCGCCGCGCCCGGCCCCGGCCCGCGCCCCGACCCGGCCGCCCGCCGGCCCCGGCAGCTCCCCTCCGCGGAGCGCCCGGCTCCGCGCCTCGCGGCCCTGCGCCACCGGGGAGCTGCAGGTGGGGTCCCGGCCTGGTGCACCAAAGCCAAGAGACAGCGCCCCTGGCTGGGTCCAAGACCCGGGACTGGCCGGCCGGACAGACAGGCAGACACAGACAGACAGACAGACAGACACACACCCCGGCTCTCAGGAGAAAGGCGCCGCTCTCGCGTCCTCGGAGCAGGCGTACATGGAGTTGCAGGGTGAAACTGGATCTGAAAATGGGACCCTGCGTGGAAGTTCATCCGTGGTGCCAGCTGTGCCCAGCCGCCGCCACGGGGAGCTGGGGCGGCCTGCTGCGCTGGCGGGGCATGCGAGAGCCCCGGTGACCCCGGGCGGCCCCCGGGCGACCCCCCCCCGGTGACCCCCAGGCGGCCCCCCGGTGACCCCCAGGCGGCCCCCAGGCAACCCCCAGGCGACCCCAGGCAACCCCCAGGCGGCCCCCGGGCGACCCCCAGGCGACCTCCCCCCGGTGACCCCCAGGCGGCCCCCCCCCCCCCCCCCCCGGTGACTCCCAGGCGACCCCCAGGCGGCCCCCGGGCGACCCACCCCCCGGTGACTCCCAGGCGGCCCCAGGTGACCCCCGGGCGACCCCCCCCCCCCGTGACCCCCAGGCGGCCCCCAGGCGACCCCCAGGCGACTTCCAGGCGACCCCCAGGCGACCCTCAGCAAGTGAAACAAGGTTTGGTTGTTTTTTTTTTTTTTGCCAGTCCTGGGCTTGAGCTCAGGGCCTGAGCACTGTCCTTGGGCTTCCTCAAGGCTGGAGCTCCACCACCTGAGCCTCAGCACCACTTCCAGCTATTTTCTACATATATGGAACCGAGAAATCAAATTCGGGTCTTCATGCTAGGCAAGCACCCTATCCCTAAGCCAAACGCCGGCCTGAGAGAAACAAGCCTTTAAAAAACGGAACCGAAAGCTGGACACAATGGCTCACACCTGTAATCCTAGCTACTTGGAAGGCTGAGATCTGAGGATCGTGGTTCAAAGCCAGCCCAGCACTAAAGGGAAGAAGAAGAAAGAAGAAGAAAGAAGAGAGAAGAGAGAAGGAAGAAGGAGGAGAAGAAGAAGAAGAAGAAGAAGAAGAAGAAGAAGAAGAAGAAGAAGAAGAAGAAGAGGAAGAAGAAGGCACAATTTCCACAGCACAGTGGAAGAGTCCTGCCACACGTCAGGGTGACGGCAGGTCACAGAGTCAGTCATGCAATCCGATCACTGACAGTAGATTTTAAGTTCTAACTTCACACCAGAAAAATGTGAGGTGCGGGGCTGGGAGTTTGGCCTAGTGGTAGAGTGCTTGCCTAGCAGGCATGAAGACCCGGGTTTGATTCCTCAGTACCACATACATACAAAAAAGCCGGAAGTGGTGCTGAGGCTCAAGTGGTAGAGCTCTAGTCTTGAGAAAATCCAAGGACAGTGCTCAGGCTCTGAGCTCAAGCCCAGGACTGGCAAAAAAAAGAAAAAAAAAAAAGAAAAATGTGAGGTGGCATACAGAATCTGGATTACTGAGCGCGCTGTGTGCGGGGCTCACAGCACCATGTTGGCATCATTAATTCACACCATTTTTTTTCTTGTGTACCAATTAAAAGGTAAGTTTCAAAAAGAGTCAGAGCCAGAGCGGTTAGGGAGGGGGCCCTGGGCCTGGGAATGTTTCTGTATTTTGTTTTTTTGTGTATGTGCTGGTCCTGGGGCTTTACCACAGGCCTGGGCACTGTCCCTGAGCTTTTGTGCTCGACACTCAGGATCTACCACTTGAACCATAGCTCCACTCCAGCTTTCTGATGTTTCATTGGAGGTAGGAGTCTTACACCCCTTCCTGCCCAAGCTAGCTTTGAACCTTAATCCTCAGAGCCCAGCCTCTTGAGTAGCTAGGATTACAGGCATCAGATTGTGGACATTAGAAGAAAACCGAAGGAGCCGAGGGCTCAGCTATGTTGACATGTGGGGACAGATCCTACGAGACTCAGGGAAGAGTAAGTGCAAAGGCTCTGGGGTAGAAATGAACTAGGTTGTTCCTACAATGACACATCAAATAATTATTTTATTTGTCATGAAACTACAGCCACAGAAATTGGCATGGATGCTGCAAATAGTGCTATAGAAGTGGATACAAGCAGGGTTTGACTCCCCCGGGAAGATTTTGAGGTGACGGGAGAAGCCCACCGTATGCTGAGGAGAGCACCAGGGTGAGGACAGAGGGGCCAGGAGAGGCCCGTGAGCAGAGCTGAAGGGTGACTGACGGGGTGGCAGGCAAGGGCCCCGCAGTGTGGGAAAGAGACAGACTGGCTCTAGGCTGCTGCCATCTGCCTTTCCCAGCCTGTCTCTGATTTGCTTTCTTCTGCAGTGGTGGGTTTAGAACTCAGGACCTCCTGACATGCTAGGCAAGCACTCCACCGTGGCTTACCTGTTGTTATTTCCCAAGCACAGAGGAGCCTTTGGGATCCTAGAGAGGCGATGGGGAAAGGCCATGGGGCAGGTGGCCTCTGTTTCTTGTTTTTGTGGGGGTGGAGGGTGAAGAATGCCCAGGAAACAAAAGTTGGTATCTAGTTTCTGATATTCACAACCAAACTCTGCAGTAAGAGAAAGGGCTGAAAATCTAGGCACTATTGGCGAAGAAAGGAATTTTAAAAATGCCTTTGACCTTTGGTAACCTCCCAAGTCTAGAACTTTTTCTTTTTTTTTTTTTTTTTTTAACCCTTCAAGGACAGATGAGGCTGGTGTTTTTCCTGGGTGGCCAAGGTCACTGTGTCTCCTAAATGTCTAGACAGGAGTCAGAATGATGGCTCCAGGGGGAACTGGAGGTGACCTAGTGGGGGCCACTGTCCAACCTGAGTGCTAGTCAAGGCTCAGGCCCGCAGCGCAGACAGCAGGGTCCCCAGCTGGAAGGCTCAGGCTCGCGCCGCCGCTGGTGCCGGACACCAGGGGACGCAAGAGCTGCGCCTGCCGGGCCACCGCATGGGGCTGAGAACCCTGGACTCTGCCTTCCAAGGTTGGATTTGAATTTTTTTTTTTTCTGCAAAGCATGGAGCAAAAGTGAGATATCCATCTACATATAAATCTATATATCTATATGCATCTAGGTCTATTTTTTTGGCCAGTCTTGGGGCTTGAACTCAGGGTCTGGGCACTGTCCTTGGACACTTTTTGCTCTAGGCTAGCACTCTACCGATGGAGCCACAGCACCACTTCTGGCTTTTTCTGTGTATGTGGTACTGAAGAATCAAACCCAGGGCTTCCTGCCTAGTAGGCAAGCACCCTACCATTCGGCTATGCTACCTACCCTCTATCTAACTTTTTGTGCATGTGTGCCACTCGAGGCTTAAACTCAGCCTGGTGCCATCCCTGAGCTTTTGTGCCTAAGGCTAGAATTCTACCAGAGCCACAGCTCTACTTCATTTCTTGTGTGTGTGGGAAGTTAATTGGCGATAAGAATCTCAGGGACTTTTTTCCCAGGCTGGTTTCAAACTTCCATCTTCACGTCTCAGCCTCCTCAGTAGCCAGGATTATAGGCTGAGCCATTGGTGCCCGGCAAAGAAGTGATTCTCCTCTCTGTCTGTCTCTCCCCCGTTTTTTATTCTTTTTGTCAGAACTGGGGTTTGGTCTCAGGACCCTGAGCTCGCTTGCCTGGTGGGGTACCTCTTGAGCTGCTCCTCAGCCTTGTTGCCAGGCTCTCTCACATTTAAGTGGCTTGTGTGCCTGAAATATTTGCTCCACTTGTTTAAATCTTCCGTCTACCAGCAGCTCTTCCTAAACACTTGACCGCTGCTTATGCAATTCCTAAAGACTTCAAACATTTTCAGTTTACTTTAATCTTTTATCAAAATAATTGTCCTGAATTAAGATCGCATGATTTTTCTATTGGGAAATATTTACACAGAAAAATACAAGACACAGAATGAAAATTCAGTGGTTTCCCACGCCCGTGTGCCTTAGCTGGGCCTGTGTGGGCACTTAGCCAGTCCCCGGAGCCCCCCATGCCACCCCCTCCACACCAGTCCCTGCTACCCTGTCTCGGCCCTCTCTCACCTGCTCAGAGGGCATCACGGTTCTGGCAGCGGGGTGGGCCAGGGCTGCTGTGTTTGGAACTGGCTCCTTCTTGCTGCATCCTCCTGTGATGGGAAGGATGGAGGAACATTCCAGGCCTCTGTTTTAAGGGCACTGACCCCATTCACAAGAGGCCATCCTCCCCCTCTTTACCCCATGACCTCCACATTCTGTCTCACTGGGAATGGTTGAGGGGTACACATGTATTTCATCTGTAGCACCCCATGCTTGCCTTCCAGGGGACAGGGGTGTTGGTGTGTGGTTTTCCAGGCTCTCCTGGGGGTGCGAGCTGTCCTTGTCTTCTCGAGCCACCATGATGTCACAGTGCAGGCCAGGCTGCGCCCAGCACGGCTCTGGAGGCCTGGACAGCCGAGATGGGTGCTGGTGTGGGCAGTTCTGGTGAGGACTGTCTTCCCGGCTGGTTTCTTGCATCTTCAGGAGGAGGAAGAAGAAGAGGAGGAAGGGGAGGAGGGGAGGGGAGGGGAGAACTGGCAGTTGTCTTACAGATGGCTTCCCATTTCAGCACAGGGAAGTGGGGAGGAGAATTCCAGCTGCAGTGACCGGCAAAGTGGAGATGGAGGTGCCATTGCATGGGGCACACGAGATGCCCTCTACTGCCAGTTCACTGCCCAGGGCAGAGCTGGGCCTCGGCTCTGCTTCCTCCCTGTGGACAGTCTTGGGCACTGCGGTCAGCAGTGTGATGGTGACTCTGAGCAGGTACAGGTAGAGCAGCCCAGGGCCCTGTGCTGCCCCCAGCCTCCCTCCCTCCCTCCCTCCCTCCACACGCCTCCCTCCCCCAGCAGCTCAGGCAGCACGCCTTCCCACGCTGTGTCACAGGAGCCAGAGACGCGTTCGCCTGCCAGTGAGATGGGAGCTGCAGGCGGACGTGTGGCTGCTCCGGCTACAGGGCCGTGACTCTCATGGTCCGGGATTTGCGGGGTGCACCTGTGTTCAGGAGTCTTCCAGAGGCTGGGACTCAGGGCAGGGCTCGGCATTACGTGTAGGCTGGTGGCTGGGCCCAGACAATGGCAGCTGAGACTGCCCTCTCCACGCGATGTGGTACACGCCTGCTCACGTGCAGCTCCCATGGCGTGTCACCGGGGCACCCCACAGGCCTTGGCCTCCATTTCCATCCATGTTTGTCTCCGTACGGATTTCAAAGCATCTGTGGTGCAGGTGGTACAAAACCTTGGCAAGGTAAAGATTTTCATGCAGTTCAATCAAGTGTGTGAGTGTGGAATTTCATTGTGTCCTACCTAAGATCCTTTCCTCAGCTTTTTTTTGCCAGTCGTGGGCCTTAAACTCAGGGCCTGAGCACTGTCCTTGGACTTTCTCAAAGCTAGAGCTCTACCACTTGAGCCTCAGCACCATTTCTGGCTTTTTTCTATGTATGTGGTACCGAGGAATCGAACCTGGGTCTTGTGCGTGCTAGGCAAGCACTCTACCTCTAGGCCAAACTCCCGGCCTATTCCTGAACTTTTTACACTCTTTCACTTGGACTCCATGTCTGGCTTTTTGGTGATTAATTGGATTTCATTGATTGGACATGCACTTCTACCTTGGCTGGCATAGAACCTCGATCCTCAGATCTCAGCTTTCTAAATAGGATGGCAGGTGTGAACCACCAGCACCTCGTTCTGTTTGCATCTCTTAAATGCTCTCTGAATGTTCATACTGTGTGGCGTGTGCACATCTTTTCCGAGGTTCCTGCTAGGCTTTCCTCTGATGGTACTGAGATTTGAACTCAGGGCCTTGCATGGCTGCTCTATCATTTGAGCTCTGCTTCCAGCTCTCTTTGCTTACTATATTTTGCTGCAACTGTGAAAAGCTTCATTGTCAAATGAAGTTTCTAGTTTATGGCTGATGGAAACTGTAATTTTTGTATAGTTAGCTTCTATCTAGTAACCTTACTAAATTCACTCAATTTCCATAATTGATTTAGGTTTTTTGTCAGTACTTGGACTGGAACTCAGGGCCTTGTGCTTGTCCAGATTGCTTTCTGCTTGTACTCTACCACTTGAGCCATGCCTCCAGCCAGGCTTTATGTTGGTTAATTGGAGCTAGAGTCTTGCAGATTTTTCTACCCAGGCTGGCTTCAAATCACAGTCACCTCAACAGTTGTGGGGCTGGGCAGGGGTGAATGCTCAGATCTGCCTTGGTGCTGGTTTAGGTCACAGCTTAGAAGGATGTCTTATCTAATACAGTGTCAGAGAAAGAATGCTCACGTGTGGGATTTAGCTCTGTATCTAGACACTTGCGGGGGAGAATTATGTGTTTGTCATGCTAGCACAAACACATGGTCCAGAATGGTATAAACAGAATTGTAACGACATCTACCTTTGGGCTGGGGTGGAGGGGTAAGAACAGGAGACATTAGATAGTGTGTGTGTGTGCACGTGCATGTATGTGTTCTGGTTCTAGCTAATCAGGAAATCAGGAGACTGAGATCTGAGGATCACAGTTTAAAGCCAGCCTGGGCAGAAAAGTCTGCAAGACTCAGTGCTTTTTTTTTTTTTTTTTTTGTCAGTCTTGGGGTTTGAACTTAGGACATGAGCACTGACCCTGAAGTTTCTCAGGGCTAGCACTCTACCACTTGAATCACAGTACCATTTCTGGACTTTTCTGTGGTACTGGGGAACTGAACACAGGGCTTCATGCATGATAGGCAAGCACTCTAAACTTGGGCCAAACTCCTGGCCCAAGACTCTTAGCTTTTATGTCTAATTAACTAGCAAAAGAAAGCTGTACTAGATGTATAGCTAAAGTGGTGGAGCCTTGAGTGAAAAAGCTAAGTGAGAGACCAAGACCTTGAGTTCAAGCCCCAGTCCTGGCATAAAACAATAAAAAAAGATGACTGTCTCCTCAAAGAGACAAATGAAAATTGTATTTTAACGAAACATTAGTCAAGGCTCAGAGACTCAAACGAAAGTGGCCTTTCCTCTCCTGTTTCTGTTTTCTTCATGAGGAGGAAGAGGGGGATAAAGTTCAACTTGAAAGCTACGGATTACCTAAAAAATGAACAAAACATTGAAGAATTAAAACATTAAGGCAGGTGCCAGTGACATCCTGTCAGGAGGCTGATATCTGAGGACTGGGGTTTGAAGTCAGTCAGGGCTGTGAGACTCTTATCTCCAGTGAACCACCAGAAAGCCAGACGTAGAGCTGTGGCTCAAGTGATACAGCGCTACCTCTGGGCACAAAAGCTCAGGGACAGTGCTGAGGTCCTGAGTTCCCCCTCTCTCTCCTGGCACGACACTGCTCTTGTGTGAACCTCAGTGCTGCAGGGCCAGGTCTTCTCACGCTCACACACAGGTCTTGGAAGCAGTTAATCTTGAAAGGCTCAGGCCCATTCAGGGCTCCTGGGTGATTTGTCGGTTTCTGGGCAATTCAAGCTGTTCTGGCTGCTTTGCCCAATGTCAGGCCCTGCTGGCTGACTTCTCATTTGCTTTGGGTTTTTGTGGAAGGTAAATGGGTGAATGCACAGAGACATGAAGCTTTCCATACCCCTTCCTTTTGACTTGATCCACGGAGTGAGCGGGGTGGGGGGGATCCCCCTCCCAGCCACAAATCTCCTCTCCTCCTGGCCTCCCAGCCCTCGTCCTTTCCTCTGGAAGTTAAGTCATCTGCTATTAATTAAAGTACTTCATTTTGTACCCCTCCTCTCCCCTTCAGGGCTCAGCATTTGGGTTGGGGGCACACAGACACCTCATTTTTCAGGACACACAGACACCTCATTTTTCAGGACGCACAGACACCTCATTTTTCAGGATGCACAGACACCTCATTTTTCAGGACGCACAGACACCTCATTTTTCGGGGCACTTGAATAGGGGCTGGCTTCCTGTTTATGGGAACCTCCAGAGCAGCTCTGTGTTTCTCCCACGATGGAAACTGCTGCTCCTGCTGGCCGGGCCGCCTCGGGCTCATGCTCACTGCTTACGAGGCTCTGTGGCTCTGTTCTCGGATCGCAGGAATCCATCCCCGAGCCTACAGGCCTGCAGCACCACCTCTGCTCCTGTCCAGGCTTCAGTTCACAGCCACTTCACCCCTGGTGGGACAGGACGTGGTCTCCCTCTCACCCGCAGTCACTGACCCACCACAAGGGGGCAAGATGGTGTGTGCCACTGCTTTCCCCACGGTGGCTTCTGGGGACTGTCTCCTGAAGGAGGTCGCGGTGTGGGTTCAACACTCTGAACACAGTGGAGTCAGCGCTGGGACAGAGACCAGAGAGAATCTGTGTCATGGAAACGACTGGAAGCCGGCTTAGAATTCCAGAGGTGGGATTATTTTCAGGCTTTAAAAACAAGCACTGGGGTTGGGAGTTTGGCCTAGCCGTAGGGTGCTTGCCTAGCATACATGAAGACCCAGGTTCAATTCCTTGGTACCATATACTTACAAAAAGCCAGAAGTGGTGCTGTGGCTCAAGTGGTAGAGCTCTAGCCTTGAGGAAAATCCATGGGCAATGCTCAGGCCCTGAGCCCAAAAAAGAAACAAAACAAAACAAAACGAAACAAAAAACACTGCATGGTGGGGTGGCTCACAGCTGGAATCCTAGCTGCTAAGGAGGCCGAGATTTGAGGATTACAATCGAAGCCAGACTGGGCAGGAAAGGCCATGAGATTCCTGTCTCCAAGTAACTACCAAAACCTAGCCAGAAGTTGAAGTTGTGGCTTAAGGGGTAGAGTGTCAGCCTTGAGTAAAGAAGCTCAGGGACAGTTCTCAGCCCTGAGATCAAGCTAAGTTCAAGTACTAGCACCGAGAGAGAGAGAGAGAGAGAGAGAGAGAGAGAGAGAGAGAGAGAGAGAGAGAGAGAGAGAGAGAGAGAGAGAGAGAGAGAGAGAGAGAGAGAGAGAGAGAGAGAGAGAGAGAGAGAGAGAGAGAGAGAGAGAGAGAGAGAGAGAGAGAGAGAGAGAGAGAGGGGGGGGGAGGAGGAGAGGAGAGGAGAGGAAGGAAGGAAGGAGGGAGAAAAGTGCATTCAAGGTGCTTGGTGAATAATTAAGAACACAGAGTCCTTGGTTGTATGTTTTAGGAAGTTGAATATTTCATTTTTAAATTACCTTTGGGAATTCATTCTTTTTTTTGTTTTGTTTTTTTTTGCCAGTCCTGGGCTTGAGCTCAGGGCCTGAGCACTGTCCTTGGGCTTTCTCAAGGCTAGAGCTCTACCACTTGAGCCTCAGCACCACTTCTGGCTTTTTTCTATGTATGTGGTACCCAGGAATCGAACCCGGGTCTTCATGCATGCTAGGCAAGCACTTTAACCACTAGGCCAAACTCCGGGCCCCTGGGAATTCCTTCTAAGTCTAGTTTGAGCCACATGTCAAAGCCAAGGGCATTGGGGTTTCCACGGAGTGTCCCATGTGGATCACAAAGTCCCATGAGGGCCCCTCAGCAGTCGCACTGTGGGGAGAGGGCTGCTGGCCTGTCACTGTGGGAGGGAGCAACTGAGCCTTTGAAGTCAGGTGTCACTGAGCCTGTCCTTCTCTGCCCTGTAGGACACCAGTTTAAGACAAGACATTCTCAGAGGGACAGAAAGGACAGTGGGTGCCCTGGTTCTTCGTGGACTGGTAGCTGTTGTGCAGGATTTGATTGGCAGTTCGGGGTGCCGTGTTTGGCCAGCCCACATGTACACTGCAGATTCAACAAGGAACCAGAGTGGAGACAGAGACCGACCAACCTCCCCTCGTGGGGACAAAAGCCACAGCTCTCCATCCTCCAAACTCAGGCCCTGTCCTGTCCGGAATCCTCCCGGCCACCATGAGGCTGTGTTTCCTGCAACTGAGGACCAGAGGAATCAGGGGCTGGCGATGGATCTGCCGACCCTGCCTGGGGAGCTAAAAGCACAAAGGACCAGAGGCTGCTGCCAGCCCTGGGCCTGCCTTCCGGTGTCCCCAGCCTGATTAGGGGCCTTGGCAGGGTGGCTGGCAGGTCGCTGGTTCTGCCCTGAGTGGAACTTCTAGAACCCAGGCCCCGTGGGGCAGACGCTGGGGCAGGTGAGACCTGCTGAGCCTCCATGCCTGTGACCCTGAACTAACTCTGAGGCAAGTTCCAAAGGCTGCAGAGTCTGGCCCCGCCCCCCGCTGAACCCCATGTTCGAGGAGTGCCTCCGTCTCATCTTTTCATAAAGCACACAAGTGGGAGGTCACGACCGCCACCATCCACACTGGGGCTCCCTCTCCCTGGTGCCACCTGGGACCTTCTAGCCATGCACCACCATTTGGGGCTGGGCTGCCCCTCCTTGGGGTCCTCCCTAGCCCTGTGTTGGGGTCCTGCCCAGCTCAGTGATTCAGCCTGCTGGGCGAGTCATTGTCCACTTAGTCCTGTTGGCAGGCTCTGGGCTCAGGGGGCCCCAGGCCCCAGGACAGCTGTGAGGGTTGGTGCTGGCTGGGGGGAGGGGGAGACAGGATTCCTTGTGGCACAGGTACAGCTCTAAGTACGCAGGAACCCAGCCTCCTGCCCCAGGGTCGCCCCATGCCAGACCTGGCTCCATCTCCAATGGCCAAGTACAACTTCCGCTCCTCTGTGCTCGCTGTCGACACTGGGGAGCCTAAGACCCGATCTTTCTAGAAAATGAAGATGCCAGGCCTGTGGCTGCAGAAGTCAGGCATTGCCCCCCTAACAGCTGGATGACTGAGGTGCAGGCCTCTTGGGGAACCTGTCTTCTCTTCCAGCCTCACGACGAGATGTCCTCTGCTGTGTGACCACAGTGGCCGCCTGGAGCTGGGAAGTCCAGCTCTGCCTCCTGTTTGTACAAACAAGCTTGGAAAGGGCCCTCGTGCTGGGAAGGGTAGGGCTGCCAGCGCTCAGATTTTCCGATTCCCTTAGGAGCCACCTGGCAGCCAATTTTCCAGTTGCAAAAGGGATAAACTGCACCAAAGGCTCCGTTTCCTTCTGACCTGTGGAGGAAGCTGAAAGACGTGCTCCCAGTCGGAAGCTGGGAACAAAATAAGTTTAGAAAAATCCCACACAGAGTAGCACCTCTGATGAAATGAGCCAGACTTCAGGTCACAAAGCTAATTGCCCCATGTCGCAATGGGGCAGGGCAGGGGAAGGGAGACAGGCCCCCGACACACAGGGGAAGACCCATCTCCATGCAATGACAGATCCTCCAGACAAACAACCAACAGGCAAGCGAATATGGTGGCACGAGCTTGTGTCCCAGCTTGGGTGTGTCCAGCCCATGGGGACCAAGGCAGGGAAATTATGAGGCTGAGGAGCATCTAAGCTATATTTCAGAAAACATTGTGTGTGTGTGTGTGTGTGTGTGTGTGTGTGTGTGTGTGTGTGTGTGTGGTGTGTGTGTGTGTGCTGGTCCTAGGTCTTAAACTCAGAGCCTGGGCACTGTCCCTGAGCTGCCGCCACTGCCTCCTCCTCCTCCTTCTTCTTCCAGGTCATGGGGCTTGAACTCTGGGCCAGGGTGCTGTCCCTGGATTCTTCAGGTTAAGGCTAGCTCTCTACCGCTTGAGCCACAAGGCCACTTCCGGCTTTCCGGTGGCTAATTGGAGATAAGAGTCTCATGGACTTCTCACTCCCGTGCCTGGGCTAGCTTTGAACTGAAATCTTCAGACCTCAGCCTCCTGAGTAGCGAGGATTGCAGGCGTGAGCTATTCCCAGCTACCTAAGCCTCTTTTGCTCAAGGCTAGCACTCTAGCACTCTACCACCTCCAGCTCTGTGTTGGAAGTGGGGGTCTCACATACTCTTCTGCCTGGGCTGACTTCCAACTGCGATTCTCAGATCTCAGCCTCCTGAGTAGCTAGGATTAGCTCAGAGATCCAACACTGTCTGTCCCGTGTGCCCCAAGGAATGACAGGCCTGGCAGGGCCAGGGGCATCACCCACAAAAGAGCCCAGGACTGGTTTTCCTCTGGTCATTTCATCCAGAAGAAAAGTGGTGGACATTCATTTTTCTTGCCGGACACTTTGGCAGCTCCTGGCTTTAACTTTACGTTTCTGTGAGTGGGAGGCGCTATTGTGCGCAGATGGCCCGGCTGAGCGGCTGACGAGGGCTGCTTACGAGAATCTCCTGGGGCCCAGGACCCACCATCACTGGCACTGGTAGATCCTGAGTCTTCAGCTTGCTCTGTGTTGGATGTGCTGTGCATCTCAGGGACGCATCCACGCGCTCGGATGGCAGCTCCAGCCACCAGCGCACGTGTTTCAGGATGCATTTGAAAACAAAGGAGCACTTGTTTTGGTTTTTGAGGTTTTTTTTTTGCTTTGTTTGTTTGTTTTCCTAATCCTGGAGCTTGAACTCAGGGCCTGAGCACTGTCCTTGGGCTTTCTCAAGGCTAGAGCTCTACCTCTTGAGCCACAGCACCACTTCCAGTATGTGGTACCCAGGAATCAAACCAGATCTTCGTGCATGCGAGGCAAGCACTCTACCACTAGGCCAAATCCCCTGCCCCCACTTTGGTTTTTTTTTTTTTTGGTAGAGTATGAAACACTGAGTTCAAATCTCCAACACTGCCCAAAGAAAAGTGCCTTTCTTCTCCCTTGTCAAATCCCCTGTAGAAAATCCCCGAAGGTCTAATTAGAAAGTAGGAAAGTTATTACTATTCTTTTTTTTTTTGTCAGTCATGGGGCTTGAACTCTAGGTCTAGGTGCTGTCTGAGCCCTTCAGCTCAAGGCTGCCACCCTTTGAACCACAGTGCCACTTCCGGTTTCCTGGTGGCTAATTGGAGATAAGAGTCTCATGGACTTCAGTGCCTGGGCTGACTTTGCACTGTGAGCCTCAGATCTCAGCCTCCTGAGTAGCTAGGATGACAGGCGTGAGCCACCGCGCCCAGCCCCATCACTATTATCCTGACACTACTTCTCAAGAAACTCAGTGAACAGAGATGGGGGCTCACGTCTGTCATCCTGTCTGCTCAGGAAGCTGAGATCTGTGGATCTGAGGCTCAAAGCCAGCCTGAGCAGTAAAGTCTGGGAGACTATGTCCAACTAACCAGCAAAAAGCCATAAATGGAGGTGTGGCTCAAATGGTAGAGGATTGGCTGGCAGGAGGGGTAGGCCCTGATTTCAAGTCCCAGGACGTCAGTATGTTTTTCTTTATTAGTATTACTAGTATTAATTTATTTCTTGCCAGTCCTGGGGCTTGAACTCAGGGCCTGGGCTCTGTCCCTGAGCTTCTTTTGCACAAGGCTAACACTCTACCACTTGAGCCACAGTGCCACTTCTGGCTTTTTTTGTGTATGTGGTACTGAGGAATAGAATCCAGGGATCTATGCATATTAGGCAAGCACTCTACCACTAAACCATACTCCCAGCCCCTCCTTTATTATTTTTATTCAGAAGCTCATGGGGCAATGAAAGCCTTTTGGCTCAACTTGCCATGTAGTTGGTACAGCAGCCGATGGCAGATTCTCACCTGATCCTGCTGCCCTGACCCTGGTGGCTTCCTCCAGGGGTGTCAAAACAGCTGGCTGACCTCAGCATGCCCTGCCCTTGGTGACATCTGGAGAAGAAAGGACATGGGGCCTCTGGGTGACACTTAGTCATCGTTCTTAGTTAATATGAGCAAGTTTTTCCTGGATTAACTCAGGGAGCGCTAAATTGCCCAGTGAGGAGAAGCAATTTCCACTTACAGTAAATGATCACGGCCCACGAGCCCCTCAGCCACAAAGCTCACTGGGTACCGCTGCCCTGGCTGCCATCCTGTGCCAGGAATCAGCCTGGCCTCCTCCTCTTCCTGGGATGGGCAAGCTGGGACATTTTAGTCACCACCACAAGGCAAAATCTGGTCTTCATCAACATGGATGAATGATGCTTGTTTTGATTTTGATATTTTGCTTTTTTGTGGGTTGTGGGGCTTGAACTTAGGGCCTGAGCACTGTTTCTGAGCTCAAGGCTAGTGCTCTATCACTTGAGCCACAGTGCCACTTTGTTTTGATTTTTTTAATACATATTAAACTTTATAAAGTCTAGGGGGAAAAAAAAATCAAGCAAGAGCAAGTGGTTTACGCCTGTAATCCTAGTTCTACAGGAAGATCTGAGGATCACAGTTTGATGCTGACAACCTGAGTACAACTCTTATCTCCAATTAGCTAGAAAAAGCTGACAGTGGAGCTGTGGCTCAAGTGGTAGAGCACCGGCCTTAAGCAATAAAGATTCAGTGAGAGTTTGAGGCCCTGAGTTCAAGCTTAGTACTGGCACAAAAACAAAAACAATTATTAATAATAATAATAATTAAAATGGAGTGGTCGAGTGTGTGCCTGGCATGTGTGAAGTCCCAGCCATAGCCCTGGAGAAGTATTCGTGCTAACTGGACCTGGAATGGTATGGGTGGGACTGTTCCCGCTGGGCGTGGCCAAGCAGGGCCTTGGGTAGAAGGTAGAGGGGCCAGAAGCCCTAGAGAGGGTCCTTAGAGACAAGCAAGAGACTGGGGCCTCACCAGCACCCCAGTCCTCAGATCCACCCATTTCAGCAGCAGAGCTGAAGGACTGTATGTGCACCTGTGGATGGGGTGAGCCAGGCTCTGCCTCTTGGGGACAGCGCTGCTTTCTGAGCTGAGTGACCGCTGGACAGCACACCCAAGTTCTCAGAAGCAGTTCCAACATCCACATTAGTCTGGCTGCTCTAACAAATGGCACCAACAAAAAGCCAGGGGAGCAGAAGGTGGAGGAGGAGGATCAGGATCGGAGGCCAGCCCCAGCAAATAACAACAACAACAACAAAACTGGGGGCTCACATCTGTAATCCTAGCTCCTCAGGAGATGGAGGCCTGGAGGGTCGAGGTCTGCAGCCAGCCTAAGAGCTCGTCTAACTCCTCTAGACTCCATGTGCAGTTCACCAGCAAAATGACTGGAGGCGTGGCTCAAAGCAGTGGAGTGCCAGCTGTGAGGGGGGAAAAACCCAAAGGCTTGGGTGCTATGTCTGTCTCAGGGTCTGCAGCTACAGCAGGAGCCTGGACAGTCACGGTGCATCTCCACACCATGGCTTGGGCCTGAGCCCGAGTCCCAGGAAGATCTCAGGGAGATCAGGAAGGAGAAATCTCCCCTGCCTGGTGCGGGGAGCCCTCATTTCCTCTGCTTCAGGCTTCAGCTGGGGGCCTGCTAGGCCCCCATCCCCTAACTTCAGGAAGACCATCTGACAAAATCTGTTGATCCCAAAGTCAATCTCATTGAAAAACACCAAAAATAATGTTCGGCTGACTATCTGGGCACCCCAAGGCCCAAGCCAGTGGAGACGGAACATGAGCCATCACAGCATCGGGCATCTACAGCAGATCAGTGACTCCAGATCAGTGCATGAGGCTGGGCGTGCGCGCTGAGGGCTGCAACCACTCCAGCCACTGTGCCGCGGTGGGGGCCAGAGAAGAGGCTGGGCAGGCCCGGCTCCTTTTCTAATGGTAGCCAATGGATTATCCTAAACATGCAATGGTGATGTGAAGTACGTGGGCTATCAAGCCACGAGAACTCCTATCTGAATGCCATTTAAAACAACAACAACAACAACAAACTGGGACTTGAACGCAGCCCTCAATTCTTTACCCGTTGAGCCACAAGCTCTGCCCCTGGCGTTTACTTTGTTTTGGAGACAGGGCCTCACGCGGACTTTGCCTGGACTGGCCTTGGGTTTGAAACACTTGCCTCTGCATCCAAGCAGCAGGGATTACAGGAGTGCACCACCACAGTGGCTCCCCTGTGCTCTTTTCCTAGTAACAGGCGGTCAAAGGGCAGTAGGTAGTCCTTTGCTTTGGAGGAGTAAGTCCTGGTACTCTCTAAACCTGCGGGCCCTGGAGAGTTCACAGAACTGGAACCCCTTCAAGGTTAATCTCCATGGGTATGAATCTTCCACTATTAGACACCCTAGAGTCACCGTCTATGCCAGGGAAGAAATTTCCAGGACCTTCTAGTCATTGTGCCTATGTATGAGGTGCATTGAGAGAGCTCATGCACAAGATGTAACCCACTACCCGGCACCTGAAGCATCTCCTGGGCCCGCCATCCCCGTTGCCAAGGCAACGATCCATTGAAACCCAGGCCAGGAAGGCCAGAGCCCCGACTGACCTAGAAGAAGCTCAGCTCATCTGCTGGACACAGACTTGAAACAGACACACTTCTAGTTCCATGAGTCTCTTGAGACGCTTGGTATGAAAGTGCCCGTTGCTTTTTGTCCATGAGGGCCAGGAACCAGGGAAGGGAAAAGAATTACGGCCCTGCAGCTCTTCCAGGTTCCTGCCGGTTCTTTTCATGCCATCCATTTCCTGGTGGCAGTGACATTTGTCTGCATGGAGAATGGAGAAGACACTTTTATGGGCCGCTGTCTCCATGGTGCTGGGGGCAGTGGTTCATGAAGCTGGAGCGGCCTTTCCTGGGGAGCTGAGGCAGAGTCCAAAACACAGGCCCGGCGCAGTCAAAGCCAAGTGAGGAGCTAGATGGGTTTCTGGCCTGGTTCTCAGAACTTGGGGCTCATCAGCATGCAACGGTGGCCACCCCAGGAGCTGTCCCCAATTCTGAGATCAGCCCCTCCATCAGTGAACATGCCTAACCATCTGTCTAACTTCTAGTGTGTGTGTGTGCGTGTAAGGGCTTCAACTCAGGACTTTGTCCCCCTCACCAGTTTTTTTTTTTAACCAGTCCTGGGCTTGAGCTCAGGGCCTGAGCACTGTCCTTGGACTTTCTCAAGGCTAGAGCTCTACCACTTGAGCCTCAGCACCACTTCCGGCTTTTTTCTATGTATGTGGTACCAAGGAATCGAACCCGGGTCTTCATGCATGCTAGGCAAGCATTCTACCACTAGGCCAAACTCCGGGCCTCCTTGCCCCCCAGCTTTTACACTTGAGATGCAGCCCCACTTCTGAATCCTTGGTAGGTCACTGGAGATAGCAGTCTCACACACTTTCCTGCCCCAGCCTGACTTCAAGCCGCGATCCTCAGACCTTAGCCTTCTGAGTAGCTAGGGGTACAGGTGTGAGCCACGGGTGCCCAACTTCTCATTCTTAAAGCTCTGCATTAAAAAAGCTCCATTCTTCTTGAAACAATCAGTGTTTAAGGAATGATTATACAATACATATTTTTCCATGTTCATCATGCGATGCTTCTTATTACACAAAAGAAACAAGACCTGACTTTCCACCAGAGATCCCCCTAGAAAACTGCGGTGCTCACATGGCAAAAGGACTGAGGGTGGCTGGTCCTCTGCCCAAGAGAAACAAGTGCCAGGCTTGGTGTGTCATTGTCATTTGCCCCAGGGCAGGTGACAATGGCCAGGCTTGGATCCTGATTCCAGGAAAAGGTTATTTGAGAAAGGTAGAGGAGAGTTGTGAGGTACTTGTTTGCAGGATGAGAATTTTCTTTGACATTGGAATACAAAGCAATGGGGGAAAATTACATTACTGCATGATAATAAATCACATAGATGAGGTACGTTGTGATAAAGTCACACACACACACACACACACACACACGCATATACACAAACTAATGCATCGCTTAAATTTTTTTGCAAAAGTTTGTACTAGCAAGGAGTGTGTGCCCATCCAGTGTGAGGGACGAGGCTGGCTTCTGGAAAAGTTACTATGGGAGACAGCAACCCAATGCATAGAGATTCTCAATGCTCGTTAACAGTGGGTAATATTTCTTAAAAATGGGACATGCCACATTCTTTATAAAAGAAAATGGCCAATCTGCCCTCCAAACAAGCGATTCTGGCATGCACAGGCCTCTCACAACCCTGGCACACACAGCCCCTCCTCTTACCCATTTGTACAGCGACACCCCATAATTCTTCCCATTTGGGGTTTCTTTCCAAAGAGTTCAGGAAGACCAACCAAAAAGGGTAGAAAGAAGGCCAGTATTTTGCATCTAATGAGCAGGGGCAATTAGAGAAGGATTCTTTTTGAAAAAAGAATCCCTGCCTGCAGATTTCAGAAGCTCCCTGTAAAAGCATCTCGTAGCAACTGAGCCCCTAAATTATCCTGAGACTAGATGGCGGAAACACTGGAAAAGCCACCATGAAGGGGAAGGCGGAACAGCAACATGAGAAACTTGCTTTAAAATCCCTGAAGCACATTTAAAAGAAAAAGAAAAAGAAACGATGCTTTTTACTATGAACACTTTCAAACATAAAATGAGCATCACAGTCTTGTTCACGCGTGGTTTAGAGAAATGGCACTCATTTTTCATATCGATGTCAGATCCTGAAAAGTACACCATATGTCTTATCACTTCGTTGTTGTTTTTGTGTGCTCGCTCCTTCCTTCTTCCTCTCTGCTAATCCCACTCCTTTCAGAAGGGACTTTTCTTTCTTGCATTTTTCTGTCCTTGTCTTTTTCTGCAGGTAGGATTCTTTTAAGTATCTTTTGTATACTGCAATAGCAGCTGTGAATTCCTGTAGCTTTCCTTTATTTTTATTTTTCCCTCAATTATTGAAAAAAAAATAACTTCCTTGGGTACACAGGTTGGCAATTGTATTTCAGGGCTTGAATTCTGTCCCCTCCATGCACTCCTTGCGTGCAGAGATAGTGTTGAGAAACCTGATGTGATTCTAATGGCTGGTGCTTGTAAGTTCCTTGCATCCTTTCTATTCCTGCCTCCTGTATTTCTTTATTCTGTATAATTAATGCTTTTTTCCATATATTTTTATTGTAATTAATAGAAGGGTTACATTATATTCACTAGATAGAAGGTGCATTACTTCACAAACATTGATACCCTTTCTCATGTCTTGATCCCCATTTCCCTCCCCCCAACCCTGCCCCATAGTTAATGTTGTTTTTTGTTTGTTTGTTTTGTTTTTTTGGGGGGGGCAGTTGTGGGCTTGAGCTCAGGGCATGAGCACTGTTCTTGGACTTTCTCAAGGCTAAAGCTCTACCCACTTGAGCCTCAGCACCACTTCTGGTGCTATGTATGTGGTACCGAGGAATCGAACCTGGGTCTTCATGCATGCTAGGCAAGCACTTTAACCACTAGGCCAAACTCACGGCCCCATAGTTAATGTTTTTACAATGATGTGTTTAGGGATAATTCTTCCCTGATCTTATCTGACTGGTTCTGTAAACCATTGCACGAGTGACACTCTCTCGAAGCTAGGAGTTTTCTACTATTATTTTATTGAGCAGCGTCTCAGTGAATTTCATCTTTTATTTCTTCTTCCTCATTTATCCACATGATTCGTATGTTTGACCTTTCGATCCCAAAAGGTCTTGTCAGTTCCCTTCATAGCTTTGAAGCATTTTGCCCATGTGTCTGACAGTTTGATCTAATTCCCCTGCTTATGTTTAACCTCTGACCCCCTAGTTCCAACTTGTTCTGTGTTCAAGCTTTGAATCAAAATTTTTATCTGAGCAACAGAGATCTTCATTTCCATAACTTAGGTTAGGTTTTTCTTTGGGTTCTATCTCATTGTTGAATTTCTCTCTCATGTCCCAATTTCCTTCTTTATTTTTGTGAGCTCTTTGTATTCTCTTGTTCGTTCAAATTGAACTCACTGTGTGTTTTGTTTTGTTTTGTTATTTTGGTGGGTCATGGGGCTTGGCCTCGGCCTGATGCCTGAGCTCTTCAGCTCAAGGCTACCACCCTACCCTTTAGCCAAGCCCCACTTTCCATTTTCTAGAGGTAAATTGGAGATAAGTCTCAGGTCCTTTTGTGCCGGGGCTGGCTTTGAACCTTGATCCTCAGATCTCAGCCTCCAGAGTAGCGAGGATTACAGGCGTGAGCCACCATACCTGGCTTTCACTGGGTTTTTTAAACTTTTATATTATATTATTTTATTTTTCTGAAGAGCCTGGGCCTTGAACTCAGGCCCTAGTCATTGGCCTTGAGCCTCTTTCATTCAGGATTAGTGCTCTGCCACTTGAGCCACAGAGCCACGTCCAGCTTTTTCTGAGTAGCCTGTTGGAGAGTCTAATGGACTTTCTTGCCAAGGATGGCTTTAAACTGTGATCCTCACGCCTCCTGAGTGGCTAGGATTGCAGGTGTGAGCCCCCAGTGCCCGGCTTATTATTCATTTGTAAAAAGTTGTGGAGTTGATTCTGTCATTCATACTCGTTATTGGTTTCTTGAGGACTACAAGCCATGTTGTCCTCAAAATAATAAACAAGGCTTGTTTGCTCATGCCTTTCGTGATCTTTGGCTGGAGTTCACACTTCAGGGCCCAGTTTATGGAGGTTCTACCTTCACAGTCTCAGTGGATGATTTCTTGGAGACCTGTTAGGACGGGCCATGGCTGGGTCTGCCCCGTGCCCACGACACTGCTCGGGTCTCATCTCCTGCACGGCGAGCGCGTGGCCTTGGCTGCAGAGGCTAAACCACAGTCTCGTGTGTGAAGATGGGAGACCCTACTGTGCCAATAGTTTTAGGTAACTAGAGGCTCGAAGGTTTACAGAGGCCAGCGTGGTCGTAGGAAGAAGACAGAAGTTACAGTCCTTTCGCGTAATGCCAAGCATTTGCACATGCTGTGAGGGAGGCGGTCAGTGCTGAACTTTATGGCAGAGGTTAATGGGAAAGTGGAGAGAAATAAGCAAAAAAATTATTTAATGTTGTGTTGGGCTAGGGATATGAAATAAGGAGAATAAATACATATGCACATAAAACCAGGGAACACCGATGACGAAAGAGGATGAAAGAGACAAAACAAGTTTTTTAAAAAGGAAAAATATGTAAACCAACAGCAAAAACAGAACAAAATGTGTTTATAGTGGGTTAGTGCTAAGGAAGATCTGGGGGTGGGGTAGGGTATGAGAAGAGTTGCAGTAGTAGGTAAAAATGGAGGGGGGCCTTTGGGGGAGAGAAAGGGAATATTTGGAGAGAGGACCAATAATGGGGTTCAGATAGGGTGACTTCAGAGAAAAGAAGTCAGAGGAACAAACTACAAGAATAAAGGGGAAGGGATGAGGGGTCTATTTGAGAATGTGTAAGTTAAAAGATAAATTGTTACTAAGAATCAGCAACTCGTCTGTTATCCTGGCTACTCAGGAGGCTGAGAGCTGAGGATCATGGTTCAAGGCCACCCTAGGCAGAAAACACCCGAGACTGTATCTCCCCATTAACTAACAAAAAATCCCAGAAATGGTGCTGTGGCTCAAAATAGTAGAGCACTAGCCTTGAGCAAAATAAGCTCAGTGACAGTGCCCAGGCCCTGAGTTCAAGCCCCATGGCTGACAGAAAGAAAGAAAAAAAGAAAAAAAAGAAAGAAGAAAGAGACACAGAAACAGAGGCAGAGAGGCAGAGAGCGAGACAGAGAGACAGAGAGACAGAGAGTGAGACAGACAGAGAGAAACCTCCAAAATAAATCTCCACAGTAAACTGCAGGCCAAAGGAAATCTTGTCTCCTGAGGAGCTCCTCCAGCCTCCATCTCAATGGCACAGAACGCGAGACGCAGAAGCCTTCAGTTTTGCAAAAGAGAATTTCCTCAGGTGTTCTCCAGGAGCCCACAAAACCTCAAATGTTGCGTCCCAAGGCTAAACTATTTCTGGAATTCAGAATAACAGTGGTGGATTGGTGGATTCCAAATGGTAGAACACCAGCAGGTTTGAGTCTGCATCTTGGACAAAAAGGAAAGAGAGACAGGGGAGGAGGAGGAGGAGGAGGGAGGGGAGGAGGAGGAGAAGGAGGAGGAGGAGGAGGAGGAGGGGAGAGAGAGAGAGAGAGAGAGAGAGAGAGAGAGAGAGAGAGAGAGAGAGAGAGAGAGAGAGAGAGAGAGAGAGAGAGGGAGGGAGGGAGGGAGGGAGGGAGGGAGGGAGGGAGGGAGGGAGGGAGGCAGGGAGGGAGGGAGGGAGGGAGGGAGGGAGGGAGGGAGAGAGAGAGAGAGAGAGAGAGAGAGAGCGCGCGAGCGCAAGCATCGGGGTGATTGGAGACTCAGAAGGGTGTTTAGGAAAGGTGGGTGCCGGTCATCCAGGCATGCAGAGCCGAGCGTCACCTTCCGGTCTTCACAGGTGTGTTCAGACAGCAGAGGTGTGATTCTGTGGCCGGAGGCTTGGGGCCTGAGGTGCGGAGTGAGAGGTCTTATGACTCCCCATCCTGTCAGGTACACTTTGCTTCTTCCTCCCAGGTGGTGCCTGCTTGCTCAGGGATAAGAAGCTTCAGGAAACAGCTTCGTTCCTGTGTGCCTAGTTTTAGGAAGTGGATTGGTTCCAGCAGATGAACTCAGTGTACCTAGATTCAATCATGGTACTTCCTACTTGCTTGCTTGCAGCTGTAGATTATGTAAAAAGGAATTCTCAGACTTTGGATGAGGAGTATATTAACCTGGCTTGCTTGGGGGTGGACTATCACCCTTGGGTACCCCATACCTGAGTGTGGGTGCCTGCTGGGTAATAAAGACATTCCATGGGTTATCTACTCTGTCTGAGTGGTGGCTGCTGGGAATTCCCCATTTCATTTTCAGGGCGGTGTGCTGCAGAGCTCAGAGCCATGAAGTCAGGGAGTCAGGGACAGGCTCCCGGCGTTCCTTCTACTCCAGAATCCCCAGCTCCATCCAGCCTCAAAGTGGGCGACACTCAATAAGAATGAGACACAGCTGCCCCCCCCCCGTCATTTCACAGGATCCACATGCTAGACAGCAGGCAGGGAACAAGCCCCAGTGTCTTAGTGCCCACGAGTGGACCTCAAACATGGATGCTTAGAGCCAGATGGATCCTGGATGCTCAGCTCTGAGACAGGCAGTGGACGGTTTGCTTAGTGTAGCCCAGCTGCTCACTGGTAGAACTGGGGTTCACTTAGCCTAGCCGAGCTGGCCAGGGAGAGAACTGGATTCTGTGGTGCCCAGGACGAAGGCGGCAGGCCCATGGACCTGGACATTCCTGCTGGTATGGGCTGGGGTGACACACGTTGGAATACGTGAGATCAGACTGCCTGGATGGGAATTCCAGCACCCCCTCTTCCGGCCTTGGTGGCCTTGAGTGACCTCAGAAATGGATCCATGCTGAGGCATCGGTGATTAATGGCATGCCTCGTGCAGCTGAACGTGCTTTTCAAGAGCGAATACGTGCTACCCACAGGCTGAGGTCCGGGCTGCTGGCAGCACACAGAATACCCGAGGCATGTAAAACTGAATGAAAATTAAACCCATGCCAAATTAAATTCACATGAAAGCACAATGATACAGAGTGGCAGACACACTTTTAGGGTCGATAGTTTTGCAAGCAGAAGAGACTAAAATGTTTAAAATTGATTCTGAGGATTCTGGGGGTGGGGCTGGGGGGAGGGGAGGGCGGAGGGGAAGTAGCTCAAGTGGTGGACAAGCAGCCTAGCAAGTGTGAGTGAGGCCCTGAGTTCAAATTCCACTCCTGGGAAAGAAAACAAAGCGAACTTGATTCTGATCAGTCCACACAAGGTGTGTGTGGACGTGCACAAGATGACTGTTCAATGAAGAGCAGGATATAATATCAAACTTTACAGATGGCTGGGAGCGTAGCCTAGTGGTAGAGTGCTTGCCTAGCATGCATGAAGACCTGGGTTCAATTCCTCGGTACCACATACACAGAAAAAGCTGGAAGTTGTGCTGTGGCTCAAGTCGTAGAGCGGTAGCATTGAGAAAGCCCAAGGACAGTGCTCGAGCCCCAGGACTGGCAAAAAAATTTCAAAAGTGTCACAGAGATTCCTGGCTTATCACCTGGTTTATCACCTGGCTTAACTTAGCCCAGACCTCTGCTCCGATGTCTGTTTCTGTTGGGAATCCATAGCTGGGGAACCCTTCGTGGAGACGCTAAGCCGAGCTCCTGGCACACAGCCCGATGGAACTTTCTCATGTTAAGTTGTAGTAGTATGAGACTTGGCAAAATAAAAGCCAACAGTGCCAAAAGCTATATGTGGCCAGGTGAGAGCCAACTTGGCCGGCCTTCTTGAGCTCTGCCGTTTGGAACACGTAGAAGAGAGTGAAAAATGGAAGCCTGTGTAAAACACCAAATGGAAGACCCCCAAGCCACACCTGCAAGCCCTGTGCATCCAGAGCTTGACCCATCCCTTGCAACCCAGTACTGTTAGCAAAAACCAATGGCAGCCCAAGCCCAGTGGAGAAGGCCTGCCCCAGGTCCCGAGGGACAACCCATTGTCCTCTCTTCCAATCATGGTTGGCTCTTTCTAGCAAACACCTAGTATTCTCCCCTGCACACAGAAAGAAGGTGCACGTGCCTCGAAGTCCATTTGTGTTATATCTAAGTCTCTGTGCCCCCAAAGAAAGGGCCAAGGACAGAACACTCTGTCACATAAACAATTGCCCAAGGTGTTGGGCAAGAGAAATTGGGACAGGAAGCTGACTGCAGACTCCGTGCCCCAGGTAACTGCCTGATAAGGTAAATAAGGTGTGGACAATGAGTTCCTGTGATAAATATTTACACGCCGAGCCCGAGCTTCAGAGCGCTAAGCCGTTTCTTGGCATGAACATTGACCTTGGATTCAAAACACACAGCCCATTTCCTAGGTGATGTCATTAATTTTTTGTGGCGCTAAGCGGTGCTGGGAACAACAAAATTGGTTATTTTTGGTGATTGTTTCCTATGTGATTCTGTGTCTGGCTGTGGCTTTCTGGCAACAGGGTGAGTTTCCAATTGGAAGTGGTTCTCAGGCATGCTTGGGGTGAGCAAGTAGAGAGGTTTTAGCCTGGTATGGTGGGTTCATCCCCCAAAACTTGGGGTCTCCTCATGGAAGGCCTCGCTATGGGGGTGCTACCTGGTTTGCCCCAACATGGACAGCAAAATAATGAAATGATAAATGAACAAACAAGTAAATCATGCTAGTACACCTGCCATAGCACTGTTAGTGGAATGAACTCCAAGACCGAAGGCGAGGGCCGCTGAGCACCGAGAGTGCATCTGGGGTTTACTGAGAGCCGCTGCACGGGCAGCACATGGCCCCTGATGGGGCCACACCCCGTCCCCCTCCCACTCCTCACCTCATCTTGCAGGTGGCTCTTCCTGGAGCTTGGGCTCCACCGTCCATGTGGACCTGGGGCCGCCACCCCTTGCACTGTCTCAGGAGCCCTGGCTTCAGCCCCCACGACCTCCAGGCTCTTCCATCCCCAGGAAGCCAGAAGACCCTTTCCTGACCACAAGCCCATGAGGGCCACATTTGGGCTGTAAGCCACCTGTGACATTCCTTCACCCTGAAGTTAAGGAAAATTTTCCTGGCTGCAGACCCTGCCTCCCTGGCTGGCCTCCCGGATTGCTTCGAGTCTAGCATGTGACTGTCTGCCCTCTTGCTGAAGGCCTCAGTGTACCTGCGGAGAGCTGACTTATTTGCCCATTTGCTTCTGTGTGTCTTTCCCATCCCTAAAGGCAAGGACTTGATTGTCCTGTTCCCTGCTGTAGCCTCCAGGCCCCCAGCAGCCCTCCTGTCCTGGGCTGCTCAAGGGACAAGTGAAGAATGAATGCCTGGCCCAGCTCTCCAGCCAACGGAAGATCTCACCAAGAACGGACTGGCCAAGGGGCCAGGAAGCTGGCTCTAGCCTAGCGTGCATGAAGACCCAGGCTTGATTCCTCCATACCACATATAATAGATAGCGCTGGAAGCAGCGCTGTGGCTCAAGTGGTAGAGCTCTAGCCTTAAGAAAGCCCAACGACAGTGCTCAGGCCCTGAGTTCAAGGCCCAGGGCTGGGAAAAAAAAAAAAGAATGGACCTGCAAAGAACTCAACAGCACGCACATCAGAGAAATGCAATACACACACACACACACACACACACACAACTCAAACCCATGCAATTAAAAATAGTGTTTCCAGGTCATGTAATCCCAGAAGCTATGAATACCCAGAACAATAATAGCAACAACAATAAAAATAAACAACAAAATCCTCTTCTGAACAACACAATTCAAAACCAAAGAAGTGGAATCCTCAGGTTCCCTGAGCTCTGCATGTGGTGAAAAGAAGGATGGTGAGGGTGCAGAGCCTGTGCACTGCTGGTCTCTGGCTGGTGGGTGGACGTTCAGCTGCTGTGAATTCTGGGTATCCTCTCGCCTTTGGAATGATGAGAAAACCTGTTTCTCTGTTTACACCACACCGCATCCTTGACCTCCGGTCTGTCTCATGCTTCTATTACAGAGTCCCTGAGCCTGGGTGATTATGGTGAAGAGAAATGGAATGCGCTGAGGCTCAACAGCAAGGAAAGACGTGGCAAGGATATTCTTTCTGAGGCATTCCGAGGCAGAAGGGAAAAGGGAAGAGGAGAGAGAGAAAGGAATCCACTGGCCCACAACATCCAGTAGTAAGTTGCAAATGAGATGGGGACCCCGGCCTCTCATCAAGCCTCATCTCCCAGAATAACGGCCTGGGGGATTACATTTCCAACACTTTCTTTTTTTTTCTGGGTGTGGGGGGTGTGGGGAGCAGACACGTTTAAACCATAACCCAGACCAAGTGGACTAAGACCACAGGACAGTATGCAGCCCTGAAAAGGAAGGAAACTGATGCACATTGCAACCCGGAATAACTGTGCGGATCCTGTGGGGACTTTTGTGTCTATTTATGAAGTAGCCAGCTGGGTCCCAGACATGGACAGAGGATGGACAGGTGGTTTCTGGGACAGAAAGGGGAGTTCCTGTCTAATATGTCACCTTCAACAGTATGCCAGGATTCCTGTGACACTCGAGTCCCACATAGTGACAATTCCTCATTCAGATCAGACCTACGTTATGGGGGAATACTTTCCCCCCCAAAGTTGACCTTTGGGGAAACAGAGACAATAGCTTAACAGCTAGCAAACCATGGCTTCCAGGCCAACTCTATCTTATTAGCTGTATGTGTAGAGAAAGTTTTATTGGCACACCATTGTGTCCATTCTTTATCTACAGCAGGAGATGAGAGTTGTTTCATCAGAGACAACATGCAGGACTTCCTGCAGTGTGGTATGTGAGGTCTCTGGACAGTGGAAATGCAGGCCCTTGTGTATGCATTGGAGATTTCAAAGTCATGGCAACTGAGACTTGAACGAAGCTGAAGGCTTTGAGCCCTGCAGCTGCGAAGAAAAATAACCCCCCATGTCAGCCCCTTCCATCTAGAAAATACAGTGAGCTGGCAGAGTCCCAGGCTTGCAGGCCTGGGTGTGGGCCTCTTCCCCCCGAGGGGCTCACCCCACAGCTGGGAGACCTCCAGATGTGCATGTCCTCAGGGAATGAGGCTGCTGCCACAGTGCCACACCCACCCCACAGGACTGGGGACCCAGTATCCAAAGCTCATGCATGCATGGGACCCACCTTACCAGGACCTCTCATGTGGGATGAGCTTGTCAGGATCTCAAGAAAGGAGGTCACTGAATGTGTATTCAGTCCTGCAAGAATGTCCACGTGAACACACACACACACACACATGCACACACTCACAAATACAAACACACACACATCCTCCCCCACCCCTCTCACACACACGCCAGGCTCCTGGGCAGGTGGGGTCAGCAGAGAAAATGAGAAGAAACAACATCTGATGTCACCACTTTCACTCACTTTGAGCTAACTTTAAAAATTACCCATTTTGAACTCATCTCCTCCCGCCCCCCAACCCAACAAACCAATCGCTAAATGGGCAAGGGAACTAAAGAGAGACTTATCAGAGGCAAAGAAACGTATGAGAAAGGGCCCATCATCCACGGCCATAAAGGAAATGCAAATAAAAACAACCCTAAGGTACCACCTTACCCCAACAAGAATGGCCAAGATTCTGAACTCAAACAACAGCAAATGTTGGCAGGGGTGTGGAGAAAGAGGAACCCTACTGCACGGCTGGTGGGAATGTAAATTAGTACAGCCACTCTGAAAGGCAGTTTGAAGGTTCCTCAAAAAACTAAAAATAGACCTTCCCTGTAACCCAGCCTTACCACTCCTGGGCATCTACCCTGAGCGTCATAACCCAGGTTATGATAGAGACACAGCCATGTTCATCGCTGCACGATTCACAATAGCCAAGCGATGGAAATGACACAGATGCCCCACTACAGATGGATACAAAAAATGTGGTACATCTATACAATGGAATTCTATATAGCCACCAGCATTTGCTGGGAAGTGGATGAAACTAGAGTAAATTATGTTGACCAAAGGAACAAAAGGCGCATGATCTCCTTGATATGTGGATATTAGATCCAAACAGTACAAGAGCCATGACTCAATACTCGGGCACTCAAGGTCATTGACATGAACTTGGAGACATAAATACAACTATACAGACATAAATATATGATGGGGTATATATTCTGTAGACAGAAAGATATATTAAATAGATCGATATGTATCTATGACATACAATGCCTCAGCTAAACAAATCAGTGTTAATAAAATCTTTTAATAAAAAAAATGACCCATTTTGCCAGGCGCGGTGGCTCACGCCTGTCATCCTAGCTAATCAGGAAGCTGAGATCTGAGGATCAAGGTTCAAAACCAGCCCAGTCACTAAAGTCTGCGAGGCTCTCACCTCCAATTAACCACCAGAAAACCACCCACTGATCCACACACCGACTGGGACCCTGTGGGGTGGGTGAGAGCGGCTCAACAATGGCGGTGCTGGGATTGAATTCTGTGTTCTTGGATTTCCCCACGGTTGAGGGCTCCACCATCACTGAAAATACTCTGGACTGAGGATGGAGCTCGAACTGGCCTTCACTCATGAAAGCCTCCCGTCAACCTCAGCAAGACAAAAAAAAAAAGAGGAGAGGGAGGGAGGAGGAGAAATGATGGAAAGGGAAGGGATTTTCTCATTTCCTAAATATTCTGCCATTTTTCTTTATTTCTAGTCCCAAAGGCTCGCATTCAGGGCCTGGGCACTGAACCTGGGCTTTTTTGCTTAAGCCTGACACTCGATCTCTTGAGCCACAGCTTCACTTCTGGCTTTGTTGTTGTTGTTAATTGAAGATGGGAGTCTCACATCTCACATATTATTCTGCGCAGGCTAGTTCCAAATTACAGTCCTCAAATCTCAGCCTCTTTAGAAGCTAGGATTACAGGTGTGAGCCACCTGTACTCTGCCTAGTTGTAGCTTTTTAATGTCTGGAAACCCAGTGTGGCATAGACCTGTTTTGAGAATCCTAACCGTTTTCTAGTGTGGGCTGTTCTGGCATCAGAGGCAGAAAGGTCACCCGAAGGCCTTGGGCTGGTGTGGAAGTCACTTTACCATCTAGCCATGTGGGATCTGAAGAGGAAGCACCGGATTTCAAGTTTCCAGTCTAGACTTCCACGAGATGTCTGAGAGTTGGCGTCTAATCATTAACTTTTATTGGTTTTATCAGGCTTTATGGCAGAAATCATATAATAATTTGCTAGCTCTTGTCAGCTCTCAGTCCCGTGGGCAGAAGGACAGTGGCCCCTCGATTTCCCTGGAGGATTTCCCTTGACTGGCACCGGGGGCAAGGCTGGCAGGTCAATAGGCAACACCACACGTCTACAGTGGGCTTCGTCAGGTGTTGTTTTAGTGTGCACCCCAGTCCTGGAACCTGAGTGCCGTCCCTTAGCTTTCTCGCTAAAGGTTTGCTGTCTAGCTTGAGCCACACCTCTATTTCTGGCTTGTTGCTGAGTCACTAGAGTTGAACGTTTTAGATATTTTTCGCCCCAGGCTGGCCTCCAACTGCAAACCTCAGATCTCAGCCTCCTGAGTAGCGGAGTGGCCTGCACCTGCCACGGTTCCTGGGCTCGGAGTCACGTGGCTGTGTTCTCCTGTGGGGACGAGGTGCGGACGCCCAGCACCTGCCCTGGGGACTCCCTTTGCTTGTGGTTACCATTTTCTCCCCACCTTATAGCAGAGGACTACCTGGGGCTAACTCCTGGGCTGGGCCGATGGTTTGGCTAAATGGCCAAATCCCTCAAGACCCTAGAATCCTCTCCCTCTATATCCAAACCTGTGCCACTGGAAAAGTGGAATTCATTACCAACACTTAAATTCCCCTGTCAGCTGTCCAGGCCTTTTCTGAAACAGTGACATTGCATGGACCTTCTTTCTTGGTCCCTGCGGCTGTGAGGTGGAAAGTCGCAAATGGAGAAGGGACAATTGATTTTTTTTTTTAATGGGAGCTTTTTTTTTTTAAATTAATTAATTAATTTAGCCCATCCTGGGGCCTGAACTCAGGGCCTGGGCACCGTCCTTGGACACCTTTGCTCAAGGGTAGAGCTCCACCACTGAGCCACTCGGCTGGCGGCGCCGACTCCTTATCCACGCACACTGCAGCGGTCTCCTTACACGTGTATCGGTCCGGTTGCTCTTACAAAGAATGCACATCCCTGCCTCTGCACAGGTGTATCTGGGGGCTGAACAGGAAACGTTCCTCAGCGCAAAGGCCATCTTCCGGCTCTCCACTAACAGAGCCTCCGAGCAGCTTTCCATCTTCCACGCTAAGTGAGGACAGCGGGCGGCAGAGAAGGCGGCTGTGGCCGTGCCCTCTGGCTTCTCCGATGGACCTGGTGTTCTCAGGCTTGTTGAAGACTTTGGACCTCTTGGTTTATCAGAATGCATGGTGTCTCTCCTCCTTCCAGTGTCCCGGTGCCTGCCAGCCTGGGTGCCTGGCACCCCGTGCTCCTCCCGGCCCTCAGGACACCCGGCTCTTGGACTTAGACCCCTGGGACCTGCTCCTGGGGCTTGAACTTGTCCTTGGGCTTTCTCAAGGCTAGAGCTCTACTCCTTGAGCCACAGCACCACTTCCAGCTTTGTCTGTGTATGTGGTACCAAGGAATCAAACCCAGGGCTTCATGCATGCTAGGCAAGCACTCTACCACTAGGCCAAACTCCCAGGCCCAGTCTTTTCCTTTTTTTCTTTGCCAGTCCTGGAGTTTGAACTCAGGGCTTGAGCACTGTCCTTGGGCTTTCTCAAGGCTAGAGCTCTACTACTTGAGCCACAGCACCACTTCTGGCTTTTTTCTGTGTATGTGGTACTGAGGAATTGAACCCAGGTCTTCATGAATGCTAGGAAGCATTCTACCACTAGGCCAAACTCCTGCCCCCCCCTCCAACCTTTTTCTTAAAATGCCAGTTCTGAGGCTTAAACTCAGGGCAAGGTGCTGCCCCTGAGATTGATTGATTGATTGATTTTTTTGCCAGTCCTGGGCTTGAGCTCAGGGCCTGAGCTCTGTCCTTGGACTCTCTCAAGGCTAGAGCTCTACCACTTGGGCCTCAGCACCACTTCCAGCTTTGTTCTATGTATGTACTACCAAGGAATTGAACTCAGGTCTTCATGCATGCTAGGCAAGCACTTTAACCACTAGGCCAAACTCCCGGCCCTGAGATTTATTTTTTGTTCAAAGTTAGCACTCTATCACTTGAGTCACAACTCCACTTCAAGCTTTTTGATGGTTAATTGGAGATAACATCCCAAGGACTTTCCTGTCCAGGATGGCTTTGAACCCTAAACTGTCACCACATGCAGGTGAGGTGTGTGAAGTTTCCCTTTAAATATTAAACTCTTCACTTAGATTCCTTGACTTCCATCACAGAATAAGAATTTCTGGACAAGTCACAATGGTAAGAAAGCTTGGTGGAGCTTTGTTGAGTTAGTAAACAAGCAGGTCATCAGACAAACAGACAAAAAGCAGACAGACCAACAAGCAGAAGGGCAGGGGCATACTCTGACAGAGTGGGTGCTCTCACAGGGAGATAGAGACACAGCTCTTTGGCTGTAGGATAGTTATAGGGTAAGGCAGGGGATCTGGCTTCAAAGTTATGCAAAGATAGGTGGTTTGCTCTAATCACATTTGGTGTTACTTTCTGAGTTCCCAGGTAAGAATGCATCCTGCCATAAACCTTATCCTTGAGATAAGACAGCCGCCCAGCTAGCTATCTGCAGTTGGGGCAGGAGGTTGCTTAAGTTTGGGGAAGCAATTTTCTCAGGAAGGAATGCATCGTGTTGGCTCTCTTCTATGTTTCTAAATACCATATTTTTGAGTTACCCTCACCAGGCCTCAGTTTCCTCAGATTATCCTGTGTCATTTCCCCTAAATGTCTTTGTCTCCTTAATCTTAAGGGAAGTTGATGAAGGCAAATCTCCTGTCTTTGCTGTAAGCTGACTGTACCTCATTTTCCCCTGGTCTATCCAGCACCTCAGATCTGTTTCCTGAGTAGCTAGGATGACAGGTGTGGGCCACCAGCTCTCAGCTTCCATAGCAGTCTCAAAAGGTGAAAACTAGGGCCTATTTTCTTTTCAAAGACCTTTCTATGGTGCTGCACTGTACGTTCCATCCTCCTCAAAAGTAAAAAGTTCCCGTGATGGACATTTTTACCTGGATGCAGCCATGTTCACAGGTGTGCCGATTCTGCCACGACAGCGCTAACGCTCTCGTGGGCCTCGTGCTACAGGGTGCTGGCCGTCCCCTGCTTGCACGTGCACACCTCTTTTGCCGTTCCATGGTCCACCAGGGGCTGAAAGGCCCTCATCAGACTCAGTACCTCAGCCTTCTACATCCCAATAGCAAAGAAAAACGTTTCTACTGCTCACTGGGTCTCAGCACGTCTGCTCCAGCAGCACAAAACACACACCCCAGGCTGGCCTGTCTTCTAACCCCTCCAGCCGGGGGGCTTCAAGATGCCCCTCCCCCACGGCCCTTCTCTCCCCCCAACTCTTCCCCCCCCACTCCGGGCTTTGGCATCTGCTGTGTCCTGTCAGGCTCAGCTGCCCCCCCGCCCCCACCTAGTGTCTCCCAGTCTCTGGCCTCCCACTCTGGGTTGAGGTGTCCTCAGAGGAAGGACCGGTCCTCCGTTGTTCAGTGGCCACCAGTGTGGACCTCCTTCTCACAGGATGTGACACAGCTGGCCAGTCAATTGCTTTCCTCTGGAATCCGACCTCACCAGCAGGGCATTAGAATTTACAGCTGCAAAACAGGTGAGGAGCTGTCCCATAGGCAGCGCCCAGAAGAGGATGCTCTTGAGCCGCTGTTCCTCAGGGCCTCTCCTTCCCCACTCTCACCCAGGCCCCTCCCTCCTGCCTCGCCTCCCCCTGATCCTGATTATCTACCCTCCCCCACTCCCACCTATCCTCTCCCTCCCCCCATTCACCCCCCTTCCCGATCATGTCCAACCCCCTTGGCTCTTCTCCATCTTGTCTGTGCAGCACTGTCTTCCATTCTATGAGCTTCCGCATCCGTTTCCCAGACTCTTTCTCCTTCATTCAGCCAGCTTGACTTCTGCCCCCCACACTCAGTGACTCCTGCCTCACCCTCTCCAGCCTGGGTAGACTGGCACCCCACTCACCTGTCTGTCCAGTTCAGTGTCTGCCCGCAAATGCCCCCTGGAACACTGCAGAAGAGTGAAGGCCTGCAGCCCACGCTGGCCTTCCTGAAAGGAACAGCAAGCAAGACTTGCAAATGCAGTGGACGGCGGGGGCTGTGAACTGCACAGTTCCCCAGTGGCTTTCTTTCCACCACTTCCTTGGCATAATGGGGCTTACCAGAGACACGGGAAAGTATGTGCACCACAAATCACTCAGCTCTCCACCTTCTATCATGAGAGGGAAGATCTGGAGTGATGAAGCTGTACATATATTGAACCCTCTTGTCATTTTCTAAATGCTGCAGGCCACAAGTTCTAACCCTAGTGTGACAAAAATCTGATTCGGTCCTTTTCCAACCAGGCAATGATCAAGAGGAAAATTTACGGAAGCAATTGCTGATCTGCAGGCACTGCCTGGGTCAAAACTATGGATGTATGTACATGAGGTGCTATGGTTCAGACCCCCAGTGGTTCTGAAGACACAGGTGTCACAGGCTTGGGTCCCAGCTTCGAATTGTTGGGGGGTATGGAATCAGCAAGAGGTGGAGCACAGCAGGAGGTCTTTAGACCATTGGGGAAGGTCTCTAGGTCATTGTGGGAGGTGCCCTTGAAAGAGACTGGGGGATCTGAGATCAGTCCTCTTCCTCTCTTTTGCCTCCTGCATGGACTTCCCGGCATGACAAGTTCTTCACCTGGAGCAATGGGTCAACCAACCATGAACTGAAATATCCAAAAACTATGAGCTAATCTTTTTCTTTTTTTCTTTTTGCTAGTCCTGGCCTGAACACTGTCCTTGGGCTTTTTCCTCAAGGCTAGGGCTCTGCCACTTGAGCACTTAAGCACTGCTTTGGGCTTTTCTACGTATGGGCTAGGGCTCTGCCACTTGAGCACTTAAGCACTGCTTTGGGCTTTTCTACGTATGTGGTACCAAGGAATCAAACCCGTCTTTGTGCATGCTAGGCAAGCACTCTACCTCTAGGCCAAACTCCTGGCCCCTAATCTTTCTTTTTTATAAGTTGACTGTCTCAGACTTCTGTCACAATCTCGGAAAGTAGACACATGAGGGGTTGCGGGTTTCCATTCCAAATTTTCTGAAGGCCTTGTGGTCTTGTTTATGGCCAACTTCCCTATGTGTTGATGCCCAGGGACTTCACAAACATCAGTCAGTGATGGACTTCCATTTCTTATATGGTTATAAAAATGCTAGCAAATATTTTCTCCCTTATACACACACTCACACAAGCCAGAACCAGAAAGCTTCAACGTCAGAACTGGAAGATGACCCCTGAGATCAGGATGATTCCCTGGACACCGAATTCCCTCCGTATGCTTCTGGCTGCATGTCCTTTCCAGGGTCAGCACAGCCGGGTCCCTCCCTTCTGCCAAAGGACACCACAGCTGGCCTTCAAGGCATTTTCTGGGGACTAACCTACCTTTTGAACAAGAGCTCCCCCTCCCCACCTATGCTTCACTAAGTCACCTCCCAGGTGACCTGATTACCAGGAAAGGGGGAGGGGACCCGGGTGTGACATGAACTTTCTGGCAGACTCCCGTTTTGTAAAATCTGGATGTTCTGCATTAATTTGAGATTTTAACATACTGCCCTGAAGGACTACCATGTCGACCACTCGGATTTGAGGCGCCCTCTCCCCTCACCCTCGCCTCATAGCAGGCCTGGGGCAATGGGGGGGTTGCGATCAGAAGGCACGGTGGGCAAGACCACAGTGCCGAGGGCCACGGCAGCTGCCGGGCGCAGACTTCGGGGAAACCCTGCGCCCCCTCGGGGGCCCCCAGGTCGGAAAGACCTCCACCTCCTCTACTGCGGCTCTGTCAGCGCTGGAGGACACGCAAGTCCAGGAGCTCGACGCAAAGGATCACGGCTTTCAATGCGCCGGCAGATTCCGCAGGGCCGGCACACAGCTGGGGAACGCGGGGCGGCCCGACCCGGGCGTCCCTGGAAGCGCGGGAAGGCGCCCGGCGCAGGGGAGGCGAGCCGGGGACGCGCCGCGCTTCGCTTCCGGGCCCCACTTCCGGCGGCCCAGGGGCGGGGCCACAGGACGGGCTTTGTGGGCGTGGCGACGTACGAGGCCAATAACGAACCGGCTGCCAGCAGCGCGGTGGGCGTGGCCACGGAGCCAAGCCGTGGGCGTGGGCGTGGGCGTGGCCTGCGGCGCCCTCTCCCCCCGGAGTCTCCGGGCCTGCGGGCCCCTTAAAAGAGCGAGGTCTTGGGGCCGGGAGTTTGGCCTAGTGGTTAAAGTGCTTGCCTAGCATGCACGAATACCTGGGTTCGATTCCTCGGTACCACATACATAGAAAAAAGCCGGAAGTGGCGCTGAGGCTCAAGTGGTAGAGCTCTAGCCTTGAGAAAGTCCAAGGACAGTGCTCAGGCCCTGAGCTCAAGCCCAGGACTGCCATGGCCGCGGTGCACCCCGCGGGACAGCTCTGCGGGGTCCCCCTGTGTCACCTGGGTGCTCCTGTGTCACCTGGACGATGTCCCCCACGCCTCCTTTGCCCTCGTTTCGCAGTGTCCCCATTCCACTACTCCAAGGCTGCCTGGGCCCCTACTCTGGCTTTAGGCCCCTCCCCTCCCCTTGCTCCCCCTCCCCTCCCCTCCCCATGCTCTCCCTCCCCTCCTCTTGCTCCCCCTCCCCTCCCCATGCTCCCCCTCCCCTCCCCTTGCTTCCCCCCTCCCTCCCCTTACTCCCCCTCCCCTCCCCTTGCTCCCCCTCCCCTCCCCTTGCTCCCCCTCCCCTCCCCTTGCTCCCCCTCCCCTCCCCTTGCTCCCCCCTCCCCTTGCTCCCCCTCCCCTCCCCTTGCTCCCCCTCCCCCCTTGCTCCCCCCTCCCCTCCCCTTGCTCCCCCTCCCCTCCCCTTGCTCCCCCTCCCCTCCCCTTGCTCCCCCTCCCCTCCCCTTGCTCCCCCTCCCCTCCCCTTGCTCCCCCTCCCCTCCCCTCCCTTTCCCCTCCCCCTCCCTACCATTCCAGAAGGCCCATCATCGGCTGTTATCCCCCCACGCGTCTCCGGAGCTTCAGGCACCGGCCTTGATCTACTCTGGGGACCACTTTGTCACCTTCCTTTCTCATTCCCTCTGAAGAACCAAGCCACGCAGGCCACCAACGGAACATTCCGAAAGGGAATGGCGTCCATGTTGTATACGATTTTATCTTCTTGAATCGTGCCATCTACCAATGCGCGCCACAGCGCACCAGCAGTGGTGTGGGAGTCCCTGGAAGGAGGTGGGGAGGGCCTGGAACGTGGGACCCCCTCAGAGAGGCCCGCGAAGGCCCTGCTGGGCACAGCACTGAAGAGCAGGGAGCTCTGCATGGATGCTTTGGCTCAGGAAGCCACTCACGAGAAAGTTCATCCACGCCTGCTGTATGATCCCAATTCACCTAAACTCCAGTGAGCTTTCCAGGGACCGTCCCACCACAGAGCTGAGGTGAGCCATGTTCCGCTGTGTGGTGCTCAGCCGTGCAGTGGTGTCAAACTTACTTCCCTCCCTTGCCATTGAACAGTAGAGGCATTTCCAGGTTTTCTCTAATCTGTGTGTGTCTGTGTGTGTGTGTCTCTGTGTGTGTATGTGTCTGTGTGTGTGTCTGTGTGTGTGTCTGTGTGTGTCTGTGTGTGTGTGTCTCTGTGTGTGTATATGTCTGTGTGTGTGTCTGTGTGTGTGTGTGTGTGTGTGTGTGTGTCTGTGTGTCTGTGTGTGTCTGTGTGTGTGTCTGTGTGTGTCTGTGTGTGTCTGTGTGTCTGTGTCTGTGTGTGTGTCTGTGTGTGTGTGTCTGTCTGTGTGTGTGTCTGTGTGTGTCTGTGTGTGTCTGTGTGTCTGTGTCTGTGTGTGTGTCTGTGTGTGTGTGTCTGTCTGTGTGTGTGTCTGTGTGTGTCTGTGTGTGTGTGTGCCCTCGATAGGGCTGGAACTCAGGGCCTCAAAATCTTGCTTAGATTTTTGCTCAAGAATAGCACTCAATCACTTGCGTTCCACTTCTGGTTTTGTGGTTAATTGGAGATCAGAGTCTCACAGACTTTCCAACCTGGCTGGTCTGGGACATCCATGCTCACATCTCACATCTCAGCCTCCTGAAGAGCTGGGGTACATGCATGAGCTACTGGATCCTTGTTTGCTTGCTTTCCTCTCTCTCTCTCTCTCTCTCTCTCTCTCTCTCTCTCTCTCTCTCTCTCTCTCTCTCTCTCTCTCTCTCTCTCTCTCTTTCTTGCCAGTCCTGGGGCTTGAACTCAGGTCCTGGGCACTGTTTTGAGTTTTCTTTTTTTTTGTTTTTTTTTTTTGTTTGTTTGTTTGTTTTTTCCAGTCCTGGGCTTGAGCTCAGGGCCTGAGCACTGTCCTTGGACTTTCTCAAGGCTAGAACTCTACCACTTGAGCCTCAGCACCACTTCCGGCTTTTTTCTATGTATGTGGTACCAAGGAATTGAACCCGGGTCTTCATGCATGCTAGGCAAGCACTTTAACCACTAGGCCAAACTCCTGGCCCCAGTTTTGAGTTTTCTTAAGGCTAGAGCTCTACCACTTGAGCCACAGCATTACTTCCGCTTTTTCTATGTATGTGGTACTGAGGAATTGAACCCAGGTCTTTGTGAATGCTAGCCCTAGGCAAGCACTCTACCACTAGGCCACACTCCTGGCCCCTAGATCCTGGCTTTCTAATCTGGAACTTTAGATACTTTTTCATACATTAAGTCTTGGTCTGGGTCCTCTGAACTTGGCAGTTCTAGGTCCAAGATTATGTCTGGTCTAAGTTGGGAAATTGGCTTCCCAGATGTCCCAAGACAACATTTATAATTCCAGTTCTGCTTTATCTAACTTTTATCTAAGTCTCACAAAATCAGTGAACATGGCTGGCAGGCAGGTTGGAGAGCAGCAGGAATCAAGGAATGGGGGGCCCCCTACCCCCACAGCAGCCCGAGGCTCTGTGAAGATACCCTAGGGGGCCAAACTTGGCCTGACTCTGACTGATCCCAGATTCTGACTCTCCATTCGAAGGCTGAAGAAGGAGCTGCCACCGGCCATCACAGCATGGGGGACAGGCAAGTGGCATGTCACAGATTCTCAAGGTGTGCTCCTGTGATGACCACCCATGTCTTGGTGCTGAGTGAAGATGTGACGCTCATCTCTCCCTGTCATCTGTGGTTCACCCACTCCCACCCAAGGTCCTCAAGGTCTTCCCCCCAGTCTGTCCTGTCACCCAGACCCCCCCTTCCTGCTCCCTGGGTCTCAGCCAGGTGGTGTCTCTGAAGCTCTGCAAGTGGTGGGGCTGAGTGGCACAGACATGAGCTCACATCCCGCCTGCTCCTGACGCCCTGAGCACCGTGGATGGCCACCTCCCTCCTCAGAGCCTCAGTTTCTTCATCTGTGAGGTGGGCAGAGAGCAGAGCGGTCACTGCGGGCTGTGGCTCTGATGGGCAGGAGATAGCACAGGTGACTTCTCAGCAGCATGCTGGTCACAAGGCACTTGATGGGGAGGTGAGGCGAGCCTCGTCCACACCATCCCCCCTGACTGGCTCTCCCAGCCCGCGGGCGGCACTGCCCCATGCTGCCCGGTCTCCTCCTCGCTGCTCCCCAACCATAGCCTTGGGCGCTGGCATGACCTTCCCCTGCCCTGTCCGCATGCATCACCATCTGCTCAAGATTCGGAAGCCTGAACTGGGTGCTGTGGCTCAGGCCTGGAATCCCAACTACTCTGGAGGCTGAGAGCTAAGACTTCCCCCCCTCCCCTCCTCCCCCAAATCTTGGAGGTGTCCCAGCTGGTTCTTTGGTCCCATGGAGTCATTCCAGGGCCTGGTCCTTTCCCACCTGTCTCTCGTGTCCCTAGTTGCTCTCCTCCAGCTCTGCCTCACTTTCCATCTGTCTGTCTGTCTGTCTGTCTGTCTGTCCGTGTACCTCCCAGCCCTCCCTGTAGGTCCTCCAGATCTGTCTTTTCTGCTCCCCTGGGGTTCAGTGCCCATCCTGGCACACTGCTGCCCTCTCAGTAAGGCTCTGCCCCCACCTCTGAGTGGAGTCCTTTCTCACCTTCACATGCCCTGCTCCCAGCCCACCTAGACCCACCCACCTCCCATCAATCAATGTTTGTTTGTCCCTTGGCCTGTTAATAAATAACATTTTTCTGGGAGGCAGATGGACAAAAGTTTACCCACAGGCCAAAGGTTTTAGACAGAGCCTAAGTAGCTAATGAAATAGGGCTTGTGAGTTTCCAGCACAGCTATGGCTATGGCTATGGCTGTCACCTAGTAGAGGGGAGGGGAGAAGCCCCCAGGGCGCATGTGCTGAGTGAGAGATCCCCCTGACCTCACCAGCCTGCAGGGTCCCTCTTCCCCTAGGAGAGGGCTGGGGCTCCTAGGGAGAACCACTTGCTTTCCTCAAGCCATGGAAGTTTCAAGGAAATCTGCTAGGTCTGTCCCAGCAGTGAGGAGGAAGGAAGTGGGCGGTAGACTCACAGCTCTGTGCCAAGGAATGCACATGCCAGGCCACAGCTGGAAGGCAGGGAGTGACCGAGAGGTCCCTGAGCATGCAGGGGGCCCTCAGCCCCAGCCAGCTTAGAGCCAGGCATGGCCAGTACTCAGGACCACCGTCCCCGCCTGACCGGGGGTCTAGTGGCCCTGGGGACACAGACCACCCCAAGCAATCATGTGCAGTGACCTCCCAGAAGTGTGGGGTCAGTGGGGCAAGCTCTTCCCTGCGCAGACATCCACAGGAAGGGCTCAAAGAGGGGATATGGTGGCGTCGGCCAGACCTGGAGGCCAGGGGTGGTGGTCTGCCTTCTGTACTGCGCATGAACGAGGGCCTGCGTTCCTGGGTGTGGCTCTGTTCACTTTTATCCTTCCTGCTCACCGCACAGGCATTCTCTGTCCACTTGCTGGTTCCCTCTGTGCTGCTGACCTCTCTGCTCTGGACAGGGCTCTGTTTTTTTTGTTTGTTGTTGTTATGGTTTGGTTTTCGTACAGTGCCCAGGTGCATTGTCCTTTAGCTTATTTGCTGAAGGCCAGCACTCTACCATTTGAGCCACACCTCACATCCAGCTTTTTGGTGGTTCATTGGAGATAAGAGTCTCAGGGACTTACCTGCCCAGGTTAGCTTCAAATCAGGATCCTCAAATCCCAGCTTCCTTAGTAGCCACTGGCATCTGACTTCAGTGACCTTTCTGTTCCCCTTTGGGGGCTGCTGATGGGTTCAGTCCCCAGATTCAAGATTCCAGAATTGCTCCTGTGCTGCAGAGTTGCCATGGCCCCAGGGGCTCCAGCGCCAGGGCTCCCCCATCCCTCCCTTGCCAGCCCATGACCCCTGACCCAGGAGCCTTAACCCAGAGCCCCGCTGGCTGTAGTCCAGCCCCACCCCAGGTTTCTTTCCATGCTTATTTCCAAGCCTGCATGAATGAACTCCTATTTCCTAAGTATCTAATGAGAATCTTCCTTCCACCATGGGCCAGGGAGTGGGGCCATGAGCCCAGAGAACCCCAGTGGCTCCTCAAGCACAAATTAGAGTGTGAGCAGAGCCGGAAGGAGGCAGGCAGGCGCCAGGCTTCCCATCCCTGCTTTATCTCAACATCTGCTAGCTTCCTATCACCCAGAACATCTGTGCTCCATGACTCAAAGCTTTCTGCCTGCACTATCAGCCTGGGGGTGAGGGCACTGAGCCCCCCCCCGCCCCCAGCCCAGCACCCCACGACTGGGCTTCCTCCAGCTCCATCCCTGCCTCCTGCTGTCCCAGTCAGGCTGCCAGCTCAGCAGTTAAGACCAGGAGTTAGGACAGCTCTCATGCACTGTGCCATCTGGCAAGAGATGCTTCTTTGTGGTACTGGCAGAGGCTTTTGGACCAGGTGTTCAGGAACTGAATAATTCCAGGTCCATGTTTGAGGGACAGCAACTACCAGGTGCTAAAGCTGAGGGCAGCTTTAAGACACAGATTAGATGTTGGGTGTTGGTGGCTCATGCCTATAATCCTAGCTACTCGGGAGGCTGAGATCTGAGGATCACAGTTTGAAAGCAGCACAGGCAGGCAAGTCCGTGAGACTCTTATCTCCAATAAACTATTCAGAAAAGGGCAGAAGTGGTGGTGTGGCTCAAGTGGTAGAGTACTAGCCTTGAACACAAAGAAGCTCAGGGTTCAGTGCCCAAGCTCGGAGTTCAGCCCCAGGACTGGCCATAAAAGAGAAAAAGAAGGAAGGGAGGAAGGAAGAATGGTAAGAAGGAAGAAACTAAAGAGGAAAGAAGGGAGGGAGAGGAGGAGGAAGAAAACAAAAAGAGGAAGGGACCTATCGTTCACTCTTTTTTTTTTTTTGCCGGTCCTGGGCTTGAGCTCGGGGCCTGAGCACTGTCCTTGGACTTTCTCAAGGCTAGAGCTCTACCACTTGAGCCTCAGCACCACTTCTGGCTTTTTTCTATGTATGTGGTACCAAGGAATCAAACCCGGGCCTTCGTGCATGCTAGGCAAGCACTTTAACCACTAGGCCAAACTCCCGGCCCATATCGTTTACTCTTATACTAAGACATGTCTTCCCCCAACGGAGGAGGCTGTGGTGGCAGTGGGGAGACAGTTTAGCTGCCTTCTCCTCTGTGGGCTCTGAAGGGTCACAGAGGTGTGAGTGGCTAACCCCTGGCCTGGCTCTGCCCTAGACCCCTGCATGCAGAAATGATCTGCTCAGAAGCCAATTCTGCAGTCGCCATTTTGAAGGTCACCATTTCCCTCTGACTCTGACTTGTGAGCCCAGCACCCCTAACAATGGAATTTATCAATGATCTTGCATGGAGTGGCAGTGCTCAGGGAGGCTCAGAGTTCAGAACAGGGCCCCAGGCTCCTGCTTCAGTCTGCACACCCGGAGCGGCCCAGGAGACTCCAGGGAGCCTGAGAGCCAGCAATGAAATAGCAAATACGAATGATCATGGCGGATCAAGAGAGACCCTGGAGGGTCCAGGCACTGTGGACCCAGCTACCTGGTGTCATGGCTTGGGTGGCATCATGGTTTGGGGAGCATCACTTGAGACCCTAACTGAAAACTAAACTCAGATTGGAAGAATTGGGAGTGTGATTTAGTGGTAGTTGGTGTCTGCACGCTCAAGATCCTGAGTTTGAACCCCAATGCTGTGGTGGTGGGGGGGGGGGAAGAAGAGAGGAGGAAGGAGGAAGAGGAGGAGGAAGAAGAGGAAAAAAAGAAGAAACATCAAGGCGAGGTACAGGGGCTCCTGCTTGTAAAATCCCAGCTGTGGGTGAGACGCAGGGAAACAGGATTAAGGTGCCAGCTGGTTCAGGCAAGAACTCAAAAGCCCATCTGAGAAATAACAAAAGCAATAAAGGTTGGAGCAAGCCCAAGTCCCTGAGTTCAAACCCCAGCATCGCCAATAATAAGCACCCAGGCAAAGGAGATATCCAGCACACTCCTCAGATGACACTGCTCCATTCTGCCTCCCACTGAAGCAAATCCTTTTCTGAGCAGAGAAGAAACTCCTTGACTCTTCCAGACCAGCCCAGAGGCTCTGGAGTGCATGCTGCACATGGGATGGCTCCTGTATGTCTCACTGCGAGTTTGTGACGTCCGCATTCAAGATTGCTTAAGCATAGCTTTAACTTCTTTCCGAGTAGTGATGCCAGGCCTCGCTGGCAGGAAGGACCCAAGACAATGACTCCCTTTTCCTATGGACACCTTTTAGAAGAGGCACTAGAACTTTCTGAACCTCAGTTTTCACAGATGCAAAGGTAAGAAAGATTTTTCTAACCCATTTTCTTCAACTATTTCAAGGAAAACACTCATCTTGGCTTGGATCAGAGGAATGCTTTACTTTTTAGCTAATTGTCCCATTATCCACTGAGACTGCTGGCCCCGGGGCAGCCTGCTCTGTGTCAGGTGTCAGCCTCTCTGCCAGGTCAGCTCACCTGATTGGAATCTATCATCAGGCCTTAGGACATGTCCCATGGGGCCTTCTGTGGCATGAGGTGGGGTGGGGTGGGGGGCTCAAAAGAGAGGACAAGCCCTGGGCCATTTCCTGGGGTGAGGCTAAGACAGAAAGCCAAAGGCCTCTGCTTCCTCAGCCCACTCACTACGGGCACATTTTCTCCTTTCCCTTCCGAATGAATCAGAGCACTTGATAGCTAGAAAGAGTTTTAGGAATGTTCTGGCTGTTTCTTGTTACATAGACAATGTTCTATGCAAGAGCTGAGTGGTGCCCAGATTTTCTGACTCAGACTCAGGTCCAAACGCCTCCCACAGATGAGGCCACGGCGCGGCTCCCTTAACCCCAGGCCGCGTTCTCAGGCAAGCTGGTTTTGAATCATGATCCTGAGTAGCTAGGATTACAGGTATGAGCCACCAGTTCCCAGCAACTTTTCTACTTTCAGAATGGAATGGGGGAAATGAGGAAAACGTATTGTTGTAATAGAACTGTGGAAATTAGGGACTGCGGTTTAGAGCCCTTTCCTCCCCCTGCTTCCCTCTGCCATTGTTTACCCAGACCTAACACCATTCCTGTGCTTCCCTCTGTGACTGTTTACCTAATCTTAACACCCTTTCCCCTGCCATTTGTTTACCCAGACTGAGGCTGTATCTTAAGACATCCTGGCACTCACAACCAGATGCATCTTGAGTATAGATAAAGAATGGGATTTATGGTAGGAAACCTCCAGCATGTTTGCTGACCTTCTTTAAAAACCTCCTGCTTTTACCCACAGGAGCTGCACTCTGAGATCCTGACCTTGGGGTGTAGTCCTGGTGGGTCAGGTGCTCAATAAACTTTCAACATCTCAATCGTGTTCTGAGTAGTCTCATAGTTTGTCCACCTCTGGACCCTACTACAAGAATCATTCTGTTGCAAAGTAAGACACACTAACACACACACACACACGCACACACACGCACGCACACACACACACACACACACACACACACACACACACACACACACACACACACACACCTCTGGGCCTACACAGGACCAACATCCATATTTGCCCCCTCCACGTTTTGTGGCACTGGAAGGCCTTTGGGATCACTCACAGGCTAGGATCTCTGACAACAAGAATTTCTTTTAGAACATTCCAGAGGAAAATAACTGCCTGAGGTGATTTATGGCTCACATTTTCTTTTTTCTACTCAAGCAGAACTACAGCCTAAAATAATGGTAAAAAGCATAGTGTAAGTCAGGTGTTGATGGCTCATGCCTGCTCAGGTGGCTGAGATCTGAGGACCATGGTTTGAAGCCAGCCCAGGCAGGATAGGCCACAAGATTCTTATCTCCAAGGGTGGCTGTGGCTCAAGTGGTAGAATACTAGCCTTGTGCAGAAAAGCTCAGGGATAGTGCCCAGGCCCTGAGATCAAACCCCAGTGTTGACAGACACACAGATGGTAACAAATACAGGACCAGTATCAGGGCTTTATTATCATCACAGAGCATGCGTGACAATGGACACATTATTGCTGGGCAGTCGGGTTTTTCAGCACAATCTCACGGGCCTTCCTGGTGTGTGCCGAGCCTCTGGGCCCAGGCACCTCCCGACCCTCCCTCCCTTTCCAGGCCGGGGAGCCCCTCCCTGGCCTCTGCTGAGCCATGTCTCCTGTGGAAGGCGTACCCAGGGTCAGGGCATGGACTGCATGTAGAGGCCAGCACTCAGGCCCCTCTGTCTGGAGATGAAGCTGGGAAAGCAGGACGTGCCTGCTGGAGCTGGCTGGAACGTGGATCTCATTGCGGTGGAAGCTTGGGTCTCAAGAGCGAGGCCAGAGTCCCATTTGCAGCCGGGGAACTACAAATGGCAAGGGCAGCCACCTGCATGCCAGGCCCCGGTGCTGGAATCCTCATGGCTCCTCCAGCGCTGCAGGGAGACAGGACTCCTGTCCAGGTCCGGCTGGGCTCTGCAGGGAAACATCCCTGGATTCCAGAAGGGCCAGAGGGCAAAGAGATAGGGCTGGAAAGCTCAGCCTCAGACCTGGCAGCCCAGGGGCAGAAAGAACGGGATGTGGAGCCCAGGAGCTGCAGGCCACAGATGTCCCCAGTCTTATCCCAAAGTTGGTCACACTAGGGCATCCTGTCTGAGAGCTTTGGCCACAATGCCACCCATGTGGCCGTGATGGCTCCCTCCCCCGACAGATAGTGTCCAAGAGCTCATTCCTTTAGCCCCCTCCTGGCTGGGCAGCGCCCACCAGAGCAGATGGGCTTCGGATTTTGGCATAGTTGTAAATATGTGTGACAGAGTTTAAGGGTGGAATTTGATAACTCACACACTCAGCTGGAAAGTGTGTCCATTCCTTTGTTTTCCTTTCTTTGGTTGCAAGATTGGGACTTGAACTCAGTACCCAGCCCCTTGCTCATTGGTTGGCCCTCTTACGGGTCGGGGGAAGGTTCAGATTTGGAAGCATTTTGGCATTTGGATTTGGGGCTAGGGGCTGCTTAAACAGCACGGAGGAGAATGGTGGGTTATACTCACCTGCCTCATGTATCAGCCTTATTCACTCAGCCAAGTCACTAAACCTCTTTTTTTTTTTGTTTTCCTAGAGCTGAGGACTGAACTCAGGGCCTTGTACTTGCCAGGACTGAGCTGAATCCTCTTTGTGCCTCAGTTTCCACATGTGGAAAATGGAGGGAGTTGTGGTTCCCTTTTCCTATGACTCTGTCTAAAGAGTTAGTGAGTTTGTTCATGGAAGAGTATTTAGAAGAAGGATTGAACAGATGCTCAAAAAATGGAGGATTATTGTGTGTGTGTGTGGGTGCGTGCACGTGCACAAGTGTGACACACACACACACACACACACACACACACACATGAAATTGAACTCAGGGTCAAAGCACTGTTCCTTAGCTTTTTCTGAAGTCTCTACCACTTGAGCCACAGTTCTACTTCTGGCTTTTCAGTGCTTAATTACAGATTAGAGTCTCAAGAATTTTCCTGACTGGGCTGGCTTCGAACTGTGATCCTCAGATCTCAGCCTCCTGAGTAGCTGAGATTACAGGTGTGAGCCACTGGTGCCTGGAAGGATCCTCTTTATCTGCATGCTTGTGTGCTGTCCTGGCTAAGCCTGCTGAGGCCCCAGGGACCTGCGCCAGCTGGGGACAGGCTGCCTTCTGACTCAGGCCATTCCATTTTTGGACTGGTCTGATGAAGAAATTCTTCCTGAGTGCTGCCAGAATCCACCTCACTTGAAACTCCCACTCTTCGTCTCTGCTCTGCCAGGAGGCAAATGTCAAAAAAATAGTTGTCCAAGAGGAAACGTAGAACGTAAATACTCAGGATGGGCTGGGATGGAGGCTCTGCCTCCCCTGGGCTCGCAGCCCAGAGCCGAGCACACTCCGCTCAAAGACTCCTTAGTTTAAATCTGGAAAATGGCAACCCTCAGGTCTTTGCCTCTCTCAGCATTGCAGGAACCCCTTGCTTTTTCCATTGTTCCAGCCCATACCTAGAATGCTGCTGGCCAGGCATGGGAGAGAAGGAAAGGATTTTTTTTTTCCCTGCATAAGCAAAACAGTCCCAAGAACTCTGGAGCCATGGCGTCCCTCCCTCCCTGCGTGCCATCTGTCCTGTAAGCACTGCTTATGGAGGGAGGGGAGTGGGAGCAGCTACGTGCGTCAGGCTTCTGTTTAGAGTCTTTCTGGCATCAGGCATAAAATCAGCACCTTGAGTCTCTTTTTGCTTGTGCACTGGGGCCCGGGAGGGGAGGCAGAGCACGCTGCTCCTCTGTCTTTTTTTAAATGAGGGATTTGATAGCTTGGCTTTATAGATGACTCTTATTTCCAACAATTCAAGCATTTGGACTAGAAGTCAAGTTCAAAAGTGGGCTGCCCAGGTCAGCCATTTTGTGGGTGGGACAGGAGTACATCTGGTCCATACAGAGGACATGGGTACAGAATTGTTACACTGTGTTGTGAATCAAAGGTCTTGTGGCTCTGACATCTGAGGAGCATGATGGGTAGTCTCTGGGTCCTGTCCCCCCCCCTTTTTTTTGCCAGTACTGGGGCTTGAACTTAGTGCTCAGGGCCTGAGCACTCTCCTTGGGCTTTCTCAAGGCTAGAGCTCTACCACTTGAGCCACAGCACCATGTCTGGCTTTTTCTATGTGTGTGGTACTGAGGAATTGAACCCGGGTCTTTGTGCGTGCTAGGCAAGCACTCTACCACCAGGCCAAACTCCCAGCCCTGGGTCCTGTCCCTTCAAGTGCACAGCCAGGGGTCTGTAGCAGTACGAGGGGGCTGAGTGTCCCTGGCTTCAGACTGACCTCCACAATAGCTGTGAGCCCACCAAGGACTGAACCTCAAAGACCCCTTAAATGTCCCTGTGCAGATCTGCTGCTTAGAGGTCCCTCCCACCACCCCTGCTCTGCCCAGCAAGGACACCGAGTGCCATGGACACCAGCTCCAGCCCTCACGTGTCCTCTCGACACCCCTACCGATCCGGCACATGGAAGCATCCGCCAAGGTCGTCCCTAGCATGACTCCTCTCACCAGATGACCGTTCAGCAGTGCCCTCTATGTAGAAGAGACCCGCCCAAGACCCCCAGCACATGCCAGCGTGCAGACAGCAGCAAGCCTCCCAGGCGCCGTGTCTTTCCTGCGGGTACATGCCCATGTGTTCACCTGCACTTCCGGGCACTGCTGCTGGCACCTGGGCCAGGGGAGATTTAACAGCAAACAGCACAGATTTCCTTTGCACAACGCAGCCAGCTGGTTCTCGTCACCAGAGGCTTCCACAGAAGAGAGCATCTTCACTGTTCTAAGTGGAGAGCAGGCACATTTTTGCTTAGATGAAGTGCTCCCTGGTACATGTGATTGGCAGAGGAGCCTCAGCCCATTAGTAAGTAAAATACATAGAGGCACTTCAACCTAGCGTGTGCCAGGCTGCCTGCCTGGTGAGGGAGATGGGTGCTGGGTGAGAAGGGACAATGAGCTGTGCCATGTGAATATTCCAGTGAAGGGTGGGATGGAGCTGGACTCTAGGTACTCAGGAGGCTAAGGTCTGATGATCAAGGTTCAAAGCCAGCCCAGGAAGCAAAGTCCGTGGGATTTCTTTTTTTTTTGGCCAGTCGTAGG